>NC_044057.1:19349513-19460025 GCF_902167405.1 Gadus morhua
TCACAACACAAGTATTAAGCAACACTTTATTATATTGCAATATAGCAGAGCGTGCCAGTTCTATAGGTGTCTAGCCTGAGTAGAATTTATTTTTGACTTAAGAGTTTAAAGTCAGAATTCTGAAATAAATAATAAAAACACAGTGAACAAAGACGCTTTGGTCGCTCATAAAGTTTCGCTGCGAATGTTTCTGTTCGCTTTGGTCGCTCAGTCTCTCATCGCGTACAATTCAAAAGTGCCTGCCGGTGTTCCCTGGGATCCACGCAAGCGAAGAGCGTCTACATTTCGATTGGCTGTCAGTGTTTTGCCATAATTCTGACTTTATTCTCAGAATTCTGACTTTATTCTCAGAATTCTGACTTTAAACTCAGAATTCTGACTTTAAACTCAGTACTAAAAAAAATATATATAATCACACGTGGCCCTAATCCTCTTTTGTCTGTACTTTAGTGTAAATGTACATTTTATCAAGTGGTAACCCTGTCTCTTTGGATGGTAGAGAACGCGATGGACATGGTGCAGACCATTCAGGACCTGGTGGACGTTGAGCTGGGCTCAGGCAGCGGCGACGGAGAGCTCAGCGCCTCAGACATGGTGACCGTGGTGGGGAAGCTGGATGATGTCGTAGACGTCAGCGTGGTCACGGCCGAGCTCAGCAATGACATCTTCTCTATGATCTCAGATATTCTGATCTCCAGGAGTGACATGGCTCCAGTGTCTAACATGTAAGAAAACATTTGAATAGGGTTTTATAAGATCGTGTTTTAGATCATTATTGGTAGTAGTTTTATAGATTGATGATGAAATGCATAAATATGATACTGATATGAAAACAAATCTGTCATTGAAGGGTGCTGAAACTCACAGAAAGAATCGGGGACAAGGCAGTGTTTTCAGGGGATTTATTTAACGTGGCCTTCCCTGCAATGGCTGTGTCCATGATCAACGTGAAGCCAAAGAACTTCAGCGGAATCACCTTCTGCGTTACTAATTATGCTGATGGTATGACCCCAGAGGTAAGTTACTTTAGAGGCACCCTAATTATACCCGTGCACACACTAGAATCCAAGAATCATCGCGGTAATTTTGTAATTTCTGAAGTGAGCTCACAATTACAGCCTTATTTTAATTTAGCAGTGTGATTACATTCCATGTAATTTATCAGAAATTGCCAATTAAACCGGTACACTGTTGGATTGTGACACCCTCTTGGATTGTCGACTCTTTTGTTTCTCTTAGCTCATGGTCAACGAGAGCTTTGCTGAACCAATCCCAGGCACGGTTGCGTCTATCGCCCTGCCAGCTGAGCTCAAAAATCAACTCGCAGCGGACGGAAACAAAACCAGATTTCAGTTCCAGTTCTATGGAGTACAAGACCTCTTCAATGTAAATGCACATGCATGCAGGCATGCCACACACGCACGCAAGCGCGCGCACACACACACACACACAAACACACGCACACACACACACACACACACACACACACACACACACACACACACACACACACACACACACACACACACACACACACACACACACACACACACACACAAAAACAGAAACAAACAGGGATTCAATTGACATTGAGAAGGTTTATAATGGCAGCCATTCCATTTTAGTGTGAACTGTTTTCTTGTTTTCCTTCCTTTCCATACTTCCTTTCCTCCTGTCTTTCTTTCTTTCCTTCTCTCTTTTTAGTTGAACACTTCAAAGTATAACATTTCACCTTTAGTCAAGTCAAATTTCATTATTTCACAAAGGACACAGGCATTGCCATCAAAGCAGAGGGTAACTGGACTCTCAACAGCTATGTCATTTCGGCCAGCATCAACAACAGAACAGTGAAAAACCTCAATCAGAGTGTGGAGGTGACCCTCAGCAACAACAGAGCCATGCAGGTGATAAGTGGACGCTCTCGTCAATCATCAGCTTTTGGAGCAGGTTTTGTGTTTTGAATGAATGTCCACCATTCTCTTGGTTTTCTGTCCAAATAGGAACATGAGAACGTGACGTGCGTCTTCTGGGACTTTGGTGATAACGGTGCGTTTCTCTCTCGCTCTAAGGTTGATTTGCTTAAAGGGGCTGTCTGTAAGATTTGAGAGTTCTGAAGAGAAGGAGTAAAAAAAGAGCAGAAAATAATGGAATTTAGTTGTGTGCTAGTATTGATGATATACAAAATAAGTAAATGTTTTGTGCTTTTGTTCAATACTAGATTTTATTTTAAAGACAATGCTAATATTTCCTGTGAAACTTGTTTCAGTAGTTAATTCACATTTGGTAAATGTTTAAAAGCATTTGGTTATTCAAATTCTGCTCCTGTGTGTGTGTGTACGTGAAGAGGCTCAAGGTCGTTGGAACAGCACGGGGTGTGAGACTCGGGCTATATCTGCTAATGTGACAAGCTGTTCCTGCAATCACCTCACAAGCTTTGCTGTGCTTTTGGTGAGTCACAAAATGGTAAAGGAGGTTTTTCTTTTTGAAGTATGAGAAGACCTCAAGGTGATACTATTTGTGTACTTTTCCAGGACATATCCAGGGCCCCCATGAGTGAGAAAGACCGTGAGATTATGACGCTGATTTCGTATCTGGGGTGTGGTATATCCTCCATCTTCCTGGGCATCACCCTTATGACTTACTTGATCTTTGGGTGAGTTCATTGCAATGCTAACTCCTCACAATTAACAGGAGTTCTACGCAAATGATCCACTTCAATCACTCTGAATCACCCCTTACTTTCTTTCGTTACTTATTTCTTTCTTTCATTCTTTCTCTCGTTTCTTGTTTCTTTATCTCCATGTCTTTGTTGCATTCTTTCGTTCATCACCGTCTCTATCTCAATGATAGAACACAGAACACCCACATCACTCCAACAAGAAAGGACCACCTCATATAATCGTAAACTACGTCATTTAACAGACACATTTATTCTATTTGAATAAATGAAATGCAATTAGTTAGGATCTTTCGCAAAAGGCCACCGTGCATTTGAAACACTTGCGACGGCCAACACACAACGCAACAACCACGTGCATGTTAGAAGTATAAAATAAAGATGAAGACCTATGCCACTCACTCCTTCGGCCCCCCCCCCCCCCCCCCCCCCCCCCCCTCCTCTCTCTCCCCCTATAGAAAACTGCGTCGGGATCACCCGTCCAAGATTCTGATCAACCTATCGGCCGCCCTGCTGGCCCTGAACCTGCTGTACCTGCTCAACACCTGGATGTCCAGCTACGGCTACGGCCTGTGCATCCTGACCGCGGTGCTCATGCACTTCTTCCTGCTGGCGTCCTTCACCTGGATGGGGCTGGAGGCACTGCACATGTACTTTGCCCTCATCAAGGTCTTCAACGCGTACGTGCGGTCCTACATCCTCAAACTCTGCGTGGTGGGCTGGGGTAAGCACCGCGAGGCTTTAGGTGGAACACAGCGCTTTTTGAGTTGGTCTCCTTTTGCTCTTCGTTGTTTCGCCTTTCCTACGATGATTTGTTTTCCGTTGTGGATATTGCCTTTTGTTTGTATGAGTTAGAATTGATGATGTTCAAAGTTCAAAGTTCAAAGTCAGCTTTGTTGTCAATGTCAACAAATGTGCAAGACAAATAGAGGAACCGAAATTGTGTCTCTCACCCACAGTGCATTAAGTATAAAAGGGCCATTTAAATAAAATAAGTAATATGTATAATAAACAAATTCTAAATAGTGCAAAATGGTTCTGAATATTGCAAAGGTAGGCAAAACAAAACAGTATGTATAAATAAATTCTTCTAATGTGTTGAGGAAGAAAGGATGGATTGTACTATTCATATTTGATATTCAACAGCATAAATAAGCCTAATAAAAGTTGTTTCTTGCGTCTGCAGGGGTTCCCCTGATCATAGTGGGAGTGGTGCTGGCCACTGATGTAGACGCCTATGGCAGCAGCAATATAACTTCAGCAGCAGATGAAACATCTGAACCATTGTAAGAATCGACTGTATACAACGTAACCCCAAGGTCTCGCTTATTTACAAGAAGATAATACACAAAAAATGTCAATAAAGACAAGGTTAATGCGCTATTAATAAACCTGAAAACAATCAAACTTGTTACCTCCAACACCACCTCCTCTACTTCCTCCTATTCCACCTCCCGCTCCTCCTCCTCCTCCTCCTCCTCCTCCTCTTCCTCCTCCACCACCCCCACCTCCTCCTCCGCCAACCCTACCGCCTGCTCCCGCTCCGGCAGCTGCTGGATCCAGAGCGACGTGCACTTCTACGTGACGGTGGCGGGCTTCATCCTGCTCGTCGTGCTGGGGAACACCGGTGTGTTCGTGGTGGTGCTGATCCAGATCCGACGCATGCGCACCAACAAGCCGCTGGGGAAGCCGGCCGCGGGCGGCTCGGCGCAGGACCTGCGGGCCGCCGCCAGCCTCACCGTCCTCCTGGGCCTCACCTGGCTCTCGGCCTTCTTCGCCGTGGGGCCGGGCAGGACGGTGATGCTCTACGTGTTCTGTATCCTCAACAGTCTGCAGGGTGAGGAGCGTCTGCGTCTGCGTCTCGGGATGTTTTGTGATGTTGTTCCTGTTCCGTGGTAGAGTAACACTTTTTAGGTCCCGTGTGGGGAATGGTTTTGTTTTGAGTGGTAGTGTTTCTTACGCATGAGTCTGCTTTGTATGTGCTCAATAACACAGACTACCTCACCGAGTACATGTGTATATACAATATACAGTCACATTTTTATTATTACTAAAAGATCTGAATTAAATAAAAGCAGACATAAAATAGAACACTATGATCTATGATTTTAATAATATGAACCACCAATTTATTTCTCGTTGTGCTTCCAGGCTTCTTTATCTTTGTGTTCCACTGTCTGACGAAGGAGAACGTGAGGAAACAGTGGAGAACACGTTTGACCTTTGACCGATTCAAGCCGAATGACTCAGGTACTTGCTGTGAGGGTCTGGGTTGGCTCTGTGTGTAGGTGCGTGCGTGTGTGCGTGCACGCGTGTGTGTGTGTGTGTGTGTGTGTGTGTGTGTGTGTGTGTGTGTGTGTTTGTGTGTGTGTGTGCGTGTGTGTGTGTGTGTGTGTGTGTGTGTGTGTGTGTGCGGTGGCTGTGTGACAAATGAATAGCGTCTGCGTCATAATGGGACTCCATCATGTTCATTGAGGTAATAAATCATCAATAAACTAGCCTCATCAATTTGGGACATCACGGTAACAAGGAGATTGTTGATACTTTAGTCTCTGGAACTCCACTTCTTATCGTTCCTACCAATAGCGTGACAAAGTATCAGCTGAATATGATGCTGAGGCAGAATATTGATTATCCATTCTTTTTTTCTATCCATGTATCGTCTGTGTTATAAGCAATTGTTATCATTGTGGGCATTAGCACTTTTTTTTAGGTTTTAAAAAGGTGCTGAACAAATAAAGTATCTTATTTAATATTCTATCGTTATGTTCTACCCTCTAGACTGGAGTCGCTCCACCAGTCGGCCCAAACAGGAGCCCAACTCTCACTCCATGGGGTCGGTGGACACCTCGTCCATCATCAAGGCCTCAGAGTTTTCCAGCACCACGGAGTCCCTGCCCGTCCACCCCGGGAGTGAGGGAGCCGGACTCCTTCTACAGGTGGCTCAACCCGCCAGCACTCCCAACAACATAAAGACCAACACCTCAGTGTCCTGGTCTAATCAGTAGTGTGGCCTGATGGCAAAGACCCGACATGATGGTCATGGTATCAAGATGACTGAAGGGGGGCGAGATCGATAATTTCATGGAACACAAAGAGAAACTTTAACGTACCTACTTCATCGATGGCCAGGCAACGGCAGAAATAATGCTGAGGTCGAGGTTTTTTTTTTTTGTTTTTTTTTTGTAAAATCCTATAAAGTAAACTGAGACGATTTAAACATCTGCTATTTTGAGCGCTTAACTGCTTTTTTTATGCCTAACAGAGGCAGTCATCTAGTTTCACAGATAGTTGGTTTATTCATTTTAAAGCTATATTTGTTATTTTTCAATGTATATATGTGTCTTTACTGGAAAAAATTAAAGTTTTCAATCATATTAATGTCTGATCTGTATAAAGGTTTTTCTCAAATTTTGTGGGCCACGGTCACCACCCAAGCCTTCCCAACAGAAGTTCAAAATAATTCCAGTGGAAATGTGACACTACCTGAGCTGCAGCCTCAATATAGCCTGTGTGGGCGGAGCCACAATTTTTACAGAAAAGGGAAGCTGAGGTGCTATGACATCATCAGGCTATTTTACATTAACTATATGTCCGTAGATAAGAGAGATATACAACACTGGCAATCTCACTGGGGTTTGGTGATAAGCATGCTGTGACTACATCTAGTGGCATAACTGTGTAGTGTAAATCTGGAGGACATTTATAAATCTACACAGACATTAATATCTGTTTGCAGATGGCAATTTAAAATGAGTTGCAACAAAGGAAAACACTATCAAGTACAGTTATTACAAAATATTATATATTTTGGTTGCCTTGGCCAAATAAGAGTATTTCACCTTAACATATAAAAACAAATCCCCAAAAACCTAAATCACTGGAAGATGCTCAGTCTATAACTATAGAAAATGGTATTATCATGAGATGCGCAGTCCTTTCTGTTAACCTGTGTTTACCTCAATATTGATCGTCGTACTTGATGCCTGGTGAGCAGCTTTAGTGACAGTGGGGAATGTTGCCCCCATCAATCTTTGAAGCTGATGGGAAGCATGCGGTTCATTATTTTAATTAGGTAAGTGCATGCACTAATTGTCTTTGTTTGTACTGCATTGTACTGTGTTTTAGTCATGAATAGCTTATCGATCCAGACAGTAAACATGTATATGGGCTTCTTAGGGGTTTGTTTTTGTAAGAGCAAAACTCAAAAACAAATGTGTGTTTTAAAAAATGCCAACAGGATGAATCGGATGATTATCCCATTAATAATAACCCTCACCCCCACGTATGAGTATCAGAAATGAAAGCCTTTGATCCGACTAGAGTGTGCACATACATTTATGACACTGTGTCTGTTGGCATCGTTAAGGAATGCTCTCATAAGGTGTCAGTCTGGTTACGGACTAACTTGCTCGTTGGCATTCTGTTCATTCTAATCTCTGTTCCTGAAGACTCACACCCTCAGACCGGAGCACACCGCGCTAACACACCGACTAAGGTGGGTTGAAGGAAGCCACAGCCGGGTGTAGGACCACAAGCAGAAAGGAAACAAGGCAACTGTGAGCTGGCTGACCAGGATTGGATGGATTAATACGATATCTGCAAGGACACCCAGTGATAGTATGTTAATGAAGATGTTTTTTGGCTCTCGTACGCGCCAACATCAGGTGTTTGTTCACTAATCAATCGTTCCAAGGACTGGTTCCTTGGTCAGTGTTGGCTCACCATCGAGAAGCAAGTAAAAGTATGTATACATTTTAAATATGAAACCAAAATGTACTTTTAAATTGGTACTGAATCCAGCAGTGATCATAAAGTATGTTGAGCCCAGAGCATGATGCAACCGATCAAGCTTTTATTAGGCTTATCAAAAAGTTGCCATTTGAAACTGGAGCAGCATCACAGCCTTGTCATTTGACATGAAGTGATCATTACAGATCAGATCATATCAGATGTTGCGCTTCCTCAATGCATACCGATGCAAAGCAAAACTCAACATTCCCAGATTAACAACACAAGTAATCCGAAAAAAAATAAAGCATAAAACAATGTTATTAATTATTCAATTCCTTGTTATGAATATATTCGTAATTTATCAGTTTGCATTTAATATGCAATACTCAGAGTTTATTACATCTGCTGGGTTTTATGCTTTAGAATCCGTCATATACAGAGCGACCAAACACAACTTCATGGCATTAATTCTTAAATGGGAAACATCATGAGAAGAAGCTGGAACCAAATGGCGTCATGGGGAATATTATACTGTGTAGGTATGTTTTGAAAATATGAATGAACTGAAACTGGCCTCACTTGATATTACAAGTTGACTTTTCTATGAAAGATATGGTTTGCTCTGTTGGACGGAATGGTATGTTATCCTCGTTGTTTTACATGATTCGATGGCATATGTACTGTATGGGATACCGAAAATTATTACATATTTAATGGCTTTTAGGGCATTCCATCGACTTGTGAATGTGAGTTTTGTTCTTCTGTAATGTTGATAAATTATGTAAAACATTAAGATAAAAGCAAATAAACATTGAGAAGGGAACATCTAAATGAATACATTTTTTAAATAATAAATGAATGAAATAATTATTAATAATAATAATAATAATAATAATAATAATAATAATAATTAATAAAGTAAACCCTTTCTCCTCAAAAAAAAATTCTGTGAACTAGAATGCGGGTAAAGAAAATTTAAAGAAAATGTTAAGTCCATCTGAACTTCCAGGGATCTCTCCCAGTTTTAGATGACCGATGGCCGACGTGGGAGGAAGCCCGTTCTCGAAGATGGAGGAGAACTCCCAGAGTGTGATCCTCACCTACTTCCAGGGGGACATCGGTAGCATGGTGGACGCACACTTCTCCCGGGCCCTTGCCAGGGCCGACAGGGCCAAGCCCATCAAACCCAAAAAGAGCTTCAAGTTCCTCAAATCAGGTAAGGGACCACCCAGCCCGACTACGCAACAAAAAGTCGGCAGAGAAGGGGGACGACAATTTCAGGAAACCCTCGAGCCATGATGTCCTTCATGTCCAAAAGAAATCCATCTAAAGCTGGTCACTCATGTGCGTTGACCCCCTTCCTGTCCCGACTCACAGAGGACCCAACGACCTGCCAGTGGACGGCCAGCTCCTCTGGCTCCTACCCGGAGGCGCAGTTCCTGAGCCGCAAGGGGTCCCAGGGCGGCCTGCCCTTCAGCCCCGTGGACCAGGCGCCCTCCGGCTGGCAGCCCTTCCCCTACCGGCAGGCAGGGGGCCCGGGGCTGCCCCCCATCCCGTACTCCATGAGCGCGGAGGGCCAGAGCCTCACGGAGCAGCAGTACGCCACGTCCCTGCTCAACCTGCTGCACAGCGACCGCAGCGAGATGGGTCCCGGCCTGGCCTCCGGGTCCAAACCCGAGCTGATGCCCAGCTGGACGGGGCCGGCCGCCTTCAGGGACGCCTTGGATCCCACCGCTGACTTTGATCCCGGTAGGCGGGCTGTTCCACACACACACGCACGCACGCACGCACGCACACACACACACACACACACACACACACACACACACACACACACACACACACACACACACACACACACACACACACACACACACACACACAGACAGTTGTACCATCCCGGTAGACCTGCTGTTCTAAACACACTCTGATGTATGCCTTTTTTTATCTATCAAAAACGTCTTAAAGGTGTTTCACTTTGAAGCCGTAAAAGCAGAGGAACGTATTCGCTGATGCGGTGTGGACTGAGGTGGATCTAGTGCACACTCTTCGTTCAGACAGTATAGTTCTTATTTATTGTGCTGTGTTTTTGTCTGTGAGTGGTTTCAGACAGTTCCACTTATTGTCTTCCTATCTCTTTCAGGAAGGAATGTGGACAAGAAGGTCCTCTACTGGTACTAAAGAAACAAGTTTTTGCCCGAGTGGAGGGGGGGGGGGGGGGGGGGGGGGGGCAGTTACCAGACTGGTAATAACTGAACCCATGAGCCCAGCTCAAGCAACGGCTACCTTTCCACACGCTCTGCAAGAAAGGGTCTGTCTGGCAGATGTGTTCTCGCCAAACCGGTGAGCCGCCCCCTCAAACGAGGAAGCACTCACTTCCTGGTCCTGCCTGTCTGTCTGTCTGTCTGTCTGTCTGTCTGTCTCTCTCTCTCTCTCTCTCTCTCTCTCTCTCTCTCTCTCTCTCTCTCTCTCTCTCTCTCACTCTCTCTCTCTCTCCCCTCTCTTTCACGGTCGGTGTGGAATGACTGTGGCCTCGACACGCAAAAAATCCCAAAAGCGTCCACGCCTCCAGCAAAGCAGACTCTCGGTACAGAAGGCTTCTCTGACTAACCTGTTCTCCCGCTGCATCACCTTGATGCACCTCATCATAAACCACAACAGTCACTGCACTGTGCTGCACCAGCCTTAATATTAGAAGAATCTCAAAATAGATTAAACATGTTCCCTCTCTCTTGGTAGGCCAGTATTAAGGTGTTGTGCTAGTAGTGGTAGTAGTAGTGGTAGCAGTAGTAGTAGTAGTAGTAGTAGCAGTAGTAGTAGTAGCAACACTAGTAGTAGTAGTAGTTGTACTGTGAGTCTATATCTACTATTACTATTTACATCTTAGCAGACACTTTTATCCAAAGTGATTTGCAGTGAATTTTCTTTCCTTTTATATATATATATGATACTGTGTATGCAATTGTTGATGTTTTTTTTTTTGAAGAATATATTATATATTTTGTTTAAATAGCTAGCTGTGTGATGAACAAAATAAGTACATTTTATATGGTTTATGGTTTTATTTGGGAGAATACGGACCAATTTATCCTATATATATATATATATATATATATATTCTGTCTATTTTTTCCAATATGGGTACATTCATTAACCAGTCGTTAAACATTCAAAAATATTTAACAGTTATTTTTGCAAATGTTCTGGAAAACCTTTACTAATGGGGTTCACGTTACCTAAGGTAATGGTGTTCACGTAATCTAAGGAATTAATATACATTATTTAGTACAGTTAGGGTTAACCATAAACCTTACGCTAATGCTATATAATAATGCATATGCATATACTAATGTCAATTAATTAATTAATTAATTAATTAATGTCCCCTGATTGGATGGTGTTACCCATTATTTCTAAAACAAGGTAAAACGAATACATATAAATACTGGATAAAATGTGACACTACAACACAAATAAATATGTACAAACATTCATAATAAATGAAATGCCAAATCTGTACAAAACGGATCGTAATAACACAATAAAATGCAATTGTATTCCGCAAAAAACTGACGTCTGGTGGCCAACACATGCTCACCATCATGTTACCACACTGCTAATTATACCCTGATATAATGTGTTCGATCACAAGTGACACATTGCCATCACTGAAGACACCATTAAGCTTATGACACTTCTCTTCCCACACACAGACACCTTCCCAGTCCATACCTATATGGCAATATGTTGGCTTTTATCACCACTGAAAGGAGAAACACACTCACAGCGTGTGGGGAAATACATAAGGGTTAACCATTAGTGGTCCATTTAAGACCTGCAGACATCATGCACACATGCACACACACACACACAATGATTTGTGGCGGCTCTAAAGAAGACCAGTGCAGCCACTGACATTCAATCACTGATTGATGGAATTTAATTATTGGAGAAAACACTTTGTTTTCATTGATCTGATTGATAACACCAAGATACAAATGACACACGCAGGTCATTACCTGTTTTTTACTCTCCTATTATCTCCCACCCTTGGTGAAAGAAAATATATACATATATATATATATATATATATATATATATATATATATATATATAGAGAGAGAGAGAGAGAGAGAGAGAGAGAGAGAGAGAGAGAGAGAGAGAGAGAGAGAGAGAGAGAGAGCCCCCTTAGCGCTATATACACACACATGTACAGATGGACAAGCTACCATCCACACATGTCTGGCTGTGAAAAATTGATAGTGCTGTGCTAATATTAGCCTCACTCCATCTGTTAGTGCGCGAACCCCGGCTTGTGTGTGTGTGTGTGTGTGTGTGTGTGTGTGTGTGTGTGTGTGTGTGTGTGTGTGTGTGTACAGGGAGACGATGCTATGTAGCCAGGCTACCCTCCTACGGGCGATGGCAGCTCTAGCCGACTGTATGTCATCATGTGATTACTGAGTGCGTTGGTGGGTATGGACTAGGCCCATACTGTGTTGCTGTAATGAGATGAACAGATATTGAGGATCACCCTGTGGAGGAGAGAAACAAGTGAATGAACCAATGACTGAATGGATGAACAAATGACTGAATGAATAAATGGAAGAAGGAAAGGAAGGAAGGATGAAACAGACAGACAGACAGACAGACAGACAGACAGACAGACAGACAGACAGACAGACAGACAGACAGACAGACAGACAGACAGACAGATAGATAGATAGATGACAGACAGACAGACAGACAGACAGACAGACAGACAGACAGACAGACAGACAGACAGACAGACAGACAGACAGACAGACAGACAGAGAGACAGACAGACAGACAGACAGACAGACAGACAGACAGACAGACAGACAGACAGACAGACAGACAGACAGATAGATAGATAGATAGATAGATAGAGCTGAAAATAACATCCTTACCATTTCCGACATCCGTAAACTGAGCTTTTCATTGAATGAAAAAGGCTAATTGTGGTAGCGGGTATGGTAGAAGACAACTGAGTTGAGAATTTAATTAAAAAGATAATTGTGGTATATCAGATTAAGTCCACCCACCTCATCTCGTCCATTCATAACAAATGTGATCACAATACAATGACTGACCTTCTGGAAGAGGAATGCCAAACGGCTTTCACCCTGCTTGTGACTCCACCTTATCCCCAGCCAAGCCCAGCTTGCACAGCTTTTGTGGAACGTTTACCAAAGGAAGCTTGGAATTGTGACATTTAGGAAATAAAGGAAATGTGGTCTATTACTCAACCCAAGAATATCAGCGTGTGGCAGAAAGGTGCATGACCTAAACAATTTTCAAGGAAGGTGTTTGTGCAGTCCCAAAATATAACACATCTCAAATAATAACCTAAGGTTAATAAAGAAATCCTCTCACACAGATGAACCGTCTGTCTTAATTTGTCCATTTGATTCAGCTTGCCTTAGAGGTCTCACATGAAGTGAAAATAGACCGTGAGAGAGTTGAAACACATGGATGGCAGAAAAAGCTTTGAATAAACGGTCTGCGTGACACATTTTTCATTCTGTGCAAAACTACGAACAACAAAAGCCATCTCCGCGCATTGATTCGGGGGGCTTTGCATCAAGTCACGGAAGCTGAGGGCTTTGAAGACCCCCTTCAAGCCGAGAGGCCAGTGATGTGGACGGTTGGAATAATGGATAACATTTGCTGTGTGGAGAGTAAAGTAACTGTATGTAACTGTACACATATGATGAAACCTCAGCGAAATACATTTTGTCTGATTGGTGGAGAGGGAAACGGCTTCAAAAGTTTCTGTGTTTCATTCGTTATTATTATGCAGTCGATTTAGATGGATTTGACCTAGAATGAGTGAAAAGGATGATGCTAAGGCTATTTTTGGTTCTGTTTCTGATTAATATTTGGCGTTAATAACTTTTTTGCTTGAAAGGGCTTTTCATAATCAATGAATACAGTACAACAATGTGTGTGTAGAATTGCATGCTCATCTGCCTGACATGAATAGAAGGGAGACATGGTTATTTTACCACATGCAATCTAGTATTTAACAGTAGCACAATGATTAGGAAGTATATTACTGGGTAATGAATGCATGATGGTTCGTTTTTTTTTACAACAACCAGAACAGACAGAAAATATAGAAAGATAGATGGATAGATAGATGGATAGATATGAGCAAGAGAAGAAAATAATAATGAAGAATGGCTGAGAAGGCAGACTGGAGAGAGGGTAGAGAGGGAGAGGGTAGAGAGAGAGGAGGTAGAGAGAGAGAGAGAGAGAGAGAGAGAGAGAGAGAGAGAGAGAGAGAGAGAGAGAGAGAGAGAGAGAGAGAGAGAGAGAGAGAGAGAGAGAGAGAGAGAGAGAGAGAGAGAGAGAGAGAGAGAGAGAGAGAGAGAGAGAGAGAGAGAGAGAGAGAGAGAGAGAGAGAGAGAGAGAGAGAGAGAGAGAGAGAGAGAGAGAGAGAGAGAGAGAGAGACAAGGCCACGGTGCATATATAGGACCTCATCAGGGATAAGTAGTGCCAATGCAAGGGGCGCACGTCCGTTCCAGGTCAGAAATGAGCTGGGGTCAGAAAGTGAGTGAACACCTGTAGCTTAGAGTTTACCTTGGAACGCTTTTGCAGGAGATTGAATAGGCGAGCGTTCCGTGTAGCCAGTGATCGGTCCTGAGCGGAGGGTGGTATGGTTGTGGACGTGGGCCAAGGCTGGAATTTGAGCCACATTGATAGCACTCACTCCAATCTGAGCGCCCATAATGTTCAGGATACTTTGTTACAGTACCCGGCCGGACTGAGTCGCACTGGACACACGTTAGTCGCAGTGTGTCTCGGGTTTATTTTTGTTCTCGGCATCCTCAACAATTTTCTCGTTCTCGTTGTATTTGCAAAGTTTCAGTGTCTCTGGACGCCGATCAACTTGATCCTGTTGAACATCAGCGTCAGCGACATCCTGGTGTGCCTTTTTGGGACTCCCTTTAGTTTTGCCGCCAGCATCCATGGAAGGTGGATGATCGGAGACCCGGGGTGCAGGTGGTACGGGTTCGCCAACTCCCTCTTCGGTGAGTCGTTCCGTAGTTTGACTTGAACAGGATGCACGAATATGCATCCTTTCCATCATTGTGTTGTTTGGTTGGTTTTAAACGTTGAAACAAGTAAGTGTCTGACATAGTTTGCTATTGTCTAAATTGTACTTAATTTATATAAAACAATTCTTTCATACATTTAAATTAATTTAGTTTTTGTGTGACAAAATGAGTGAAAACGAAATGGCACTCCCGAGACGCTCATCTTAATATAGCCTGCCTCCCACAGTACGCAGTTAAGCATTTAGAATTGACTTAAACTTAACCATAGAACAGGCAATAAAACACCTGTCCTATATATGCACTGAATTCTGAGTGTTTTATGTCTTTATGTAACCTACAACTTTTATTCTCTCTCGCTACATCTTTCTCTCATTCTTTCTCTGCAACTTTTTTTTTGTCTTATTCTCTATTATACAACCAAACACATTCTTTATCTCTCTCTCCCTCCCCGCTCTATCTCTCCCCCCTCTATATTTCTCCCTCTCTCTCTCCCCATTCCGTCTCTCTCTCTTTCTCCATCTCTCTCTCTCCGTCTCCCTCACTCTCTCTCTCTCGCTTGCTCTCTCTCTCTCTCCCTCCCCACTTACTCCCACCACCTCTCTCTCTCCCCTCCCCCCTCTCTTTACCTAACTCTCTCTCCCCCTCTGCCCTCCCCCCCGTCTCCCCTAGGCATCGTGTCCCTGGTGTCCCTGTCCGTGCTGTCCTACGAGCGCTACAGCCACGTGCTGCGCTGCGCCCAGGCCGACGTGTCCGACTTCAGGAAGGCCTGGCTGTGCGTGGGCGCCTCCTGGGTCTACTCCCTGCTCTGGACCCTGCCTCCCCTCCTGGGCTGGAGCAGCTACGGCCCCGAGGGCGTTGGCACCTCCTGCTCCGTCCAGTGGCATGTGCGCTCGGCCTCCAGCGTCTCCTACGTGCTGTGTCTGTTCGTCTTCTGCCTGCTGCTGCCCCTGCTGCTCATGGTCTACTGCTACGGACGCATCCTCCTCGCCATCAGAGGGGTGAGTGACACTCATGAACACCTGTAGCCACTTACGCACACACGTGTGTGTTTGTGTGCGTGCAGAGTGACACACACGCGTGCAGACACACTACGAACACTATCCACGGAAAAAAAAAAGAGAGAGGAGGGTCACGCACACACTTGGGAACACTATTCCCACATATTCATACACACACGGGCAGGAAGAAGCTTACACGAATGCAAATGCCACACATGCACTCAGACGGACACACACACAAAAATGCACAGACACGCACACCTCGACGTGGATCCACAGACGCACACATGGTGGGATCCCTCGACAGGGAACGGTAAACAGGTCCACAGTTTCTATTTGAACCAAAAACGGGAGAAGGGAAATGGGGTAGCGTCTATAGTCAATTGTCAGTGTCATTATATCACCTCTCTCTCTCTCTCTCTCTCTCTCTCTCTCTCTCTCTCTCTCTCTCTCTCTCTCTCTCTCTCTCTCTCTCTCTCTCTCTCTCTCTCTCTCTCTCTCTCTCTCTCTCTCTCTCTCTCTCTCTCTCTCTCTCTCTCTCTCTCTCTCTCTCTCTCTCTCTCTCTCTCTCTCTCTCTCTCTCTCTCTCTCTCTCTCTCTCTCTCTCTCTCTCTCTCTCTCTCTCTCTCTCTCTCTCTCTCTCTCTCTCTCTCTCTAGCCAGTGGCTCAAAGTCTTCATCTTGTTTCTTCAACGTGTCTTTTTCCTCATTATCGTGTCAATCGTCATGGGTGAAATATTTATCCTTTTATTCTTCTGCAGTCCATGCAGCTTTAAATGGGGCAGGTCACGCAGAGTTCTCCCCCAGCCTACCTCTGACTCACCAGTCACTACACCGGAAGTCCGTACATAAAGCACGGGGTTCAGAAGAAAATAACAAGGTTCTCAATGTATCCCGGGGAGGGGGGGGGCAGTGTTTCTGGCGTCAGCCGAATGAATCACCCAATCAAAACGTATTTATAGACAGGGGGGTCGCCCTGTTACTAAGGGATACCAGTTATGTCACCTCCACCTCGTAGGTCTCCCCTGGATGAACGTCAGCGCACAGCGCGACCCACCGGTCACCATTGTCACATGTCCTCCTCCAGGTGGGGAAGGTCAACCTGCTGGCGGCCCAGCGGCGGGAGCAGCGCGTCCTGCTGATGGTGCTGTCCATGGTGGCCGCCTACCTGCTGTGCTGGATGCCCTACGGCGTGGTGGCCCTGGTGGGCGCCTTCGGCCCCGGCGGCGCCGTCACCCCCCTGGCCGGCACCCTGCCCGCCGTGCTGGCCAAGCTCAGCACCGTGGTCAACCCCGTGATCTACGTCTTCTTCAACAGCCAGGTGACGGGAGGCCGGGGGCGGGGTTGGGTGGGGCGAGTGGAAGGGGGTGGATGCAACAGGAGGATGGGTGGGTGCTGGGTGGCTGAGTGCACGGTTGAGTGGACGGTTGACGGGATGTAATAAGGCAATTCCAAGACCATTACGAGTGGTCTGTTACCATCTTCTTACCACTAGACTAGGCATTATGTCGACATCACATCCCCATGTACAATAGTATTTACATCATGTTGCAAGTACCCTTGCACAGTTCTGCGTCATTGTTATGGGGAAGTGAGCGAGTGGACCCCAAATGCTCAACACGGAGTGAGGCTGACACAGAGTGTAAAAAGTAATCCTCATAGCGCATAAAGGTTCATTAATATTAAGTATAAATGAATGTGTGTATGTTGCACAATAATAACAAAGGTTTGTATGTAGCTAACACACTCGTATGCAATTTTGGACATGCAGTTTGTTGCTTAGCAACGTGCGCTTTGTTTGTCATTCCCCCCAAAGCAACTTTTACCGTGCAACTACTTTCTCTTTTTTACTACTTTATCTCCTTTTCCCCTTGCTCCACACTTTGAGAATCACGGCACTATAAGCACATTATAACCCCAAACCCAGACCCAGTTAATGCCAGGCTCACATCAACCCACATTGAACAAATGATTGTGTTTTATTTTGCAGTTTAACGCGTGCTTCGTAGCCTTCATAAAGTGTAGCCCCCCACCCCGCGCCTTCACCACCCATCAGGGCAGCAGACCCCAACACCGCACATCAGGCTCCCGGCACTCCCACAATTCACCTGTCTTCCGGAGCGCCTTGCCCACCTCCCCGCTACCTTACTCCTGCCGGAGCCCCGAGTTCACCTCCTACTGCGTCGCCCCGAAGGAGGGGGAGCTCATGCATGATCTCGCTGTCCACTACAATCATTGAAGGCTGCGGGGGGGTTGGGTGTCTATGACGTACCTGCAGTGGGTGAACAAACGCATGTGCTCCTTCGGTACGTGAAACGTCCAATTTTTTTTTTGCCACTCGTTTTGCCAATTTGCTACAGAACAAGGAACTAATGCTCTGTGGGCAATGTGTCGATGGAGCCACCAGCCTGTGATTATTGACTTATTCCAGATCAACGTGAGAAGAGTCCAGATACAGAGGAATCCCGCTTGATCCTATATGCTGTGATTATTAGGAAAACTTCAGCACATACTAATGTAGTGCCGGACAACTAAATCTTTTTTTAGGTTGTCATTTATTTGTATGTTTTATTTCATTTCAGTTTGGAGGAGGCTTGAAAAGTGGTTCTGAATGTATTGGATGCTCGATTAGAAATCATTATTTGCTGCTTGATACTTTTGGTATTGGTCCTATGGCTCGAGCTCTGGAATTTTCCAGATTGGAAAGTAATGAGATCAAATGAGGTCACTTGACAGTACGTGCTGTGTGTGTATCTATGGGTGTTACTCATCATACAAAATGTTTTTTCCAAGCAGCCAATTCCAAGACCATTACGGGTGGTCAATGACCATATTTCTACAACTAGAGGAGGCATTCTGTCTCCACCACATCCCCATGAATAATAGATGGGCAGATATAGTGTGTATTTACCTCATGTAACAAGTACCCTTACATTGGAGTTGTGCGTCATTGATGTGTGCAAGTGAGCGAGTGGACCCAAATGCTAGACACAGAGTGAGGCTGACAATAAAAGTGTCTTAACTGACAATCAACAGATATGTAAAGGCGGGACGGCAACAGGAGGGTAGTCAGACAGGCGAGTGTTCGGCAGCATGTCAAGCGTGAAACATCGATCTAGCAATGATCGTCTGGAGAACCGAGGTTGAAACACTGGGTCTTCATTGATGACTGAGGACAGGTGTCTAGAGTGCAGGAGATGAATGAATAGACTGGCCCCACTAGGTGGCAGAATTGGTCGGCGTGACAGTCAAGCTCTTCGCCACAGTACATTATCAGCTCCATCCAGTAGTTAGGAGCAAAATATATGAACCCTAAAATAAAACAGTTTAGAATATAATAAATACACAGCCAACTTAAAAATGTTTTGCGAGCTTAGAGTCGTGTCAGTGTGCAAGGGCTTTAGTTATGAGCGCAAGGTCCTTAAGTGTGCAAGTCTTAGTCAGGGTGCAAGTCAGAGTATAGGGAGGGGCTGCCAGTTCAGTGATTGGAATCATATAAACTGTATCCATGTTTCCTACTGTCCAGCAGGTGATATAAGGGTCTGCATGTAAATACCATACATTCATGGTAAATACCTATTCATTAATACGACTTTGTCGTAATTTTTTCCACTGAAATTAATGTGAACTCAAAATGACTAATGATTACTGTGATTTCCATTGAAGCATTAGTCATTGGTTATATTTATTTGAATAAGTCAAAATATTCTTTGAATAAGGTATCTATACATGTTTCAAGGAAGGACATTTTTTTTGTCAGGACCTCACCGTCCTGCCGGACGGTGAGGTCCTGTGGCAGAGAGCACTGCTACATATATATTTGTATTTCAGAGTGACATGTTCATGGTAGTCAGATATTCTTTTGTTGTGTTTATTTAATTGATTGCTGTCTTTTTGTTTAACTAGACTTTCGTTCTATAATTGTCTAATGGGAATCAAACAAACTCAACCAGATGCAATTCAGTGATCAGCACTTGAAAGGGTTAAGAATCGCAGGCCCCCCCCCCCCCCCCCCCCACACGGACACACACACTCACAGAGGCAAACCCACAAATGTGACAAGTGACAGGCGTCGAGGAAGTGGATGTATGAAATCGTATGACACCTCACTGGCGGGCCACAGAGTCCCTCTCCAGCACCACCATGATAAACACCTACCAGACAAGCGCGTTTCCACCCCAGCCACCGCCGCGGCACACCAGCCTGCCAGCCGAACACCTGGCCCCCAGACGGGGCCCCACCAGGGCTGTGGTCCGGGTGTTAGGGCTGGTCGTGGTGCTCCACCTGCTCCTGTCTTGTGGAGGATTCTACTATTTGTACACTGGCAGAATGGTAACCTCCACCCTTGAATCTAGCATTGATGTCAGTACTGAAGATGATCATAATAGTCCTTTGTTTGAAGAACAACAGTTGCCAATGGAAGCTTTTTGTGTAAATTACATTTATAGTTTATTATGCTTTTTGAAAATTCATGTATGTTGTTTTAGAAAACAGTTAGGACACTTCACTATTCTAGGAATTAAATTACTTGTTCAAATGCTTTTTTTTTTTAAATGACTAATAACATGATTAATAACATCCTCTCTTTGTTGCTCATTTCTGTTAGATCTCTCCACTTGAGTCTGCGAAACCCAATGAGGAGGGCAAAAGTAGGTAAACTTTAGTTTTTCTTAAATCACAGTTTTTCAGAATCACTTTGGCTCAATTAATTAATTAACTAACTAATTAATATTAGAATTATCTAAACTGTAAATGCAATTGTCACCACTGTTTAAAGGCACCCAGTGTAACTTTCAAGGCTTAAAAATAAACATTCAATTTCTAGTCTTTTTTACACGTAGTAAGTTTCAATAATTCCATACCATTACATACCGACATTCAAGCAGCAAAGATGAGACGTCGTTGTGTGGCGAGAACTGATAGAAAATCGATAACAACAACAATGCCGCCATTTTCTTTATTTTTTGTAACCTACAATTAATAAAGCAGGCTTCCAGTCAATGGAAAAATGGCTTCTCCCCACCGGCGATTGTTGTCGTTTACGATTTTCTATCAGTTCTCACCACACAGCGACGTCTCATCTTTGCTCCTTGAATGTTGATATGTAATGGTATGGAGTTATTGAAACTTACTACGTGTAAAAAAGACTAGAAATTGAATGTTTATTTTTCATTGAATGTTTACATAAAGTTGCACTGGGTGCCTTTAATGACAGCACAAACTCGATTGGTTGGCTGGTAAAATCGTAATTCCTATTTCATTATCATCATCTGGACTTGAACATTTTGCAGACATCAACATTCCGTATGCTTAATATGTAATATTCATGTTTGTCTGACTTGAATTTTGATATCGAATGGATAATTTCGCATGTGATGGCTTTCGACCTTACAATCAAGAATTGAGCCAAAGCGATCGAGAAACACATTAACATTTCCATTGTTAACATGGTTTTACACCCGGTCAAACCTCCTTGACCTAGGGTGAAAAAAGATGAACACTACTGTTTTCCTTCGCAGTTTCCGCTCAAACTTCCGAGCGACGCTCAGAGAAAGCGTCCCCCAAGGTCATGGCGGGCATGACAGTCAAGAGACCACCGAGCGATATTAGGAGCACACCTTCGCGAAGTGGTGGTGGTGAGTTAGCCCCCCCCCCCCCCCGTTCACTGTAAGCGTCTTCGGGTCATTGAAAAGCGCTATATAAATATAATGAATTATTATTATTATTATTATTAAACATAATTATCCGATACGGCAGCAGCCTGCCAAAGAAATATTTCTTTCCCTTTCCATAATAAAATGCAAATTTAACGATTTTAAGTCATCTGTGATTCATACTTGCAGGGCAATACCTGCAGTGGAACATGGATCACTCCATTCTGAAGAACGTAGGCTACTACTGGGCCAGCTGGCTGAAGGTGCAGCAGCCCGGAGACTACTACGTCTACGCCCGGGTCAGCTTCTCCGGGGGAGGCACGGAGGGCATGCCCCTGGTCAGCATGGTCAAACGGAAGCACAACGACACGGGCAAGCCCCATGACGTGATGAAGGCATATTGCAGCTTGGGGAACCACAACACGGGCCCGTGCACGGCCTCGCAGGGGCAGGTACTGAGCCTGCAGATGGGGAACCTGCTGAGCGTGTGGGTGGAGAACCACACATGGGTAGACTACGAGAGAGGAGCCACCACGTTTGGAATGTTTAAGCTGTAGGAGGACGCCTCCTAGCGCTTTGTAACATCCGGTCTGTGGTGTCCAATAGGAGGGGACATCAACTATTTATAAAGACGTGATGAATGCAATTTTATGGCTAAGCAATGTAGGAGCTTCTTGCTCTTTTTTTTAATGGATACCTAATACCAGATGATGTATATTTTAATTTATTTATAAGAAGTGCTTTTCATTTTATGAGAAAGGATGTTTTTTTTTTTTATTATATTTATAAATGTGTGTTTGATCTAAAAGCCCAGTCGTTGTTTTTCTTTAAACATGTGAAAACCGAATTAAAATACAGTGACAAACAGTCAGTCAACTGAAGTTGGCTCACTAAACACAGATTACAAACCAATATGGATAAATGCCCCCATGCAAGTTTTTCTCTGGGGCAGAGCACATTTGAAATAAGCGTTGTAAGACACTTGAGACATGTGAATAGAATTGATACTTAATTGTCCATGGTCTCATTCCAGTATTACTAATCTCCTCAGTTTACCTTCAGTGTCAATATGCAGATGTGCTCAAAAAGCTATTTCATCTACAAAAAGTCCTTTGTCAACTTTACTAAAACAATTCATTGTAAGACGTTAATAAATAGTGGAAGGCTCAAACCCGTCTAAAAAACTGCCGAAGCCTCTTTCTCTAGCGAGGGGGTAGCGGTGTAGAAGTGATGCATGCACAGGAAGTCCTGAGCTGTAGTCGGCTCAGCTACCTACTCTTTGTGTGACTAGCGAGCTGTGATGGGTTTTCAATGGAACATGCACGTCGCTTACTACGGCTGCACTGATCCCTTTGTGTATAATCTAAGAGACACAATCCATAGGATTCATTTGCTTTTCTTTGTAATTTGTTTTATTAAAAGAATGGCCATAATGACAAATGATGTAGGGTAGAGAGTCTACAAAAAAAAGCATTACAATACTTGTAACAATAGGATTTGCATAGAACAATTTTCTTTTCAAAATAGCCCAAAGCTCTACTGGAAACGTGGGGGTTCTTGATAAACAATGTGGACGTACTTGACCCCCCCCACAAACTCCTCTGTTCCACTAAGTGCTCACTGAGGTTACTTTGACCTTAAACACAACAGCAAAGGAGAACGCATAGGTCAGTGAAAAAAGTTGAGATGGTATAAGGAGCTTTATGCATTACGACACATACAGACCGCTTTACAGGCGAAACAATGTGGACCGTGTCTGGAACACGTCAGAACATGTCAGAACAAAATGGTTCTGTTCATTCTGTTTAAGCATCTTCTAATGACTTTCAACGACCGAATCGTTGGGGAACGGGTGTAATCATAAACTGGTTGGACCAACAATTCAGTCTAGCCTCGGGAGGCTGGGATACAAATGCTTCAACTGTCAATTCCCACTTTTGTTTATTTACATCTGGTCAACATGGCTATAGAGAAAACAGCAGTCGGCCAATAAAAACGCCTTACTCTAGTTGACGGTGTACCAAACCCCTCCCCCCCTGCCCACAAAATAATAAAAAACCTTGGAGGGCAGTTGTAGATCAACGGTGTCACAGGGCAAACATCAACCATAGCTGGAATTCTACTTGTCAAAAGCAAAGTACACAGTAAGCCTGAGTGCAAACCGAAGTATTTCCACTTGAAATCATTCTCAGAACCACCAGCGCATCTAGAACATAAACCACACTTTGACGGTTGTTTTTTTTTGCTTCAACTTTTCAGTATACCGACGGCTTCACAAGGCACTTAAAACTGTTCTCTGCGGTATTACGTGCACGAAGCCCCCACACTCTCACACATCTCCAAAACCTCCCTCGGTTTGTTTGCAATTTGTTTGCAGATTTATATATACATATAACTCTGAAAATAAACCCTACATCGGTAAGAAAGAAAAGAAGGAGATGCCAATATTGTAACTCAAACTCTTGTGGTAGATAATTTCCTATTGACCAAAATTCAAAATTTTCTGCCTATAAAAACAGGTTCGGTAGAACTCCAGACAGGTGCAAAGGTAGCAAACTGCATTTTTTTTTTTTACTTAACATAATTAGATGTTTAGAATATACAATAAATACATATTTAAAAAAACAACCCATTAGTTAATATTTAAATGCTACTTTTATACATTTAGTCTGAAAAGTAGTTGACATCCTTATTATTATCATTATTGGTATTTTATACTGTATATAACAGACACTTCCGGATATATACTATTTTGTTATGAGCCTGCATCCCTGATAGTCGTAGTCATTTCAATATTTTGATTATCAAAGTTCTAATGCAGTACTGTCGTACTGTAGAAACACCGTACATCATGCGATATACAGACAAAGTCACGGATGCATTAAGAAACTACAGCAAAGGTCAGAGATCCAAAACATCGGGCCTCCGTTTGATAGCCAAGAGGTCAAAGCTTGTACCAAACTAAGTGATGGGATTATTAAGTCTTATTAAGTCAAGCTTGTAATAATAACACATGACGGAAGTGGCTAGAACAGAGATGGTAGGGGGGGGGGGGGGGGGATCTAGCCGTCAACCTCCATCCGTTCATGAAGGAAAGAGCAGCACGGTGAGTGCTCAGCCAGGCCTCCACCGAGGTTTCTCCTAGATTTCGCTTTCACTGCCGATTTGAAGCGTGTAGCTGCTGGTGACGACGGTCCTGAAAAGAGCATTGGTTCACGACCCCCCCCCCCCCCCCCCCCCCCGCTGTCGTTTGTGGCATGTGCAGACACCCTTCCCCCACAGCGGATGCCGGAGTGTGTGTGAGAGTGAGTGTGAGTGTGAGCGTCACCGGGGTGTTAATGTTGTTTGGTGTAACTCTGTTGGATCTAAATCCCCCCAAAAAAAGGCCGGCCTCCCGCTGGCGATCGCTCCGGGTGTGAGGTGGGGAGGGGGGGGGGGATCCAGCATCAGAAGCGGGCAGTGGTCCCGGCCGTGTCCACGGGGGAGGGAGGGGGGGGGGGGGGTCTCCGCTTTCAAAATGCGGAAAAACGGTGCGAGGAGTAACTAAGGAAAAACGGACGGCCGGACAGAGCCAGACAGACGTGCCCGCCCCGTTAAAAGCATGCTTACGTATATATGTACCATCGATTGGACGTTGGACCCCCCCCCCCCGCCCACCCCCTACCCCCAACCAGCATGAGGAGGTGAGGCGGGGGGGGGGGGGGGGGGAGGGAGGGAGCAGACTGTGCTCAGTGGTTGGCGTCGTCCCACGCCATGTCGTTCTTCTGCTTGGACAGCTTGCGCACCACTCGCTCCAGGTCCTTACGGGACTTCTGCTCATCCTCCAGGAACTGCCTCATCCGGTTGTGCTCCTGTGTACGCGCGCACACACACACACACACCATTTTTGTAAGTGATATAAGTAATGACCATCCCATTGTAATAAAGAAGTACAGACATGCATACACCCAACATGTGTATCAGTATCTGAGTCTCAGTATCAGGGTATCTTGTTCCCTACACCTGAGGAAAAATTACCTTTTTCAATTCATGAACCTCGTCCTTTAATGCATACACGGCATCAACCAGGCTTCTGAAAAACCCAAAAATGAAGAACAAGTTTATTCAATTGCGCAAGATTGTTGATGGTAGATTTGCTGTTAAAATGAATTGCTGAGGTGTTATGAGGGGCGAGGGGGGGGGGGGGGGTGAAGTCCGGCCACCTTGAGTGACAAGGTCTTACTTTTCCTCGATGACGGTCTGGCCGTTGCTCTTCATTTCCTCCACAATGATCTTTTCCTCCTCTGGCAGCAGAACCTGAGGCCCACACTCTTTCCTCACTGGCACATGCCACACACCCACACCCACACACACACACAACCACACACACACACACACAATTAGACATAAGGCACATTTCAAATCCTACCAATAGCATGTGACGTGTTGAGATCCGAGGCAGAGCGCCCAGCAGGCGAGCGTGGCAGCAGCTCCCCACCTGAGGCGCTCTGGTGCAGGCCGGCCCCGGTGCAGTACGCCTCGATCACCTTCAGGATCTGGGCGTCTTCCTCCAACGCTGCCGTGCCTGAAGAGCACACAGGCACCACAGGTCACAACAACACACTGATTAGCGGGTATGCTCGCACGCACACACACACACACAGCCTCCCACTCAGACACACTGGGGAGAGAGAAAGAACAAAATGCACTAGGGAAGTACAAGCACCACGTTTATAGATGGTATTCCTCCGTGGCTTTCCCTCCTCTCTCACCACGCACGCACGCACGCACGCACACACACACACACACACACACACACACACACACACACACACACACACACACACACACACACACACACACACACACACACACACACACACACACACAGACACAGACACAGACACACACACACACACACACACACACACACACACACACACACAGACACACACACACACACACACACACACACACACGATTTGCCATTGTGCGTTTAGCTAATTTATTAACCTGCTGTAATCTCACCATTGCTATCGAGGATAACTGCGGCCATGTTTCGACTACATGTATTCAGCACTGGCATAAAGCTTCTGGGGGATTTTTTGAATTTCGTAGATATCTCCGCTATGATCTTTTACAAAGCCTTACTGGAAAAAGCATCCATCATCACCCAAAAAAACTGAAAGGAGTATTCGCTTTCACATCATGTTTCATTTTTCGGACTGAAGTGGACGTTAGTTCGCCACGTTTGTCCTTTTCTTCCTTTTGTAGCAACTTTGGAGAATAAAAAACACTAAAACATACTTTTCCGGATGAGGGAGTCATCCTCAGAGGGCTTCCTGTCCTTCTTGCGGTTCCCGGGCAGGAACTTCTTTATGGGACGCGGGCTCTTGCTGGAGTCCTGCAGGGACAAAGACCCAGGGGTGAGTGTTTGGAGCCTGTGTCGACCCCGTCATGTCAACATGCCGATGCACGGACCGCATCTACGCTGCAAGCTTACACGGAAGCACATGTCTGGTAAACAGACCAACAAGCCACGACAACAACAAACAGCAGCAATAAACCACAACATTTGCCATAATGCACATCAAGCATGTAGTGGGGACAACTCTGATAGGTATCTTTAAGTATATTTATCGGTTCAGTTGGGGAACCCATTTTGTAGGCATACCACATGAGCAGTGTCTGATTATACAATGAAAGCACTGTGCGCTAATGAACGGTCACCACATTCATTGGCACACCGTCCACTTCTTTTGGCATTCAAAAAACAATGAACCACTGATAATCAAACAGGTTATATATGAACTGTTACTGTATATAATGTGTATGTTTATGCTGACGCCTAAGCCAACTCCTGCCATGCTCAAATGCTAAACGGAACTGTTGTGATTACTAATGTGTTTTGTGATTAACAGCTGTATTATGACAGCTGAAACTCTTCATGAATATCATCTAACTCCTCTTTGTTTAAAGTGTCATTGTTTGCAACAGACCAAAAAAGATGAAAAGCAGTCAAACAGCGTACCACCTCCTCCGTGGCAAAGAGCAATGGCCAACTTGAAACTGCAAATCCACAATGTGGAGATGATACAAAACGACGAGGATCTACTAGTACCGACCCACATGGCTATAGAGGAGAGTGCATTCACCTGTCGGAGAGACTCTGAGCATAAGACAGGGGGCGGACAGACGTGCGGTCAGAATCGGTGGAACGGTGGGACAGGTGTGCGAAGCAGGCGCAGGAAACAAACGATGACCGGGTAAGGGCGCACGGCAGAACAGTGGCACGACAAAATGCATGGATGCGCACACGCACACACAGCAGGAAGATTGTGAGATCTAACCTTACCTTCATGATATAAGACATCCTCTATGGGAGACGGCGGCAAACAACGAGAGAAAGAAAGAGAGAGGGAGTGAAATGTGCATGAAAAAAATATATGACAAGAGGATGATGCAATAGGATAGAATATTTTAACAATTCAAACAGACCCATCCCCAGCCATTTGGGGGGTGTGTGTGTGTGTGTGTGTGTGTGTGTGTGTGTGTGTGTGTGTGTGTGTGTGTGTGTGTGTGTGTGTGTGTGTGTGTGTGTGTGTGTGTGTGTGTGTGTGTGTGTGTGTGTGTGTGTGAGACATATGGAGAAGTAAAAAGAGGATGACTGATGGAGAGACAAATGTACAACTCAAAAGACAGATTGTGAGGTTGCGCATGCAAACGTCACCATTCACAAAACCAAAAACATCATGACCTAGATGGCTATTCGCTCGCTGCCTGCTCTGCGCTGGTCTTGGACCTGTGCAGGAATCGACGTGCATTTGGTGCGTCGCTAGGAGACCACACGGCAAACCCGTGATGAGCGCGGTGGTCAAGCAGCGCCAAACCCACAGACTGAAATGAGGAAATAGGTCGCAGGCGATGCAGCGGTGACCCGATTACTAAAAGACGCCATCAGCGGTGGAAACCGTTTTGACACGGTGCCGGCTCGCCACGCCATTTAACGTCCGATGGGGGAAAAAAAAAAACGAACTACAACCTGGTGACGCTGGTTCATCGGTTTGCATTTCATCCTGGGTTTGATTCCATCGCGGGACGCAGGGAGGTCTGTGGCGCGAGCGAGCTAAACACTTTGGTTGGCGTGGTCGCCAATCGATACAAGGCCCCTCAGACGCTCTCTCTCTCCCTGTCCGGCGGTGACCCCGACGGCCCACAGAGAGTACGCCCCAGCGGGCGTGACCTTTGACCCTGCTTTGCTGCGGACCTTCCGGGACGGCTCAAAACACGGAGCAAAGGAAGAGTGGCCACGCAGACTGGTTGTGGTTACACTACATCTGGGAGACACGTTGCAAGGGCTGATTGGGATCTTTTGAGAGCCGCGGAGGGTTAAACCAGAGATCCTCTCGTTGGCATACATCTACTCGAGCACGAGTGGTTTGTGGCTTTAATCACAGTGATGGCATTGCAGCTCTATCTACTTCCTGGAAAGGGGGGGTTGTTCACAGAAGACTACATTGGTGACTGGTTCAGCGGTTTAGTGGAAAGAGGGTCACAGATGTAAAATGCTTGATGAGTGGAATTCTGCATGTGGGGGTGTGTGTGTGTGTGTGTGTGTGTGTGTGTGCGCGTGCAAGGAGGTATGCGTGGTTAGACACATTAGATACAGTAAGGTTTAGGGGGGAAAACATGTGGAATTCTCCCCAATTACAAAACTATTATAACATCTTTCTCACTCAAATATTCATCTCATGTCCTACGATATATGGTTACCCCTTCGTAGTCTTAATTTTTATTGTTTCCATCATCTCAAGTTCATTGAAAAAAAATGATCTAAATGACTCAACGTAACGCTGAGGCTCAGACATTACATTGACCCAAAATCGCAACGTAAAATAATACATTGGACAATCACGTTAAGTATGTTAGTACATTCAACCAATACATGGAACAACAGGCTTCGGGCCGTGCCCATGGGTGTGTGTGGCGGAGTGTACCTGGACGTGGACGGGCTTCCCTACCTCCTTGTAGCCCAGAGCGGCAGAGGGTTTGAGAGGGGGCGCGGGGCGCAGGCAGCTCAGGGACCAGGGCTTGCTCAGCTTGGGGGGCTCCAGGGGGCTTCGGCTGCCCACGCTGAAGCTGCCCAGGTGGGACAGGTGGGAGGGCGTGCCGACCATGCTCAGAGGCTTACCCTCTGCCGTCTGCACACACACAAACACGCACACGCACAACCCTCAGATCAATATGTTTGAAAAGCGTGAATGTGACTCTGACATGGAGCGGAGATACAAGGCGTGTTGGGGATTACACAGTCTTCATGGCAATTCATCAAGCAGCGTTGTGTCTAATAATTATGTGAGAACTTGAAGACCACTGTAAACAAAATGGTTAGGTTAAGTTAGTTGTCTCTCTCCTTTAGAGAGTGACAGCTAAGGCCACCTAGTTTAAACTAGGATTTCCCTTATTCATTGAAATACATTGTTTGTTTATTCTTGTAAAACTCATTTGGAATGAAATTGAGCTAATTTCACCGAAATCTAAACTTTTAACTGGGATTTTCCTCAAGACGTGAAAGTAACAATCATCTACACTCTTGCTTCACACTTCTCATTATCCTTCACAGACTTCCTGCATCAAAGTGAGAAGTTGCTTCACGGCACTGTTCACACCTCTCTATAATGTAAAACTTCTCAATAAACTGACATCCTGTGTTGATGTTATGCAGACGTCAACATGAGCTAATACAGTAGTTAGCATTAACTAAGAGATAATTAACAGTTAACTCATAATGTAGTAACAAATTACTAATTGTGTTCCAAGTTTACGAAAGGCATTTCATTTAACTAAGGAAATGGTGTTCATATTAACTAAAGTATTAATTTCTATATTATTGAAAAGGTAGGCTTATTACTGATGAACCAGTGTTTGGAAGTGGTTGATGAATGTACTCTTATTGTAAGGTGTCAGATGCACTCCATCCCTTGCGGTATGACCCTGTTCGTTGGTCTGTACCTTCTGGATGGTGCCCACAGGACTGCCTCCTTTGATGTAGGGCTGCAGGTGCTCCAGCCACTCTTGGTAATCCTGCAGTGTACTGCAGAACACCGTCAGACGCTCCATCACGCTCCCTGTAAAACACACACACACACACACACACACACACACACACACACACACACACACACACACACACACACACACACACACACACACACACACACACACACACACACACACACACACACACACACACTTTAATTAAAAAATGTAACCTTGGTGCCACTATGGCAGAGGTGTGACTTTATAAAATCAGAAGTGTCACATTTGTTCCGAATCTAAATACATTTACTTGAGAAAAGTATAATGACCTGTTATTCTGAATGACTGAGTATATAAACCGACAATTGGGATAAAGCTTTCACAGAGAAAACTAAATTCTGTCACAGCGGCCAAATAGCCTAACCCTCAGAAAATGATTCATGATTTCAACGAGGGGGTTTCTGTCTTGTTTTTTACATTTCTTACTTAAATTGCTTGTTGGTTTTTTTGTATGTCTAATGCACCTTCAGTTGGCATTCCCAATTTCGTTGTATAGGCGACTGTACAATGACAATAAAGGCTTATCTTATCTTAATACAGGTATGGATCAATAGAACATGTTACATGCCTAACCAGGTCATAGTGGCCTTAATAACAACACCATCTACATCACTTAAAGACACCAGTATCTCCCAATGTCTCAGGCAATTAAGTGAAAACATCCCATTTCAATGCTAGTCCACGGTTGTTGTTTTATAAATTTCTCTGTTAAAGTTCCCCCCGTTTGTCAGAAATTATAACATCCTTAGGGTGGAAACATAACGGATCAAAACGAAATTACAGCGACCCAATATTAGGTGTATAACACAAACTCAGACATTGACTCATCGTAGGAAAGGAAGAAGCATAAAAGCAGGTCGGTTGCAGAAGCAGACCAGAATAACACTACTTATAGAGAGCCATTCTCCGGATGGTGAATCACGCGTGGATGGTCAGTCTCTTTTAGAATGACGTAAATGGCTGCCGTACAAAAGTGAGATAGTGTGGGTTTAGAGGTTAAGGATCTGACTGTGGAGGGCGACTGACCTGTGATATCGAAGACATAGTGGGCGGTCTCTGGGTCCTCTGGCTGTCTGGTCACTGTAGCGCCTGTCAGAGGTAGTCTGCTCTGTAAAGTGAGCGGGGAGATATGTATTATTCATGCATACCTCATACCTCAAAACATACTAGTCTTTACAATGTAATAATAGTTTTAATACTAGGCATTAGCCTGTGAAATCATATACACCATGTCTAATATGATTATAATCTGAAGGTAAAAAACGATATGTTTCCCGGCGCTGACACAGGATATCTGCTTGAGACTGCGTGCCGTTTATGAGGAAATGCAAACCAATGACACTACAAACTAAAGCCCCCTCCTGCAGTACCCACCTGGTAAATGAAGCCACTCATCCTGGGGCTAGCCGATAGCATGACCAGCATATTAGGGAACAGCATCAGGTAGCACTCCTCTTTCTCCTGCAACAAACACAACCTTTTAGTTTAATATGCAGCACTGAATTTTTTTTTTTGGTACGGGTTTGAGTTTGTGCCCTCGTAGTTTCACAAATTTGAGGTCTGACAACAAAAAACCTCAATTCTGGGTTTCACTCTCTATTCCTTTCATATTGGTTTCGATTAACCATGTTGCTAAGGGGGAATCAGCAGACACAATCAAGGCCAGCCCTCTCACACTTGGTTGGAAGACCGGCTAAACGTTATTGAAGTCCATCAGCCGAAGGAACTTCGGCTCAGTTTCATCCCCAGTTTACTCTTAATCCTTAATGTTTAATTTCTTTGTTCAACCATTGCCTACGCATTTTGAGACTGTTTGTTTAGATTTCCAATCAGATCAAACCATTTCATATATATGTGATTAATGCACAGAGATTGGCAGAACCTCAAACGTATGCTCTGAATGAAACTATGGGGAATATGCTGCAGCTGACAAGCGCAACCTTGAAGAATAGAGACAACGCCAAAATAGGGACGCCAAAATAGGGAGGGATCTTGGAGCCTCAAATCATGACGGGTGTGAAACTGACGTCTCTGGGGTTCGAAACATAAATGACCATGGTGATCTATATGAAGCGTACGCCACTAAACTAAACGTACAACCTCATATCCCTGTTTATACTAAACAATGTGCTCAAATAATGTCTGTCTGAAGGGAATCTTTTTATAGGGTTAGCATCATGACAGTGTTTACATTGTTATATAATACAAATACAACTTCATATGGTCATGAAAGCTATGCAGAGAGGTTGCTAAAGCAAAGTACATTAAAAACAATTCAGAAGTGGAATATTTTCTAATCTTGGTTAAAAGTTCACGAGAAAAACAAGATCAGTTACACAAGAATTACTGATCCTTCCGACTTAACTCGTTCCTTCAACTGACTTTTGCCCTGGCAAAAGGGTGCCTCAGACGCCATACCTTTTAACCTCCAACCTTTGACCTTCCCCAGCGTCAATACACCGATTTCCCTATTGTTCCCTTTGCACCCGCCTACTTCCTACAAACTGTATTATTCCATAGGCCGTCGCATCCAACCAGCGCTCAGTGCCTCACCTCGCTGGTGCCACTCTGCGTGTGGACGGTGGACATGTAGGCCACGCTGCCCAGGCTCTTCATGCTGTCTCCCTCCCAGCCTCTCACCGGCTCCGACAGGATCTGGAGCTCCAGGTTCTTACGCTTCCTCAGGTCCTGGCACTGCGTCTGAGGACCACCGTGAAACAATGTTAGTACATTATAGGATTGAATGCGATATGGGTATAACAATTTAATTTTAATATTGAAACGGTTAAACAAAAAAAAACACCATTCTGCAAGCTTTATTATATTTATTATTTACTATTAAAAAGTTAGATTTGACTTGTTTTTTGTCCAATTGCTTTTGCGCTTGTCGCCAATGGTAACAGGGCTCTGTTTAGTCAATGGCTTGCCTTATCTTGATAAGACTTGCGCTCGAGGTAAGCTGCGGTCAGGTTACAGGTCTGCAGATAAGGTCATGTTTGTCTCCCGGTGTGGGTAGCTTCATTTTGGCATAAACTCCACACACAGGGCTCTGTTTATTTTCCAACAACGTTCTGGCAGAGCGTTCCAGAAGACAGCCCGGCTGTACAGATGCAAGGTTCAGAGGACCGCTGTCAGGGGCTCTCCCTCTTCACTCAGGAAAACATGACAAAGCAACAGCTTGCATAATTTTGGTTTCATTACGAGTTGACTTATGTCTTCGGATCAGGTTGGAGCACTATAGTAAAGAAAAAAAAAAAAAAATCAACCTTGTGGTTAAATCTTCCCCCCAAACACGTCAGCGTTTCCCCTATGATTCCTTTTACCGGAGGGGTTCGGAGGTGTTTGAGGTGCACCATGCCCTGGTGCACGGTGCTGATACGAGTTCATGGTGAGGAAGAGGGTGAGAACTGGGCCATGCGCTCAGGACACAGAAGGTTTTAGTGCGATCACCGATACTAGACGGGTACCGGTGCATTCCAACAGTAAAGCTGCTTTCACACCGCCGCGCGGCAACTCGCCGCCTCCATTCCTTTCAATGAGGGAAAGGCGACAGAGGGGAGGCCGTTACAAAAGCGGCTGTAAACCAGGAAGCGGTTGCCGCCCACGTGATCGTGCACCGATTTGGCCCCAATGCTCAGCTTTCGCCTGGCCCTTCACACCGTCGCGCAGAACCCTCCGCAAGGGAGGCGGTTATAAGGGCGGTTGCCGCGCGGCGGTGTGCAAGCACCTTAATGGTCACGTACAATGGTAAAACAGTATCATATTACAAGAAATAGCATGAGAGCTTACTATGTCTGCGAGACACTTTTTTTTGGCATTCATTTTAGTGAAGATACAGTTTTCAGTCTGCGATTTGTAGCCATCCCATCATCTGGATTTCATAATACGGTCGGATCTGTGCTACACAACCAAATATGTTGGGTTCTTTCTATTTAGTTGATTGTTGTTTTACTTTTCCTCCTTCTGCTTCCTTAAGCCATTCATGAACTTATACAAACTACAGTACCATCATGGTACTGTAATTCTAATTCATCATTTCTAATTCCCCCCCCAAAATGCAGATGCAGTTGCACTAGTCATCCGGCACCGGTTCACTGGTGGATGTGGGAGTACACTCACACACACGGGTTATGGTTCTAGAACTGAGGAAACTATTGTAGGTAGCAGGAAAGACTTGTATAATCTTTGTGCGTTTGCAGGTGAGACTCTTGATATCCGTCAGCCAAAAAGGCTGACAGATATTTTGATTAGATGTTGAATCGTCCTTTAGTTTGGCTCCGTTATTTAAAGACAAATGGGAATACTTGGTGAACAAAAAAGCAAAACATACGAATCAAATCTTTAACTTTAAATTGCGATCATGCTCTGAAACACTTCTACGAGTGGTTATTTTCACTCCTTTCTTTGGAATGGGCAAATCTAAGTGTTAATTATTCATTGGTTCCGAATTAAAGAGAGATCCACATGTGACTGGCGAATCAAAGCCTGTTGCTTAGCGACCTTCGACTCAATACAGCAAATATGATATCCACCAAGAAACACCGTTTCTTTTCATTGGATTCCGTGCATGGTCAAGTAGAGAATTCTGTAGCAGACTTACCACTAGGTTTTTAAAAGCTGCCATCGCCTTCACAATGTCGCCATAGTCTGGGTGGGCGTCCTGTGAAACGCATTAATTAAGTCACACCCCAATGCTTATTATACGTACACACAACTTATTTCAAGGTACAGATACATTTGAAACCAAACTAAATGCGTAAGAAAGAAAGAACTGTATACACAAAAAAGTTATCATGGTATATTAGCGGTCAATACTACAAAATTTCAAAGCTCCCATGCTTCCAGAGGTACGGCGCTCATTGCAACATGACACGGCAGCGTGCAGGCCCTCAAAAGGGAGGGCGATCCCTGGGGCTTTACCTCCACGTGTCTCTCCAGCTCCTGCAGCAGCGTGGGGTACTTGTCCAGCCTCATGAAGGGCCGACTAAGGCTGGTGGTGAGGGTCAGGATGCCTGGTCCACTCGCCCCCTGGCTCTCCATGAACTTATCCAGCTCTTCACTGGGGAGGACGGACACACACACACACACACACACACATACATACAAAACACACCATGAGCCTGGTTATAATAGTAATGTGGACCTTAATACAAACCACTGCTGTTTCCAAAATAAACATGAAACATTTGGCCATCATTAAGATACCAAATGTATCTTGTATGAAAATGTGTTTAATGTGAGCAGGTTTTGAATGCTTGTCACACGCACTACATACAACAACAGTGTGCATCCTATTTCCTGCTACACAGTAATAATCCACGTCAATGTCAAGCTCAATGCAAATTTAAATGATGTTATCAAATCACATTGTTTGAATACTAGTGCTCTAGCTATTTAGTGACACGCGGTTGTTAAATGCTTTTGATGTGTGCCAGAGATGAGTGAGCTTCTGCCAGTTGACTTAATAGTGGGCCGTAAATTATAAAGTCCTTTGTTACCAATCACATCGAAAATAGTTTATAGTTGAAAGAACCACATAGGTAAGATAAACAAGACATTGTTGAAATTCCCACAAGCAGAACATAATTCACTCGACAGTCGACACAGTTCCTTTACTAGCCTTTAGAGAGAGCAAGCCTGACCCCTTGTGGCCAAAAGACATTGCGGGCGGCAGTTACTCCGGAGGCAGAGTGGGTTGTCTGGCAACAGGAAGGGTGCTGGTTCAATCCAGGGCTGATCCTAACTAAGTGTCGAGGTGTCCCTGAGCAAGATTCTTATCCTTATCGGCTCCAGATGGCTACATACCTGGCTGTAGCCTTGCATGGCTGGCACCAACATCTGTGTGTGTGTGAGTGAAAGTGTGTGTGTTGTGGCAGAATTGTTAAACCTTTCTAGTGGCCATATGGTGTGAAAAGCACTATATAAATAAAGTCAATATACCGTTTGAAATACAGCCATTTATAAAAGAAAATTTGGTAAATTGTTGCTCGATTTAATTAAGCAATTGGTGTTCTTCAACAATTTATAGGAAAGACTAAAATTAGAGATTCTATGCATCACTTGTAGAATAACTAATGGCGTTGCATAAACTGATAAAGATAATGGTATCGGACATTAGTAGCAATACACATATATATGTGTATAGACAAAAAGACAAACAATTTATAATCGTGTGTGTGTGTGTGTGTGTGTGTGTGTGTGTGTGTGTGTGTGTGTGTGTGTGTGTGTGTGTGTGTGTGTGTGTGTGTGTGTGTGTGTGTGTGTGTGTGTGTGTGTGTGTGTGTGTGTGTGTGTGTGTATATATATATACACACACACACACACGATTATAAATTGTTTGTCTTTTTCACCTATTCATGCAAACATTCACACAGAAACAGCATAGTGCCAGCCTTATGGGTTGTCTGAAACCTTTGACGATAAGGTGTCTTGCTCAGGGACACCTCGACACCTGTAAGCTGGAGATTGAACCAGCATCCCGTCCCCCTCCATCTCCTGAGCCACTGCTCCCCACAATGCATTGGGGCCTACTCCCCTCAGCCTCCAGGAGCTGTGTTCCCCGGTGCGGCGGGGGGCTGACCTGTGGTCGGTGAGGACGCACACGGCCGAGGGGTGGCTGGAGCAGTAGGCCAGGTACAGGTGTCTGATCTGAGGCAGCAGGTTGAGATAGCAGCCGGCCACGCGCTGCAGGCTCTCTTGGACTCTGCGGCAGAGAGAGAGAGAGAGAGGGAGAAGGAGACAGAGAGAGAATTATCAAAGTTTGTATTCATCCGCGTTGCCAATGCATATGTTTAATTTCCGTAACAATAATGCTCTTTTGAATTTAACTGAACTGAGGAACGGAAGGCTAGAGAATCTATGCAGGTTTTTGAAAAGGCCGGTCCAAAGGGAGGGTCACAGAGAAAGACAGCACAACACAGAAGAGGATCAGTAACAACACAAAGACGGATCAAAGTGCTACACACAACACAAATAATTGAATGAAATCTCCTCCTCTATATTTAACGACCACAAGGTGGCGCACCGAAAGATCACCGGACACATCATAGAGAAGTAACATCACCGCTGTGCGCTTCTATCAAACCTTCATTATCAATTACAATTACAATTAGGGCATTAAGAAGACGCTTTTATCCAAAGCGACTTACATCGGTTAATACACACATTGACACACCGACGGCAGAGTCAACCATACAAGGAGACAGCCAGCTCGTCAAGAGCAGTTAGGGTTAAGTGTCTTGCTCAGGGACCCATCAACACACATTAACTATTTACAGGAACGAATGAATAAGAAAGAAATAAGCTGTTGGGATCTCTAGCCATACTCTTCATGCATGGTGATGTGTCACATACACAACACAGTTGATTGTATTTTTTGTCTATAATCCTACAATTTGAGAAACAACTTCTGCCTCCAAACAGCAATCAGGGATGAGGTCACCTCAGAACACTTGGAGGCCGATACGGCTCAATTTGGCCCGACCTCTGATATGGTCCATTTTGGGCGTGGCTCAGCACAGTTCGGTGCATTTAAATTAGTAGTGAACACCCAAATCAGAGCAGAACGGTACGGCCAAAAGGGCTAATTGGTAAACGCCAAGAGAGACCTGACGTTGGACAGATGTACGGTTGTAGGGTAAAGAGGGAAATACCACTATGTGGCTGAAAGGGGGTCACGTGACTTACTTGGTGCATTCCTCGAGGGCCACACACAGGCCCTGCTGGAAAGTCAGGATCTCCTCCAGGTTCCCACACAGACTGGCACTGTCTGCGCTGCTCAGCCTAGACAGAACCCACATTATCCGTTAGCGTAACGCTGCACTCTGTCAGCCGTCTGGATTGACTGGCAGTAGCAGGCCAGAGAGCTAGCAGTCCACTGGTGTACCTTGTATGACTCAAGCATGCACGTTGGTTTGGAGTAAGAGATGGCCCATTCATTGCTAACATGAATAAACAAAGTGTATAAACAGGAGGAGGTGAGCAGTGCATGTGTGCATGCTTCTTTAGATTCCTTTGTATAAATGTTTGACTGTACCGTTTTATTGAGCGTACGGAATTCTTCACCCTAGATTAATACATACACATTGCAGGACTGTATAAATGTACCAACTCCTTCGATTTGACTTGATTTTCTTTTGATTTACAGCGTTAAATAATATGCAAAACAATGAGATATCCAACCGTCGTGATATGCATGAACCCGTTTCAACCCGTGGATACCAAAATACAAAAAAGATATTCCCGTACGGCGGGAGGCATGCATGCATTCTAATTAGCTGTGTAAGACAGTGTGCGATTGTTCCACATGGCTGAGAAAGTCCCGCCTAGCCCCTCTTTATGTCATACTTGTCACTGGCTTGCAGCGGCCGCAGATAGCAGCCCAGCACGGTCTGCAGTTCCTTCACAAACTCCCGCTCATGCTCCAAGATGTCCTGGACCACCTGGGAAAGTCAAGGGAACACTAGTATTCACACATTCGAAATCAGGCCAGCATCCTTACTACTCAGTGGACTTGATGAAAATTAAAGTTTAGAACACTGCAGCTATCCCTTCTGTTCAAGGTGAGGAAACTATGAGGTGTCTACCATCACCGTTTGAATTCAGGAAAGGGACGCATTTTGAGGAGGGTTGGACATGGGGATCGAGCCTAGAAACGTTAGGGTACTGGGAGGTAACACACTACTATCTGGTCTTAATTATAAAAGCCACCAACCCATGGCTCAGACAACCATGTGCTCCCTTCTTTCTAAATCAATTTGGTATACGGAGGAAAAAGGCGAGAAAGATCTTAACTTTGAACAAAAGCTGCATAGTGAAGGAAAGGTTACTTAATCGTATGAAGTTTATCATATGTAATGCATTGCTATTTTCTAAGTCAAAGGGTATTTCTACTGAACATGAAATGTTGCCCATTTTGGACAGAGCAGGAAAAGCCTATGCAAAAACTGAAAGAGAAAATGGCCATAAAAAGCAGCCAAAACCAAAGAGGAACTGCAGTACAGAGGGTAAAGTATGCAGTCTGTGTGTCAGAGTCAGTAAAAGCGGTCCTTACTCACCACACTGTAGTAGTTTTTGGTAAGCGGAGTTCCTTTAGGAGACCCCGGCTTCTCTGTAATGGAAATATCACACAACACTTATAAGAGACGCGCTGTGAAACATCATGAAAACATCACGAATAACACATCATGAAGAACCCGGCGTGAGAAATGGCCTGAACATTTCTTAAATAAGTAGACGAGTCATTATATTAACAAAGTGTAATTTAAATCATTGAATGTTTGTATATTATTATGATAAAAATGCTGCCTTAATCATTCCCCAAGATCCATTCAGTCCCAAGAACATGTTCCAACAGGAAACCTTGTGCTTGAAGGAGCCGAAGGAAAAAAAAAGAAAGAAAGCAGCAAAGGGTTTGAATTCACGTCCGTGGGGTTTCCAGGAGAGAAGGGCCCTAAAGGTAGCGTGAATAACAGCGTTGCCTTTGACTCCTGGCTGTTTGGTGGAACAACACAGTGTGTGACTTCCTTAGTGACTGATGCATTTTCTAAATTAGAGGGAGAAATGCTGTGGACGGCCGTGGTCCGATGGTGTCACACCTGCAAGCGATGTCCAAACTCGCTAACACAAGACACTGCGTGCCGAGACAACCTCTCAGCAACATCAGACACAATCTTCAGGGAGTGGGGGTTGAGGGTTGAACAACGCTCCAACATTAGCAGAGGATCTTAGCGGAAGCAAGCAGCAAAACTCACGCCAGCCCCGATATACTAAAGACGCCGTTGAGTCAATCGACTCAAGGGCCTACAGCGCCGTAACTGACCGCAGGGTTTGACCTCCCGGACGTAGTTGCTAGGGAACCAGCCCGTCCGGCCGCTCAGCGAGCCCTCCCACCAGCCGCCGTCCTCCTGCCGCGACACGTGGATGAGGTCGCCCTTGTTGAAGGAGAGCTCGTCCTCGTTGTTCTGCTTGAAGTTGAAGCGGGCCTTCACCATGGCCTGGCCGCCCCCGCCGTTCTCCCCCATCTCCTGTTCAGAGAGGTGTTGGTGGTGTTCGGGTCAGGGTATAGCATTGGTATGGGGGGGCCCCTGGAGAGCAGCTGAGGGTAGCAACAGCTAAAAAATGTAAGTGCGCATGCAAAATCTAATAGATGGCGTATATGAATCCACAATGGTGCATTTGCTTTGTGTGTGTGCAGTTTGTAAAATAAATAAATAAATAACGATAATTGAATAATTGGCAGATCATGGAATTTGCTGAGCATCAAGCGATCGTTACCATGTCTTAATGTCCGATAGGCAAATCCTTTATATCACTGTTGCCCAAAGTCTTACTGATGCGTATACAATCCCCTATTTTGTGTTGTGGATCAAATTAGGCTAAGTGGGTCAATAAAATGGAGATAGGGATTTTCGGCATTCCTGGATGATAAAACCCCTGTTAAACACCGCTGCCACGACTGTGACCAAGAAACACGAAGGCCCCGTCAATCAAATCAATGAAAACAATGAGTATTCTCCAATAATTAAATTCCATCAACCAGTGAATGGATTCCAGTGGCTGCACAGGTTTTCTTTAGCAAGAGAGCATACCAACACGGTATCCCTCTGATGAGCCACCACAAATCATGGACAGATCTCATTTCAAAACGCTTGATTTCGTTTTGGAATCCGCAAACACCACCCCTCCAATTAATTCCAATAATTATCAAATAATCTTTTTATCACATACTTAACGTTTCAGGAGGTCAATGTGTGTGTAATAAATAAAATGGTGTTTTTTACAATTGCCTGTCAGCAAAAAAAGAGGAAATAGTCGAAGGAAATGGCATTCAAATACATTGCGTACAACATAGAAATGAACAATGTGCATGCATGTGTGTGAGCGTGTCTGTGTCAGAGGCTATACCGCTGTTTTGGATTGTCTGCGTAGCGATCCTTTGGACTTGACAGAGGAGAGGTTATGTGAGGGACTAGAAGCAATGGAGCCCTGCGGTGGACATGATCTCTCCGTGGCACAGTCTGTGGGGAAAAGTGCAGTCTTCCGTTATTTTGGTGCATTCTCTGTTGCTCTAAACATCACCTTGGCCATGATACCACAGTCACAAACATTGCAGCCTTTGGCTGAACAACCTCTAGGTAACTCAACTCACATTCAATTCAGCTAGCAGCGGCTAGACTGTGCACATTATAGATCACACTTGACCTATAAACGTATTATTTAAATGAAAACCGACCATAACACATAGAATTGGGCTTATATCCTGTCGATAGCAGGTTTTATCATTAATTATTTTTGTATTGTTATTATAGAGTTATGATGGAGACCAGCATTACTAACTTAGACCTGGAAACAAGGATCACTTGGTACATATCCTAGTTGAATTACAGTTGTAAACTTAATGTCATACATTTAAAATTCATTAAAATGTGCTTGGCAGCAAAGGCAGAATAATTCAATTAAGTCATGGATAGGGTGGGTTTCTTAGACCACAGCATATGCATTCACAGCAGTGAGCATAAACAGATTTGACCAAACTAAATTTAAATAAAGCGAAGAGTCGGACTTTGAGTCCAATTTTATTTGACATTGTTAAAATGGTTTTCGACAGGCTCTGTTAAAAGACCTTAAAAACATTTACGCAAGGTCACTTTGGCATCCAATTATCTTTCATATCTCATGACAAAACATCTTCAAGAGACCATAGAGGGTTTTCCAAATGGATTGCTATAGAACACTCTGTCCCAACTTCAGACAAATTTCTGTACCCATTTGATGATTGTGAAAAATCCTAAATGCACTGAACCATTACACAACTGATAACACTGTTAGCTCTAGAATATTGGATGATTTAATGAGAACTGTGGACTAATGAACGCATCTGCGTCTTATTAATCGTCTCTCTAAATGAATTGTCTGATAGTGTACCTTGTAACAGATAATAACCTCAGAGAACTCCTGCTCCACTTAATATAACAAAAATGTATTTTCTCGCAACTAACTAAAAAGTTACTTTAAATAACAGACAGGATTCAACTTGATCTATCATAAGAGGTCTTCAAAGTTACTAAAAAAGCGATCTTTGCTATCTTTCTACTAAGTGCAGCCGCTATGTTGCATGCCTAAAAGAGAAAGCGGCTGACAGCGTACAAAAGCTCAAATTCTAGATCAGTTTTCACCCTCCCAAAATGTTTGGTAAACAAGCTGGAAGAGTGCTGCTCATCCCTTACCTTGTGTGGCAAAGTTGACCGCCAGCAGGGTGGTCAGAACCTTGCCAAATTGCTCCCCTGTGTACAAGCACTCGGCCTCAAAGCCCTGCAAAGACACCAGAGTCAGAAGATGCCTTTGTAAATGGAACTCGACAGTATATGCAGTACAACCTAGCACACGGGAATGATGGAGGGGAAAAAGTAGGTCAAAGACACATCCCCCTTACTCACCATCACTACTTCAAAAAGCAGAGATGTCTGCAGAGATGTTTACTTTAATACAGTATTAAATAAGTATCAAATTTAAAACGATGGTACTGGCATACAAGGCAGTCGATGGAACTGCCCCTGCCTACCTCCAAGCATTGGTAAAGCCACACACCCCAGCTCGATCCCTCCGCTCAACTAGCTCAGCTGGACGTCTGGTACCGCCATCGCTAAGAGCTAGCAAGGTTGATCAGCAAAGTCACAACTTTTCTCGGTTTTGGGACCTCAGTTGTGGAACGAGCTCCCTGCCGTTCTCAGGACCGCAGAGTCGCTCACTATCTTCCGAAAAAGGCTCAAGACTCACCTGTTCAGAGTCCACCTCGACTCTGCATAGCCACCCTCCACCCTTCTGGCCACCATTGTACATTGTATTGTATTGTATTGTGTTGTATTGTATTAGTACTTAACTGTGTAGCAACATTGTATTGTATTGTGTTGTATTGTATTTTTAGTACTTAACTGTGTGGCCACATTGTATTGTATTGTGTTGTATTGTATTATAGTACTTAACTGTGTAGCAACTGCAGTAGCTGCTATCATTGCTGTAACACGGGGAATTGGTTAGCCTAGCGATTGTTGTACTTGCACTTGGTTCTATGAACATCCTTACTGTACCGACAGCGATATATTGTTGCACTTCTTATGACAAATGTACTTATTGTAAGTCGCTTTGGATAAAAGCGTCTGCTAAAGGCCCTAAATGTAAATGTAAGTACAAGTAGGTGAATCCTGGCTGCTGCAGCAACCGACGATGCACACAGAGGAAGACATAGTGGGACTACTAGACTGCAACAGGCAGAGAGTGGCATGCGATGTGACCCATATTTTGTGATCTACAGATTTGGGCTGCAACGGTTCAGCTACTCATTCGTGCTTTGATGTGTTCTCTTCTGTGTATTCTGCACATGCACTCTGCGACACATTTCTTTATTTTTATAAAAAGATCCTAATTATTGTCTTAGAGTGGAAAGGCTTCTGTCATGTGTGTCAAGTTCTCACTCAGCGCTAAAACAACTGGCGTTACTAAACAATACTCCAGTTTAGCAATCTTTCTCATAATCTAGGCCAATATAAATTATGTACAAAAGGTTGTACCCTTTGAAAGTATTTAAAATGATCATCATAAAATGATCAAGAACATGCAAGTACAACAAAACACATCATTTAAATGATACGTTAGCAAACAAGCCACGAAAGAAAAATCCAAAAGAACAACTGCAAGTTGCTGAGCCTCTTCCTCAACATAACATCCTAAAACTGGACCGTATAAAGATCCCAATGCAGATGTGCATGATCCCCATTGGCCACGTTTTAATTATAGTTTCAATGAAAGAAGTCGCGCCTCACTGACTTGAGGGTGGTGAGTGAGAGCCACACGTCATCTAGGAAGGTTTGCCAAGGAGCTTGGGCCCTCTACAGCTGCCACTGCTTCCCCTCTTCTATATACCCACAGCAGAAGTGAAAGTAGGATGACTGCTCTCTTTGTGCAGTCACATGACAAGTGGGGCTATGGCTACGAGGACGAGTTGGGGGAAAAAAAAGGAAAAACAGACGCTAGCCACCATCACATCACTGGCCAAAGTACTGGGCAGGGCACCACAGAAGAAAGCGGTGGGACGATGGAGGCTATATTTGACAGTGGCGATCCAGAGCCTTGCTGCCCATGGGCAATCCTGCAGCCACAAAAAATATATATAATTATGGAGTGGTTGTAGGATGGTGGGCGAAGGCATACGGGACCTCCCAAACATAACAAACCAACTAGGCTGAACAAGTGAACCCACTTGACTTGCAGTGAGCACATCTTGCCGAGTCAATTGCTTGTTTAAAAGACCAAAAGGTACTATTTATAAAATGGGTGGAGAATCAACTGTCCAGTCTGGAAAATAGAGATGGGTACATGAAAGAGAAATATATATATTCTCTCTCCAAGCACTAATCATCTGCAGACTGCAGCTCCAGAACACACTTCCCATAATGGAGCCTGCAACAAAGTTACTAAATACATTCAATGTGTATAGGCTGTGAAGTTGGTCCACGAGTGGTGACTGTAGTCTATAACATAAGTACAGAATAACACAACCACAACCACAAGAAAGTTCCCTGACTGACAGCATGTGTGTTTACCAGGCCTGGTTGACAACACATGGAGGTGTGATGACAACATAGGCTATCCAAAGCAGTGAACAGCAGATCACAATGCATGATTGGAGACCGGAGTCATAGTGGGCCAAAAGTAGGATTTGAAGATAACCACTGTGGTAATTGAACGCCGAAAGATTACGATAGGGTAAAATAATTCCTGAAACTGTAACTTACCTCAACTTTCAATGACGTACATCCTCTTAGAAACTCCCGAATATTGGATATGCAGTCTGCTTCGGTCCTCGGATCTTGACAGTACTGGATAGAGACGTGAAATAAATATATAAACACATAACCTACCTTGGCTTAATACGCCGTAAGATTGTCTGAGGCCAACAATATTTCAAAAGAGACCTGATGAGCTGACTGTAATTTTGTAAGCACAGTGTACACAAGGGGGGAGGACGGCTGCAGTAATTCCAACTAGTCTATAGGGCTTCGTCTCCTCCATGCAGGAGGCTCAACTCAACCATGAAGCCGCTACCGCTTGCTCAGGGGGCGCGCGCACTGGAGTAACAGCATTCTAGGCGGAAGTGACGATTCATCACCCCTGCAACTGTTATTTATCATTCTTTACCTTCCTCAACTTCTTAAGTATTGCAACAACGCAGGGCCGAATAAAACGTCGACGTTGTTGAAAGTAGCCCGGATCAGATAAGCATAATTGTTTTGTTCAGCCGCCTGTATCTACAGGCAAGCTGTATAGGAAGTTGAACAGTTACGATCACCTTTTTTTTTCACAAAACATTTTGAGGGTGGCGAAGAATGCGGAACGTCTTCCCGTCGAAGAAAAATAAATAAAGTAATCTTAAAAGCAATTTCTGTGTCACCTTTCCACTTAATGTTGACGAAACTAAAATGATTAAAGAAATAACCACGTAGTTAGTGTTTCTTGTTCGTGTATAATCGATTAAACCACTCCCTTCTATTTCGGGGACTTTTAGAAGGGACGTTTACATTCACATGTCAACAAACTTCAAGAAAACGAGGGCCTAGTTGGACTCACCTTGGCAGTGAAACCAGGTACAACTCGCTCGATAAGTTTGCACACAACGACTCCATCCTTAAGCGATGTTTTAAGAAAGTCCTCTGGGTCCGCTATGTTCTTTTTAGGAGAACTGAGTACTCCCAGCGATATCAGCCAAGTCACCGTTTGCTCTTCGGGATTCATAGCGCCGAGTGTTGAACATTATCTAAACATGCATTTCAAAATCGGACGTCTCTTTTTCCGCATCAATGTATGCAACTCACATCCGCAATTCTGCAAGAAAAAACGTGCTACCGGACAACAGACTGATGATCACCCCTATCGGCAAACCGGGAACTTACATCGGCTGCTTATCTGAAACCGGTTTGGGACCGGTGTACCGTTGTTGAAAACCATGCTGTGCATCAACTGCAGTCATAAACATTGGTCATCTTGTGATTATATTAAATCCTGATGCAGTCAAACGACATTGTTATTATGAATGGGAGATGGTCAATTCGTTTGTTTCCAGCGATTTAACAACCCATAACTGAAATATAAAACGCAAACTGCATGCAACTGTTTATTCAGTAAAATATCTACAAATGACCCGTTATATAACCATTGGAAACATTATCATGTTTCAAACTAGTCTTTAAATGCAAAGAAATAAGCTAACAGTTTCGTGTATGTTTAAAAATATTTAGTAAACCAATCCATTACATTTACAGCCACATGCAGTCAAGTCAAGGCTTGAGCTTTGCACACTAGAACAGAACTTATTATCCATATTTTTATAGCCTACATATAGAATATGGCCAAATGCCCAGAGGTGTTCGACGTCAACAAATGAGACAAAATACACATTTAATTTTTTATTAAAAATAAAGTAAATATATACGTTTTTGTAACGAGTAATCCTTCATTTGAAAGTCTGCCATTCCTTGTCCCCGTACTGTTGATGCCAAACGCTGAGGACATACAGTTCACCACTGGAACAGTGACCTGCAGCATGGCACAGGACAGTTAACAGAGCATTTCAATCTCAAAAAGGCTATATAGGATAACTCATATACTCAATCACATTTACTGTATCCTCAATATTTTCATAAATAAGGAACATAAATTGAAACACTTGGGTACAGAAAACTGAATTTAGTACAAGTTTACATTTTGTTTGCGAGTGTTATTACGCGTTTTAAGCAATGACACAACCTCCAACTAAATGTACTTCATATGCATTAAAGTTACGTAATAACTCCACCCTGGGTATACCTAAACTTGTGAACCGTAGTCACATGCTGCTCCATACGATTTTTTACCTACCAAGTAGATCATGCTACACATAACTCGTCTTATCACATTAAAGTGTACCTTTTAAAAAATAGTTTGTCGATTAGGAGACATACCTGTTTGCATGAGTTTAGGGGGGACTCTACTGGTCCAGGACTCAAGTACTGGACTCAAAGAGGACGCCGATATGGGGCAAAAACCAAGTTCATCTCAGCATACAGCTCATCCTGCAAAAGAACACCAATATCAGCTCATAGCCAACAGCTAATCAGGTATTTCCAAATGTCTTGAAACAACCACGTCGTCTATGGTCCGGCTCAGTTTGTTTGGCACTTCAGGGGTCGAGCTTCCAGTTTGTCATCAAGGAGTCGGTTGGGTCCAGGAGTCCATTTGTTTTTGAAATTGCATGATGATAGGAAAGGTTTTGAAAGTGACACAATGCTTTAAGTGATCTAAGAATGACAATTTAGCACATAATCCTTTTGCTAAGAAACTACATGTCCTTCGACAAAAAAAAAAAATGCTCTCGTTAAATCAGATTTTGTTTAATGGTTTGAGTTGTGCCCTTCAGCAATCTTGGAAACCGTTGGCAAGTTGGATGTCCGATTCTCATTGGTCGACCGAGGACCATATCTTCCGTTGACAATTTTGGTTGGTGAAAGGGCTAGATGTTAACCCTAACTCAGTTGGAGCTTTCAGATTTTTTGAGGTATGGGTTGGCCATTGGCTGAGTAGATACGAATACAGGACAATGATAAACTGAGTTACAGATGAGAAACAAAGAGGTTTGCTTTGCTTACCAGCTGCTGTCATATCAGTTGAGTTGCATATACTCGAGTTTGGTTGTTGGGGTCTTTGGTTAGATGGATGAAAGCCTTCATACTTTGACTATGATGACGGATCCATTTCCAAGGAAAGTTTCAGATGATGTGACTTTTGCTTGTTCCCCATGGAACAGGAGGACCAGTTGAGAGTACATGTTGGTTTAGAGTTACCTCAGGTCAGCAGATTAATTATTCAGGTAGGAAAAGTTTTAACCAAGCCATTTAGTGCAGTTTGTGGGGTAACATCAGGATGGTTACTTAGTAGTGTCAGGTTGATATTACTGGTCGTGTTTTAAAAGAGAAATTAGCTATAAACAATGTCTGGCCAATAACTTTATTGTAGGAAAGCAACAACTAAGGGGCAAAGCAGATTTTCACAGCTCTATGTAAAAAATAAAAACATGTGACTGAACCATTACACTGGCAGCAGAAATAATATGTATATTTATAAAAAACGTTTTACACTTAACTAAAAACTAATGGTAAAAGTGGGAGGAAAGACAGTGGACAAGCTCATACTCCACAGAATTAGACATGGCAACGGGGTCAACTTTGTCGGCCCATTCCAAAATTTTGCTCGACAACACATGTAACTTTACAGTGAAAAAGAACGCTGTGGCATTTATTCCGATTGTCCTCGTGTTCAGTATCTGCTGCGGGCCATTCCTCTATCCACCCGAGGGCCCCCGCGGGCCCCCCGGGGGGCTCCGCGACTTGAGCCGGCGTACGAGTCACGAGGAGGGTAGCCTCTCTCGACCGGGGGAGGGGGGCCCCTCTCGGGCCTTCCCATGCTGCGCTCCCCGCGGCTAGGCGGATAGGGCTCGCTGCGACTGCTCGGGTAACTGTCACGACTGCCATAGCCGTCTCGGGAACTGCTGCCATAGTCGTCATAGCGACTGCTTCCACCATAGGAGGGCGGGGGGCCCCGTGAGGGTGGGGCACTGCGAGAGTTACCTGCAGGGTCAATGGGGTCAGGTAATTGGCAAATTTTCAACTTAAAAAAAAAAAAATACACTTCCAATTGACCACTTTTTTTTTTTGCCAACAGACATTATGCTGTTTTCGAAGAGTAACTATACTTTAGTTTGTTAATATTGCCCATAGTGTTGACATCATTCGGAAGACTAACTATGGGTACAATTTTACACTTTTTAAATCAGGCAACACAATTGAACAATCTTTCCAGCTTAAGGGAAGTTACATGGAAAATGGGGCCTCTTTCAGCATGCCATTGTTGTGAAGTAGACATTTGTTTTTCCTTTTTAGAACTCCATGGATCAGAACTGCAGATAAGCATGTGGTTGACAGAGTTTTCTTGACAGGTTTTTTGGGGAGGGATATTTACTCCTTGAGGGAGTGATTTGGAAAGCACAGACACAGAGCGGTCCACAGGACGTTCCAGGGACCTTTTGAGATTCCTTTATAGATGCCCACTCCTGCAGACAGTTTAACAGTTTGCCTTGATGAGTTTGACTGACTGATTTCTTCGCCGATTGTTGCTTGAAATGCAACGGAAAAAATATCAAGTGATTATCTTACAACTCAAAAAAGTTACTATGTAGCTCAGGGAATTTTGCGCTGCCTCCAAAAGTTGTTAAGGAGGTTGGCTTTAACAACTTTCCCTTTGGACGTTACGAACGTAACAAAGCGGCCTCTGTTTATTTGAGATGGGGGGGATATGGCGTTTTTCTCTTTTTCCTCAGGTCGATCAAGCAGTCCTGTTTGGGCTGGAGTCAGAGGAAGGTCCCATTATGAGACAAATGGGGTCATGCCTTACCGTAACCATCATACGAGTCTCGGTAGGAGCCGCCACTCGGGCGCTCCATGTAGCTCCTGGGCTCCCGACCTCCGCCATAGCCGTCGCGCTCACTGCACACAAGTTAGCATCTTTATTACCTACCTTTGTTTTTTTACCTGCCAAACACTCCAAACAGCCAAAGCATCATGCGCTCATCAAAGGGATTTCGCTTTTGAATAGATCATACTATGCCGGGAATTATCGCGCCATCTTAAATGGCATATACCCGACAATGCACTACAGAGGTACATGTTGCGGAGACTATGATATCAATACAAAACAAAGGCTAGGGCATGGTCTTGAAACAAATGTATACATTAGTTCTAACGGCAGTCTGCAAAGACGCGCAATCGCTTGAAGTGTTTTTGTAGAACACATGACTCTTGTGGTGGCACCAAACCGAGGAGCAGCAGAGAGGTGGTGTCATTTGAACATACTTGTATCCCCTCGACATTGAGCCGTAGTCATCTCTGTTGCTGGAACTGGAGTACTCTCTGTAAGAATAATCTCTGGACGGGGGTGCATAGTCCCTCGAATCCCTGGAGTTGTAGTCCCTACTGGAGTAGCTGTTGAGACAGGGGTCAATATACTTTAATGGAAAAAAAAAAAAAAACACACGATGCAATCACGTTGAGCAGGCAAGCTTTTAAACCATGCAGTTGTAGAGTTTGGTTACTGTATTCAATTACCTGTCCTTGGAATTGTAGTGGTCATCTCTTGGCGACGGGTAGTCTTCTCTCCTGGACATGGAGTCTCTGCGGGGGGGTGGAGGCCCGTAGGGATCCCGGTCACCCGACATTGGTGCTGTAAAACCCAAGGCAAAAAAAACTTTAGCACAAAAATACAACCTATGGAGTCAATATAGAAATATGTTCTTCTCAGGCTGAGGGCACCCGCATTTGAAATAATTTGAGTTTTTAGTGTTGCATAATGGGCCTTTCAGGGGTGACCATACACAGAGCACTAAGCATTAGGGCTGTAACGATACACAAACTCACGATTCGGTTTGTATCACGATTTTTGACCCACGGTTCGATACAACCCACGATTTTTTGAAATTTAAAAAGCATTTTATTTAAACAACACTTATATACCAATTAACTTAATGTAACATTTAATAACAAACAATTTGGAACACTAAACAGATTTGAACAGAAAGAATACTATTGAAGTATAGCTAAATGAATAAAGAAATAACCAAAGATTGCAGTGGGAGGAAGCTTTTTTCAACTGTTTGGTTGGTTTAGTCCAATATCCTTATTAGCGCTTCTTATTAGGCTATGTAGCTTAAATAATGACATAATCAGGCCGTATAGAATGCAACATGTTTAACAGCATGTTAACAGCGTGTGTGTCTAGTGAAGAAGCAAACGAGTCCGGTAGAATAAAGTACCCATCCTGTCAATAATCGGTGGCCGCTTCATTCCGACCTATAAGCAGACAAACTGCCAGTCAAATCACACAAAACACTAGAGACAGGATCACACAGGCCCCCTCTGGATAAATGTCGTTCATATCGCATATGAGGACTTCGACGGCTGTGGAGAAATGCGATCCTCCGTAGCCACGGAGGATTGCAGTCGCATACTTACGGCATCGATAGGAGGGGGCGCTGTCAGCAGACTATTATTTAGAGAAATTATTAGCAAATTTCAATCTGACAATTTGACCGCAGTTAGAAAGGGCGTATCGCGCTTCTGCCTTCTCAAGCCGCGAGACAGGTTCGTGGCTTTGAGTATCGCGATTTTCGGTTTGATACGCGTATCGTTACAGCCCTACTAAGCATGATCGGTCTGTGTACATTTAAGTAAGTCTATACTTTTTACAGTCAATATTGACCCTTAAACACTATATAACATTTGTATTTATCTACCCATCTATAAAAGCCAATATTCATTTGTGATACCTCCTTGTGGGTTAGGGTTAGAGCTGTAGCGACGCGTCGATGACGCCGACGTCAAAAATTCGTCAACGTCAAATTTCTCCGTCGACGATTTTCGTGGACAATGGACAACAACACAGAGAACACAGTTCGCACTTTGCTGAGTATTGCTTATTTGGATATATGTTTACCGTTTAATGGGAAAGAAGGCTCGTCGCCTTTATTATGTCCGAGGTCGTCGCATGGACTATACGTCATCCAGCTCAGGTTGCGTAGCCGTGCGTGTGCTCGACTGCGCGTGTCGGCTCGTTAGCATCTGTACCGTAGCGGCCCGTACCGTAGCAGCACACCTCTCCCAAGTGGCCAAATTGGCCTGGCCTGGCCAGACTGGCCACACTCACACTGGCAGATTTGAGCACGGCTGGCCTTTCATTTTGTATAACAGTGAAACTATTTTATTTATTTTATTTTGTGTAAAGCAGAAGGTTTTTTGCTGTGCAAAACTGTTAAATGAAGTATATTATTAAGAATTTTTTGGTATTTATTTGAGATACATTATGGTTTTAATCGAGCAACAGAAATAGATAACCATCCAATTAGTCATTAGATTAGTCGACTAATCGATGAAATAATCGCCCGATTAATCGTTTAATAAATAATCGTCTACCCCCAGCCCTAGTTAGTTTCATAAGACCATCATTTTTAAAAACATGATTCCCGTGTGGATTTAGCATAACCCGATAGTCTGAACTTTCATATTCCGTGATATCCAGCTGAAATCGTTCTTTTGCAATTTGTTAGCTACTAGCAGGTACACAACGTACACCTAACATTCGCCGCCAAAAATACCACATTGCATGCAAAATATATTTACGTGGAGTATATTTTAACTATGATTTCTCAATCCTGATGCGATTGAGAAAGCACCATGCGACCAGGGTTTTACTTCAGCTGTCCGTGAAATCTGTTTGGTGGCCTCCAATACATTTTGAATGTAGAAAATAAACCCTCAAATATATACCATCCGTTTCCTAGTAGGTGGACATTTTCTGAAGCAATAAAGCACTATTCATATGCACAGACAATATAGATGATACCCATTCAACCGTTAGTAAATCTGTCAGAACATAAGCAGTTGTAGACCAGGTGAAACAAGCATGCAGAAGCACTAGTTTTGTTTTAGTGTTTGATCCGAAGAAAAATAAATAAGCCACTGTTGTATTCCCCCATACTTACACGGTGCGGACCTCTTGGGTGGGGGGCCACCGTTGCGGACTGGGGGCCCTCTCTTGAGGGGAGGGGGGCCTCTGGATGACATCCCTTTAAAGAAGGGGTCTACATTCCCTGGGTTATCATAGTAGTCTTTTGACAAACAAGAAACACAGATGGTCATAAATTAACATCATGTACAACATATCCAGAATGTCTTTTGCCATATGCCAACGGTGATCACATTTCATTGCTGAAAGTACCTCTGGAAGGAGGGCCCCTCATGCCACTGGGGGCTCCCCGGGAGCCTCTGGGTCCTCTAGGTGGACCCCGGCTGCGGTTGTGCATGGGTGGTGGCGGTCCACGCCTGCCTCCACTTTCAAACTGAGACTTTGTTGCCTGCTCCACCTTGATCGGCTTTCCATCGAGGGACTATTAAAAAAAAAAGCATTCGATGACTGGATTCTTTAAAACTGCAGTTCGACGTGAGGTTTTGGCAAAAGTTGTTACCTTGCCGTTCATCTCACGTGCTGCATCCTTCGCGTCGGCTGGACTTTCGAATGTAACAAAAGCAAAACCTCTTGATTTGTTGGTTTCACGATCTTTCATCAAGAGAACTGAAATGAGAATTAAAATTTGCTTATTATATGTGCATCGAAGCCTAACGTTTTCAATTCAAGCCAGTTGCGCAAAACATTGAACGGAAGTCCTGAACACAAAACTGCAAAGAATGATGTCTAAAGCACAAAATGCCTGGAATTGTTGAGCACTATTGTCGTTACTATTACAAGTTTAAATAAAACAAGTGTCCATTACACGTCACAAACTATCAAATAAAATATAAACGGTAGACCTGGTTAAAATCACGAACGGAGATAAATACTTGAAACTCAATCTAACCTTCAACAATCCTGCCATATTTGCTGAAGTACTGCTCCAAGGCCTTCTCGTTGGTCTCGGTGTTGAGACCGCCAATGAACAGTTTTCCCGGTCTGTCCGCCTCTGCCATAGTGTAACGTTAGAGAGTAGAGCCAAGGCCTGCAAAAGAGAGATATACTTTCATTGTGGATGGTAAATCATGAAATTTGACATCACAACACTCAGCTATTTGAATTGTATCAATCGTCCCCCAAGCGGAGAAGCGGTCGTCTTATCTGCTAGCACTGTCCCAGTCAAATTGGTAAAATGGCGATGGTTGAATTGAAGGTAACGCTTACAAGCCATGTTATTAGAAACACAATAGTTGCCAGAAAATGACCGTATTTACTAGAAAAGAGAGACGGGTTACCGTTTCAGATTATTGCATCCACTTATTCGGCACGAAGCTTTGTCTTCTGGGCTATCTCCAAGATACAGTGGTACTGGCTAGCTAAGCAAACATTTAGCGAGGAGCAAACGCGGTGAAATAGAGCTCTCCACCCCGCCTCTTTCTACTTCTTCTTCTTGGAGCGCCAGATGCTGAGGCGGACGCGATATCATTATACTGCCCTCTTTTGGCCATGGGAGACATGGACAGATGTGTCAAAACGATGATCAGAGAACTTTACACTGCTTCGACAGATATCATCAAATACAATTTTAAAGAGTCTGATCTCCATCCCATTAAAGTATATGGAAATATAAAGCGAATCTAACAAAATTGTAGTTTTGCTTTCTCTCTAACGTTTCAAATAAAAAAAACCGTTTCAAATGTTTTAATCAATGGAAGGGCGTTTTATCTCATCTATATTAGGCTAATTAACACTACAAATCTTGCTTTCTTGCTGCCCGGTGGGATTTGAAAAAAATGTATATCTATAATTTAGACATTCTCATTGCATCAAATCTAATCTAAGCTAATCACGTTTATTTCATCTAATTCAACGCATACAAGAGAGAGACCACACAAAATTTGGTAATAGGTCGGTTCCAGGGGCGCTTCTAGGATTTTTCCATTAGGAGGGCTTAGACCCAAATGAGATTTAACATCATCGAATGGTTTATTATGTGATAAATCGCTATCGGGGGAAATCCAGGAGGTTGATGATTCTATAGGGTTATATCTTGTACATCAATAGATGATAAAGAAGAAATTTCAGGTCGGTACTCAGACTGACAAGACAGACAGACAAGACTCCCCAGACACTGTTTTAATTTCAATCAAATCAGGACAGCTGAAAAGAAAGAAAAACCAAAGCCATCTTTTTGATTGGTACTCAGTGGGAAAAAGCATTCGGGCCAGACTGAATCCTATACTTGAGGGCCCCACGTGAGGTGTTCAAATGTGTGAAGATAGACATGGGGGGTCCTGAGTGAAAACGGGCTCTAAAAAGTCTAAATCATGCTGTGAACTTTCTAGTATAGATCTGGGCGTCAGCCCTCATTCTTCTTAGTGATTAAATGCATTTAGTCTATTTGCGTTTTATTTTTTTATTTTTTATTTTATTATTTGACAGCTGAAATGCTGTCTCATAGGAAAGTAACATGGTTGAGGTCCTGTTAAGCAAAAAACAATGGCAGTAGGCTGCAGCCATTCTTTGGTGAGTGGGAAATATCACACTACAAATATATTGTTTTTGATTAATAAACATACCGCAATACCAGTGGTAATGTGTTTGTCATTAAAACAAATTGACTCTTTTCCTGGTCGAGTCCTGTCCCGGCTGCAAATAGGGAGCTAACTTCAACTTCGGTTTTGATTTGGCTATCTAAACAAATACATTTCCCTTTGTGTCGGCCGTTTGAAGTTACTACATAGCATGGTTAGGACGGTTGGACGGTAAGGTGAGGGCGTGGGACGATCGTGTTTCCTGAATTTCCAGTTTGTTCTCTCCTCATCCCCCTGGAGGTAGTCCTGGAATGACAGCGGTAGGCGGGACAGCAGTGTTCATTCAGCCACCGTGACAGGCAGCTCGGCCCACCTTATCATTAACCCGAGCAGCAGCAGCGGCAGCAGCAGCGCAGGCTAACTAGTGAGCTAACCCTTAATAGCTAGTCGACGGTCCATTATCCTGTTGTCTTGTAATAATCGCATTCTACACCGGGAGACCAGGACAACAAGCGAAACCGAGTTAAAATGAAGACTCGAACGAACTTTGGGTTGTTACCCTTATGCGCGTTGTCTGTGTTATATTCGTGTTCAGCTTTTTATCTTCCGGGTTTAGCTCCAGTAAGTTTCTGTAAGGAGGTTAAAGAAGAGGGTGAATGCCAGGTAAAGTGAAAGAACATTATTTGATCATGCATTTGATTTACATAGATACACATCTGTTATTTTTTCTCTTTGGGCCTGAGTTTCTTGATTCATCAAAACAAACAACAATTAATTTGCTAATATTTGCTGGTTGCAATCACTACCGCTGCCACATTGGCATAGTTAAGGCAAGTAGTAACGTTACCGTCATAACTAGCAGAATGCTATCCGACTAAGGGGCATGTACATCGTAGGGCGTCTTTCTTTTACATGGATACACGTAGCATCTATCAGTTGTAAGTAAACATAGTAGGCTACTATTTAGTAGTGCGTGTGTTGCAGGGGTACCATAGACAGACGAAAATGTATGACGCTTGTCAATGAGCTGCTGGGCGGGCACAGGTGGCTTCAAACTACTCGTGACATTCTCAACTGACCGATACAACTCTTGTTTCATTACAGACTCAGATCCAGCTGTTCGTGAATCGGTTGGATTCAGTGGAATCGGTCCTACCTTACGAATATGACGTGTACGTGTTTCTCAATGGCTAGTGTGGTTTCACTGAATGTGTTCAAGGTGTTTATTTGTAATTGTTGCACATTTCTCAAAAGGTTTGACTTCTGCCAAGATGCAAAGGAGAGCAGACCATCGGAGAACCTGGGGCAGGTGTTGTTTGGTGAAAGAATTGAGAGTTCCCCATACAAAGTGAGAATCATGACTAGTAAATATGTAATGTGTCCCCATGGAAAATGGGAGGAGATCTTAACATGTAAAGCCGTTAATTTAAGGTCACAATCTTTTCTCTTTTGACAGTTCAATTTTGATGAAAAAGTGGAATGCAAGAAGGTATGCACAAAAGTGTATAAAAAGGGTAACAAGGAGGATGGAGAAAAACTGGATTTCCTTAAGCGTGGAATGCAGCTGAACTACCAGCATCACTGGTAAACCAACCTGTTCACTGTGGTACAACATTTTTACAACAATAATCCCATGCAAAGCAGGTTTGGCTGATGTTTATTTTTCCTCCAGGATCGTTGACAATATGCCTGTCACTTGGTGCTATGATGTAGAGCAGGGTCAGAAGTACTGCAATCCGGGCTTTCCAATTGGCTGCTACGTCACCCCTGAGGGCAATGGCAAGGACGCCTGCGTTATCAATGTGAGTCGGATCTGAGGAACATGGAGTTGTAACCGATGAGCCACATACTGGCTCACTTTCTTCTATGGGCTCTGGTGTAACCTTGAGTGGTGCACGGGGGAAGACATTGTCTTTCTACTTGATCAGCAAAAATGAACTTTTGTGTTCTCTTAAACTTTTAGGCCTACTGTAAACCCATACTCATTGTTCAAAAGTCAATTTATAGTGTAGACTTATACACTAACACGATTAACAATTGAAGCTCTGCATCTGTCCCATAATTGAGATTGACGATATAACCATGTTCATTGTAATTTGCACTTGATAAGAGTACATAGTAGTATAGTAATGAATACAGAGTACCAAAATGTGTGTTCATGAGGTAATGTTATCGCTATTCAAAGGTTTCATTGTAGGCAATGATGATTGAAGTAGCGATTAGTTGTAGTTGGCACTGGCAGTGGTCCCAAATTTCTTGTAAGGTAAATTGAGATAAGACGACTAAACTAAGATATATAAATATAAAGATGCATGCATCTTGAAGTCAGGTGTTATTTTAAAGTATATTTTAAGTCTATCTTGAGGCGTCCGAATAATACAGGAGGTTGTGGTGGGATATAGCGTTTAGAGAGGTTGGAAGATTGGTCGCCGTGGCTAGGGTAGAGCTTCCCCTTGATATATGAATCGGTTTGGACCACAGCTTGTTGTCAATAATTGTGCTTTGAGTTACAGTTGACATAAAAATACCTAAATTTAATTATTGTGTCTTTTTGTTCTATATTGTGGTATTGAAGCAATTTCTCTAAAGGTAAAGCGATGTGGATCTACGAGTGACCATTTTCAGTTTAAAAATACCTTTATTCTTTCTCCAGGCCGACTTCAATAAAAAAAACAGCTTCTATATGTTCAACCATGTGGACATCAAGATCACTTACCACAGTGGAGGGGACGAAGGATGGAAAGGTGCAAGGCTGGTGGCTGCTACTATGGAGCCCAGGAGGTATGTATTTGTGGCCTGGTCAACAGGCCACAATTGTCATTATAAAGCACTGGTCACTGGAATGATGTGGAAAATGTGATGTGAACCTCGGCCGCATTCGCGATCCATCCTACTGAAATTATGGAACCATGGATGGCTTTCAGATACACAATCAACTAATCTCACGATTAGCATTTTTTTTGTTTTTTACCATGCAATCCCCCTACGCTGATGGACTCAACCAATGCAGAATCTATTATTATTGTCTGAAAGTTTCCTCAACATGTTTATTCATTGACTTTGGCGCCTGGTTGTATTGCTGTAATGTTTTTTGTTGTGTGTTCGTCGCGGGACAGTATCAAACACGAGGACGAGAATAAACCGGCGTGTGGCGGGACAGTGCCTATGGATGTTTTCTCAACATTTGACTCCGACGTGAAGATAACATACACCTACTCGGTTAGCTTTGAGGTAGGATTTCACAACATTTGTGTGTGTGTGTGATTCTGTGCGTCCGTCTGTCGGTGCCACTGGTGCCTAACCTGGATCAATAGCCTGTAGTGACGTATAGATTGTGTGTTTCACAGGAGAACAACGCCATCAAATGGGCCTCCCGATGGGATTACATCCTGGTATCCATGCCCCACACCAACATCCAGTGGTTCAGGTATGGTGACATACTACATTTGGGATTTTGTGCGTGGATTCATAGGTTGAACAGTTTCTACTTACTGTACGTCTGCATTTAGAATATGTGTGCCTGTGTGTTTTCTTTGATTTGTTTGTTTTTGTACCTGTTTGCTGATGCTGTGGTGTGACCGATGTGTTTTCCAGTATCATGAACTCGCTAGTCATTGTCCTCTTCCTGTCTGGCATGGTTGCCATGATCATGCTGAGAACCCTGCATAAGGACATAGCGAGATACAACCAGGTGGACCAGGTAAAGATAGATGCCATTTCAGGGTTTCTTCCTCTTATCCCTGCCTCTAATAATGCTATGTGGCTAACAGGAATAGCTAGGAGCAATTGAAATGGAGGTTGCAAACGAGGTTGCAAACAAAATACAGACGCATGTGTGCTTGTGCCGATAGAAAAATAATCTATATCTAATCTATAAAATAATATCCCCCAAAAAATTTGAAGCATTAATTTGACTTAAGTATGACCAGTATGAGAATACATAGCTATTTAAAAATTGTATGACGTTCCACAGGACTTGATTAAGGTTCCGACACCATCAGGAAAAGTCCAAATAAACTACGTAAGACTATTTACTCTGATCCATGTGTATATAAGGTGGTGAAATTGGGTCTTCTGGTAGGGAAAAGCGGGAGGGATATAGTTATTTTTTCTATAAACTATGTTCCCCCTCTGCTGCTTTTGGCACAGGAGCTAATGGGCTAAATGTTGGGTAAAGCTCTCCTTCAAACACCTCCATTTATAATGATCTACTTACCTAATTATTTCTCCCCTGATTGCCAATAGTGGCCTGTTCACTCCGATACTAACGGGGTACTGGCTGTTCCGCTCCATAAAACGTCAGAGAACCCTGCAGTGCTTCACTTTATCGTCTCTCTGTTGTCCCCCCCCCCCCCCCCCCCCTCCTAGGAGGACGCTCAGGAGGAGTCTGGCTGGAAGCAGGTGCACGGCGACGTCTTCCGGCCCCCCAGGAAGGGCATGTTGCTGTCAGTCTTCCTCGGACAGGGCACCCAGATCTTCATCATGACCTTCATCACACTCTGTGAGCATCCTCTTTCTGCTTTTATCGTTTGTTTGATGGTTGGTTGTAGAGCAATAGAGTACTAAAGTGCGATGGCGTGTTTCCGTTGCAACCGATTTTCGGTTCGACACAAACCAAATGGACAAGGGGAAATCGTATGCCACACGAACGTTTTATAGAAAAGGAACGATTTTTTTTGCGAATTGATTTGCGAGTTTGCTTTACCAATGATGTAAGTAATATTGAGATTGAGCCAATTTACCGTTACATTATAAACTTTATCTTTCATGCTAGCGCAAACTTTACCTTTTAATAGCCCAGGGGAATACATGAACGCCTCGCCATGTTTCGATTTGTAGTGATTTTCACCTCTTGAAATTGATTTATTTTCATTTAGAAACAACACATGGAAGCAATGGAAAACGCCATCTCTCGTTCGGTTGTTTAGAACTGAAAATCTGGTGGCCAGGACAACGTGACGTTTTCACTTTAGTTCTCTATTGCTCTGAAGGCAATGCGCACTAAACGCTATGATCCACACAAGCCCTTAATTTACCAATCCAATGACCTTTCCTAAGTTGTTGCAGTAGGTAAAGGCCGGCACCTGACCGGAGTTTTACTGTCTCTACTTTATTGCTACTTCTGTTTTAATTCATTCAATTGCTCATCCTGTCTGGGCTGCTGTTTTTTCTTTGAGAAACATGCGTCCAATAGGGCAAATGCTGAGCAATAGTTACCTAAACGGCTTCTACCCATCCGTCAACGATCCTTCACGCAAATGGGTTTAATTTTCAACACAGAAAGTGGTCGTAAATAAAGTCGCGCTTCCTGGTTGCCTCCCGTTCTAGCCACTGTTGTCATGGCGACGCACATAAGTTGAACATTGAACATTTTTATGGCATAAACTCTTATGTTGCCCCTTGAAGTTGATTAACATTATGTTAACACAATATTTACCCCATATATTTGAATAGTATATGCAAAATACCTTTAGTTTCTCTATATTTATCTATTTTAAATTATGTGCTGTAGTTGGTGAAAACTTTTTATGTTTTTAGTTTTTTAGATGGGTTGGCAGCAATATTCAATATATATACCTCAACTATCTCTCCCCCTGATGTATTGATTTTTGAGACATGGCACAAGCGGTGGGACTTGCGTGACGTTCAAAGAGCCTTAATCTATCTTCAATTGCATTGCTGACATGGTGGCTCATTAACCGTGTGGCTCCATGCTGGACCTCAGTGACGGGTGTGTGTCTGTCTGCCTCCCTCTCTAGTCCTGGCCTGCCTGGGCTTCCTCAGCCCGGCCAACCGCGGAGCTCTGATGACGTGCGCCGTAGTTCTCTGGGTCCTCCTCGGCACACCGGCCGGCTACGTATCCGCACGCCTCTACAAAAGTACGGACCCCCCCCGTCCACCTCGTTATTGTACTGGCACGTTTCTCTTTTTCACCGATGGTTGCTGTTTGCTCCCTCAGCGTTCGGGGGGGAGAAGTGGAAGACCAACGTCCTCTTGACGGCCCTGCTCTGCCCGGGGTAGGTCGAGTGTCCTTCTCTTGTTTCATCGCACGCATATTGGTTGGATATTAGTGTCTCAAATTAGACCTTTTTAGAATGTTGTCTGTCGATCGAGGAGCCGCTCATATCCAGTTCCAACGGTTTGTTTCCCTTTTCTCCGCGTCGTATTTGTTTCGAGCCATCATGGTGCTGGAGGCTGGGATCTGTAATCTGAACGGGCAGACTCAAGAGACTAGGGATCGACGATCTGGAATTTCTTTGGGGCCGATACCTATGCCGATTTTTTTTTTGTGTTCTGGGCCTCCCCTGGCCCAGAACATTAATCAATCACATCGATGTATCAATATAGGCAGGCCAAAAGCGTTGCTTTTTTACCGACCGGATACAGCAAGAGTCTTATTTATTGGTTAGCTCCCCTGGTCTGGATACGTCACCCCTTATATTCTTCTGATATTTTCAAATGCATGTATGGTGCCGCCCCTCGAGTTAGGCCATTTTCATTACTCGTTGCCAGACCCTACAGCTTTCTAGATGTGGGTCTGGATTGCCAGGCTAAGCCTCCCTCAATTTACATCATAAAAATGACACAATGATGATAACAAATGTTACAATGTCTCAATTAAAAAACGAACATTTATTGAACTGTCTGTAAATCATGATGAAAGAAAAATCGACCGATTATAGTGGCCGGCCGATATATCGGTCAATCACTACAAGGGACTGACAGGTTTATAGCTCCTCGAGATTGTCTAATCTTCATATCCGTCTTTTTACACTGTCATTTCCTTGTTACCTGTCCTCCAATGCCGTCGTCATTGTTAGCTGAGGTGGTGGTGCTCACCACTCCAGTTAAAAGTTAATATTTGATCAAATAAAGGTCGTGGTGTGAGTAGTCGGCTTTTTTGTTTACTTGAATGACTCTTCCCTCTCCTACTCCACCCCTCCGCTCTCGTCTCTCCCACGTGTCCCAGGATCATCTTCGCAGACTTCTTCCTGATGAACCTGATCCTGTGGGTGGAGGGCTCCTCCGCGGCCATCCCCTTCGGCACCCTCGTCGCCATTTTGGCTCTGTGGTTCGGGATCTCCGTGCCCCTCACCTTTCTGGGCGCCTACTTTGGCTTCAAGAAACCTGTGAGTTTAGCGGTCATTTCAGAGCGAATTATTATATTATTATAATTATAAATATTACAACTATTATGTATTTATTTTGTGATGCTTTCGGATTAACCTTCCCGGACGATTCTTGCCGTCCAATCATCTAGGCCATCGAGCAGCCCGTTCGAACCAATCAGATTCCCCGGCAGATCCCAGAGCAGTCTTTCTTCACCAAGCCCATCCCGGGCATCGTCATGGGCGGCATCCTGCCCTTCGGCTGCATCTTCATCCAGCTCTTCTTCATTCTCAACAGCATTTGGTACGGATGTGTCCGGAAGTCACTTCCGGTGGCTTTAACTTCCCAAAGCCGTAACACATACTCAATGATGCTATGCATTTGCCTCAGTGTGTTTTGTGTGTGTGTCTGGTCTTTCAGGTCCCACCAGATGTACTACATGTTTGGCTTCCTGTTCCTCGTGTTCATTATCCTGCTAATCACCTGCTCTGAGGCGACAGTGCTGCTCTGCTACTTCCACCTCTGTGCTGAGGTGAGGAGATTATCGGGGAGTTTCCCAGGGTTATGTACAGTGCCAAGGGCAGATGAGACCATATTTTGAGAAGAAGCAGTCTTCCTTACGTGGAGGAAATGGTGAGCCTGGTAGCTATGGTGAAGTTGTATCGGTAGGCCATAAGAGAAGGTTTACCGGAGGTTAACTTTGGAGTCTGTGGTTGATGGCTGGTTCAAGCAGCCTCAAATGACTGGTTCAAAGCCCCTGGCTCACCAGACTCATGAGACTGTGGCTGGGTGCGGCTGCATATATTTTGTGCATTGAACAATCAATGTATACAGGTTAAACAAGGCATTATCGCACACTCAATATCCTACGTGGCCTGTTCTATCCTTTGTTGAATTGTGGACATTGCATTCAATCTAAATGGTCTGACCATATGGGTTGCATCATGAGTTGTTCATCATGCCGAATGGTGCATGTATACAAAGTTGAATGCATACTTTCATTGTGGAAAGTTCAGTTTGTTGAGAATGTTGAAATTCAAGTGCTTATTATGGCACCACTTAACAACCCATTACTAATTTTACGAGTTCTACAAGCCTGGCAATTTGTACAGCTTTTGAGCATACAGTTTTTTGGACGTAACACGAATAACACAAATAAAATAGGGCTCCTGTAGATTTCGTAGGATCCCTAAAAAGTGTGTTGAAAAAGGGTGCTGGTCGGTGAAACGGATGGATTAATGAATTGGAAGTGGAACGGTGCACACAAAACATGTAGATGACTGCTAATTTAGTGACTTCACAATCACGCATCATCGATACAATCACGAGCATTCACATAACCAGGTCATATTCACGAGGTGATTAAGAAGCAGTGCCGGGCCCTCTTGTTTATTTCAAATGCACGTCTATCGTTCTTTACATCCACCAAAACGAAGAAGAAACATATTTATGCAAGCCTAATGTTTTGGTACATTTTTATTCCTAATTAAAATCTTAAATGTTTTCTCCTTTCCAGGACTACCACTGGTGGTGGCGTTCGTTCCTGACCAGTGGCTTCACGGCCGTCTACCTGTTCATCTACGCCATCCATTACTTCTTCTCCAAGCTACAGATAGTAGGCGCGGCCAGCACCATCCTCTACTTCGGCTACACCACCATCATGGTGCTCATCTTCTTCCTGTTCACAGGTAAAACAATTTATTTATTATTTTTTTGGTGAGGGATTTCAGGGTGGAGGCTTGACAATGGCTGCCTTTGTTCTGGATGTGTGACAATGGCGGTGTGTGTGTGTGTGTGTGTGTGGGTGCGGGTCGTTTCAATAGGGCAGGATCTCAATCCTGTTGTATCAAGGAGCGCTTACGGGAGGCACTGCTCTACTGTTTGCTTGGTTCTCTGCTGAGAAAGGGAGAACCAGAAATAAAGACCTAAAGGATTTGGACTTTGGTCACATCTTGCGCAGTAAAAGAATCCAGTTTCAAATTGCATTATCAAGGCCCCTAGCATTTAGCCCCACCCAGAGAAATCCCAACCTTTTATTTTTTTCATTCATACCCCTCTATGTCTATAGGGCTTGTAGAGGCATCAGCCAAAAGGCATGTTATCCTAACAAAGAATCGGAAAGACTTTGATTCTGGAAGAATTGCAACACGATTTTAGCCTCAAATTTATAATTGTCCCGATCCGTTCCATGGCATCGATATCGGGCCGATATTTGCCCATTACACTGGATCGGTTATCGGAGGGGAAAAAGAAATATGATCCGATCCGCACAGTGTGGCACGTGATATCAACAGTAGTCGTCCATTAGGTGCATGAGAGCTACCGCATGAGAGCTACCTGTTGAACAGCAATGACAGTAGTGTGGCTGTATTTCACCCTTAAAGGGGACATATCATACCACCAGGTGGGATTGTGATTAGCCATTACAAGCAGGTTGAAAAAAATTTGCAGCATTGTGAAATGCGTCACACATCTAGGTGGACACGCCCACCTGTGGTGTCACAATGCTGCACATTTTGAAAACGGCAAACTAATCAAACTCTCACCTGGTGGTATGATATGTCCCCTTTAAAGAATTAAGAGTGCAACAGCCTGGGCCTGGCTGTTGCTGAGCACGATCACGCGGTAAAGTCCGACTCTCCGCCCACGGCTTGAGCGGATCACGGCTGTTATGACAGCCACAAGCTTGGCGACAAAAAAGCTAACCATGTCGGACGTTGCCGACGTCCAATCGATTTAAAATGATTAATCAATTGGAAAAATGATTATTATAAATCAGGCGTTTGTGTGTGGGGACCCCAATTTATATGGCCAGTGGCTAGCTGCTTCTTACAAATCCAATGTACTTACGGTAGAAGCTCAATGCTAACGTAAACGATCTTTTTCACGTCATGATATCTACACAAACGATATGCCACATGAAGGAGACTCCAAGGAGTCCAACCGTACAAGCCTTTTAATTTTGTGAGCTTATCTCGATTAACTAGATGTGAAAGAATAACGTCAATAACACTTCCTGGTTACTACGAGTGATGACACACAAGCATGCACAAGGGCACACACTTGATTCAACCATTTCAAACTATTATTTGTTCAAGAGTAAAATATATGGACATATTAATTAATTGAAATATGTATCCGTCGCCCATGCCATGTTACTACATCGCCCTCCATGTGACCACGTGAGCTGAGGCACGGCGTGTTGAGGTTGAATGTTGCTGTAAAGGACTGTAATGGGCGTCGGTAAACCTTTCCCCAGCAAATAACCGCTGCTGCCTCTTGTTTAGTGGCAACATCCTTCCCTCTCTGCTGACCCTACAACACAGATAGACCGTAGGATTGAATAAGGGAAGGAGGAGGACACACACACATAAATATACACACACACACACACACACACACACACGTGTACACGCACACACACATATGACTGCATCATGTTACAATTGTGACAGAAGGTGAGTGGAGTTAGGCCACAAAATTATACAAGCTGCGATGTCATTGGACGTCGGGAGGAGATATGTTCAGGTCTGTGGCTGTCTGGGGGCTAGATACGACGGCCTATTGGTCCATCATCACAGCAGGGGGCCGACGTTATTCTAACCAACGAGCATCAAGCTTTAGCGAAGAGATGCCATGTATTAAATCCTATACTGCCAGCTCGGATTGTGATAATAATCCAAATCCGGCTTGTTCTTATTATTATGAATAAGAACTCTCCTGAAGATCTTTCTCGCCGTCTCCCCTCAACCCTGCTTTGATCAGACAGTAAGACACTAAGTCTGCGCTAAGAACACATGAAACCTGTTGAACAGCCACCGGGAAAGCTGGGCTAATTAAAATGTTACCTGTCTCCTGGAGAGCGAGGCTTGAGGGAAGTCATACGTTCCATGTCTTCCACCGTGACATAATGCTACGGCAAGGGTTCAGGCCTCCCTTCGCTGTATCCTGGCGTGTTGGCAGCCGCTAATGGGAGATCCGTCAGGCTATCGGATGTACAGAGACCGCCTGCTGCCGTTTCCACGTTAGCACGGCTTGTTCTGAGGTTTGACACTCGGCTTATTAGTGGCAGCTTCGACGGCACCTCGACGTCCACACTTGATTCTTTCACTTTAGGTACAGGCGGTTTTGTTTCAATTAATTCTGGTCCCTACACAAACGCCTCTCTGGAGCTCAATGCTGCAATGCACCAAAGAAGAAGAGAAGGCAGGAGGTTTTGCGTTGTGTTTTTCTGAGTTGGGTCGGTGTCGTCGGCTGGGACAGGTTTTGTCTTTATAGTCCTTTTTTCTTACTTTAGTTTTAGGTTTAGTGTGGTCTTCTTTCATTCCTAGACAGTCTACTTCAACCCTCATCACTTTCCTCCTTCTCCTTCCTCGCCCCAGGCACCATCGGCTTCTTCTCCAGTTTCTGGTTTGTGAATAAGATCTACAGTGTGGTCAAGGTGGACTGAAGGGCTGGGTGAGGCGGACAGGTTTCATCGCAGCCCCAGGCCCCTTCAGCATCGGCTTCTCAAGAGGAATTTATGTGAAAAGACTCAAAAGAAAATTGCTTATCTCTGTAACAACGGCAAGGGCAAAACAAGAAATCCTTCTTTTTTTGTTGTTGAATGTGCTCCTATTTTTTGGGTTTCATATTTTTTTTTTTTGCTCTTGAGCGGTTTTGGCTCCTTCAACATAAAGGTGACTTCCAAAGATCTGGCTGTTGTTGTTAATATTAATAATTTTGGATGTAAGAGTAAACTAATAGGCCTCAAGAAATCAAAGTTCACAACTGTGTTCCGTCCCATTTTCTTGGTCTACTTTTTATATTATCATTAGTCTTTTGATCTCTACTGCTGTATTGACATAATATGCGTTGGTATATCTATGTTTTTATGTATGAGTGTGTGTGTGTGTGTGTGTGTGTGTGTGTGTGTGTGTGTGTGTGTGTGTGTGTGTGTGTGTGTGTGTGTGTGTGTGTGTGTGTGTGTGTGTGTGTGTGTGTGTGTGTGTGTGTGTATAGTATATACATGCCTTTTCAAATGCATGGATATAGTATAGTATAGTGATACAAAGTCATTTTTTCTGTTTTTGTGGAAGGTGAAGGGCATATACAGACTTGACTATAAACAGCTTATTATTGTGGTAATTTCATAAATGAGGTCTCTCTATAACCATGATCGCTCTACATTGTTTTTCCATTCCTGCCTTTTTATTTAAAATGACATGTTTTTATTGTAGGAGGTTAGTGTGACCTCTTGGGGACCATGGAACGTTTGTCAAGGGGTTCATCGCAATAGAGATTGAAGAATAATGAAGTACACGGCACAGCGATGTTCGCGAACACTTTGAGTTACAAATACCTGAAATGCAGATTCTTCTTCCGTTGTTAATAGCAGTGTGGACTGTGTGGGTTTGGCACCCCCTGCTGGTAACATTTTTACAAATGATAAATACTTATTTGGAAAAGTATGCTTCGGTTTATTTCTTTGACACGGTTTGAGCTGGTGATCTGGAGGTTATAAAGGTAAGACAACACTATTCACGAAATTAGTTATACATCTGATTAATTTAATGAGTTCTATACAGACGATTGAAAGAAAATACAATTATTGAACTAACCCAGATATACTATAAAAGCACTTCCAAAATTCTTTATGTACAGTACATAAGCAATGCATATATCCTTGCGTTTATGGTGATGTAAGGCCTGTATGATTCATAAATAAATAATTTAAAACAGTTTGGTCCTAATATCAAATATTTTTTTCTTATCTCCAAAGAAAACCACATGCCTTCGTTGTAGACATTTGTCAATGTAACTTTTTTCTTCTATGCCAATTTCATACGAGCTTATCTTAAAATATTCAGTGCTGTAGGAAGCCTTTTAAAAAGCTTTTTTAGTGGACCAAAAAATGATAAATTAAAATGTTATACATATATATATCTGTAGCATGTCTATGGCTCATTCTGCATCTTGCAGAAATGCCATCTTCCTTTGCACTTTGTGCCCCAAAGTGCCGTTTTTTTTGTTGTTTCCCTCTACCTTAACAGACTTTCAATCAGGGTACAGCACTTAGCTCTAATCAAAAGATGAGGCGACCACGCCTTCTACCACTTCAGTTCAATAGATTGCCTTTTTCTCAAATGGGCCTTGAGGTAATGGTATGTACTGTACATCAGCAATCAGTCCGTTATATATGTGAGGGTACACAACACTATAAAAACTCTGGTTTGATGCAAAATAGAAAACGGGTATGAGGTATATTTTGCCATATGTCTTCAAAGGGATCCATTATGGCATGGAAATCTATTTGTTTTAAGAAAAACATCCAACTGCATGCCGATTTCACAAATGACTAGTTGGACTTGTGTGGTTTCATTTTTTTGTTTCTTTTGGCGTAATTTTCAATGCACTTGTGGTCATTGTCAGTGTATTCTTTTGAAGGCGGCCATTGTTCTTAGGGTTAACCATGTCGTTGTCACAGATGAGGCACATCCTACCCCTCCTTTTGAGAATGCCGGGTCCCAGGGCCCGGGGGTGGCGTTGTAGCTGCTCACGCCGGGGGGCTGGGGGCTGGTCATGGTTGGTACGACAGGGGGCCTGTTGGGTGCATGCGAGGCACCTCCTGTGCAGGTGTCCGGGGCGGGGGGGGGGGGGGGGGTACAGAAACACGGGTCAGATTGGACGGTTTTCTATCATTTAAATATGTTCAACTCATAAGCACCATAGGTCATCTCAAGCAGATAATTAACAACATCCTACATTGGGAGGCACTCTACCATGTAATGCATTCAGCGATGGCATAAATGGCACCGTGTGATGACACTCGTATGTGCACACGTGAATGTTGTGTATTCGTTGAATTCATAATCATTGATTGGTCCAGTTCTAATTTTGGATACGTCAATGCACGACAGCGTCCTTTCTGGAGAATCAAAGAAGCGGCTAATGAATATGGATCGGGCTGAATATGAAATACCAATTCAACAAACGACGTTTGGTCGCCCAGAATGACACTGTTTATCATTCAACATCAAAACCATTGAATCCTAGACAGTCTACTACAACCCTCATCACTTTCCTCCTTCTCCTTCCTCGCCCCAGGCACCATCGGCTTCTTCTCCAGTTTCTGGTTTGTGAATAAGATCTACAGTGTGGTCAAGGTGGATTGGTGAGGCGGACAGGTTTCATCGCAGCCCCAGGCCCCTTCAGCATCGGCTTCTCAAGAGGAATTTATGTGAAAAGACTCAAAAGAAAATTGCTTATCTATGTAACAACGGCAAGGGCAAAACAAGAAATCCTTCTTTTTTTGTTGTTGAATGTGCTCCTATTTTTTGGGTTTCATATTTTTTTTTGCTCTTGAGCGGTTTTGGCTCCTTCAACATAAAGGTGACTTCCAAAGATCTGGCTGTTGTTGTTAATATTAATAATTTTGGATGTAAGAGTAAACTAATAGGCCTCAAGAAATCAAAGTTCACAACTGTGTTCCGTCCCATTTTCTTGGTCTACTTTTTATATTATCATTAGTCTTTTGATCTCTACTGCTGTATTGACATAATATGCGTTGGTATATCTATGTTTTTATGTATGTGTGTGTGTGTGTGTGTGTGTGTGTGTGTGTGTGTGTGTGTGTGTGTGTGTGTGTGTGTGTGTGTGTGTGTGTGTGTGTGTGTGTGTGTATATATATAGTATATACATGCCTTTTCAAATGCATGTATATAGTATAGTATAGTGATACAAAGTCATTTTTTCTGTTTTTTGTGGAAGGTGAAGGGCATATACAGACTTGACTATAAACAGCTTGTGGTAATTTCATAAATGAGGTCTCTCTATAACCATGATCGCTCTACATTGTTTTTCCATTCCTGCCTTTTTATTTAAAATGACATGTTTTTATTGTAGGAGGTTAGTGTGACCTCTTGGGGACCATGGAACGTTTGTCAAGGGGTTCATCGCAATAGAGATTGAAGAATAATGAAGTACACGGCACAGCGATGTTCGCGAACACTTTGAGTTACAAATACCTGAAATGCAGATTCTTCTTCCGTTGTTAATAGCAGTGTGGACTGTGTGGGTTTGGCACCCCCTGCTGGTAACATTTTTACAAATGATAAATACTTATTTGGAAAAGTATGCTTCGGTTTATTTCTTTGACACGGTTTGAGCTGGTGATCTGGAGGTTATAAAGGTAAGTCAACACTATTCACGAAATTAGTTATACATGGCTGGGGATCAGTCAAGTGGATATGGTAGAAAGATGTATCTTACATTTTACACATCTGATTAATTTAATGAGTTCTATACAGACGATTGAAAGAAAATACAATTATTGAACTAACCCAGATATACTATAAAAGCACTTCCAAAATTCTTTATGTACAGTACATAAGCAATACATATATCCTTGCGTTTATGGTGATGTAAGGCCTGTATGATTCATTAAATAATTTAAAACAGTTTGGTCCTAATATCAAATATTTTTTTCTTATCTCCAAAGAAAACCACATGCCTTCGTTGTAGACATTTGTCAATGTAACTTTTTTCTTCTATGCTAATTTCATACGAGCTTATCTTAAAATATTCAGTGCTGTAGGAAGCCTTTTCAAAAGCTTTTTTAGTGGACCAAAAAATGATAAATTAAAATGTTATATATATATATCTGTAGCATGTCTATGGCTCATTCTGCATCTTGCAGAAATGCCATCTTCCTTTGCACTTTGTGCCCCAAAGTGCCGTTTTTTTTATTGTTTCCCTCTACCTTAACAGACTTTCAATCAGGGTACATCACTTAGCTCTAATCAAAAGATGAGGCGACCACGCCTTCTACCACTTCAGTTCAATAGATTGCCTTTTTCTCAAATGGGCCTTGAGGTAATGGTATGTACTGTACATCAGCAATCAGTCCGTTATATATGTGAGGGTACACAACACTATAAAAACTCTGGTTTGATGCAAAATAGAAAACGGGTATGAGGTATATTTTGCCATATGTCTTCAAAGGGATCCATTATGGCATGGAAATCTATTTGTTTTAAGAAAAACATCCAACTGCATGCCGATTTCACAAATGACTAGTTGGACTTGTGTGGTTTCACTTTTTGGTTTCTTTTGGCGTAATTTTCAATGCACTTGTGGTCATTGTCAGTGTATTCTTTTGAAGGCGGCCATTGTTCTTAGGGTTAACCATGGCGTTGTCACAGATGAGGCACATCCTACCCCTCCTTTTGAGAATGACTAAGGCAAATTTCTATAATTTCTTGTTTGCTCAGATAGATGTTTTCCACCTTGAAATTTGTTTGGGTAAAAAAAAACAAAAATAAGAATGGATGTAACAAACACGGCAGTGTGACTGACACATTTCAGAATATGCTTAAAAACATGGCCACTCAACATTTGAACATTAATACCCTGAGTTTATATGCTTTACAAGTTTGCTTGCTTTCACTGACACAAAGAGAGATGATATCTGAGGTGAAGATAGCTGAGATTCAGAGGTGACGAAGCAGATGTCATCTCTGAACCTCGGCAGGCGAGTCCATGATTATCAAATCATAGCAGACGATAATCCCCGAAAATCTCTACTTTAGCATAAAGGCCCATATTTACAGCAACATCTTTTCACAACGTAAACTTGAGCCTGGATTTCAACAACGCTGCAACATATAAAGGTAACAGACCTATGCATGGCTGGTTCAATCGATAACCGATTACGACTGCATCTATATGAAAATATACAAAACATTGATTTAAATAGAGAACTGTCATGAGGACACACATTGGCCCGCAAAAATGATATACATAACACATCAACTACGACAAATTGAACAGTAGACCCATTGAGACGCGCTCTTTCATGTTCTGTTTTTTTTCTTCTTCTCACAACCGCCTCAATAACAGAGGCAACTAAAAATGTACAAACAAAACGAAACACAACATGACACGTATATCCTGATGGTTGGGAGCGAGAGTCCTAGCTGCAGGTCGTAGCTTCAGGCGTTCCCCACAGGGACCTCCCTCTCCGGGCTCAGGCTGACGGAGGTGGTCTCCTTGCGGCTGTCCCTCGACCTCCTGTCCAAGGTGGGGGAGGAGGACGTGGTCACCTCCTCCCACGTGTGCAGGGGGAAGACGCGCTTGGCCAGGCCGGGGACCAGGCCCCCCTGGGGGCCGGAGCGCCCGTCGGCGGCCGTCCGGCAGCTCTCCATGGCGGAGATCTGGTTGGGGGCCCCCTGCCTGCACAGGGGCCCGCACAGCAGGGCCAGGAACTCCTTCCTCACGCTGCGGTGCATGTAGCCGTAGATGTAGGGGTGGAGGCAGCACTGCACGAAGAACAGCACCAGCGCCAGCGAGGACAGCCAGGGGGGCACGGCGGCCCCTGAGCGCGAGGACACGGTGTTGAGCACGCTGTAGGGGCCCATGCTCACGATGTACGACGCCATGATCACAAACACCACCCGCGCCGCCTTGCAGTGGTAGTGGAAGCGTCTGTGCCGCACCCGCACCTGGTACCCAGGGGGCGGCGGCGGCGGTGGCGGGGCGGCGGATGGCGCCGCGTCCGACCCGGGCGCCTGGACCGGCGGCGGGGGGGCCTCCTGCGGCTGGGGGTTCGGGGAGTGCCTCTGGACGGGGTGCACCAGGGCGTTCTGCCGGCGCGCCGCCCGGAACACCATCCAGTAGCAGCCGAGCATGATCAGCACGGGCAGCCAGAAGGAGAAGACGCACACGGCCAGCGAGTAGGACAGGCTGGATGACCAGATGACGGAGCACACGTTGTGGCGGCGGTCGAAGTCGATGGCGCCCCAGCCGTAGAGCGGCGGCGTGCTCTGGATGAGGCTCACCACCCAGGTGGCCGCGATCAGGTTGGTGCCCAGGTGCGGGGTCATGCGGGTGGGGTAGGACAGCGGGTGGATGATGGCCAGGTAGCGGTCCACCGACACCACGATGATGGTGTTGACGCCGGCGAAGGCAAACAGGTGCATGAGCACCACCAGGCCCTGGCAGAGGCGGGCGTCCAGGGGCCACATGCCCGGCAGGGTGGCGGCGATGGCGAAGGGCATCACCAGCACGGTCTGGAGCAGGTCGGCCAGCAGCAGGTTGAGGACGAAGCGGTTGGCCACGTGCAGCAGCTGGGGCTTCCTCTGGAAGACCAGCAGCACCACCACGTTGCCGAACAGGGATAGACACACGATCACCGAGATCAGCACCATCTTCACCGCGCTGTTCACCACCGACAGCCAGACAGGGCCCCCCCCGACACCGGCGGCCACGGGCAGGGCCGGGTCCCAGGGCCCGGGGGTGGCGTTGTAGCTGCTCACGCCGGGGGGCTGGGGGCTGGTCATGGTTTGTACGACAGGGGGCCTGTTGGGTGCATGCGAGGCACCTTCTGTGCAGGTGTCCGGGGCGGGGGGGGGGGGGTACAGAAACACGGGTCAGATGGGACGGTTTTCGATCATTTAAATATGTTCAACTCATAAGCACCATAGGTCATCTCAAGCAGATAATTAACAACATCCTACATTGGGAAGCACTACCATGTAATGCATTCAGCGATGGCATAAATGGCATAGGCTACTCTTATTCACCGTGTGATGACACTCGTATGTGCACACGTGAATGTTGTGTATTCACGTTGAATTCATAATCATTGATTGGTCCAGTTCTAATTTTGGATACGTCAATGCACGACAGCGTCCTTTCTGGAGAATCAAAGAAGCGGCTAATGAATATGGATCGGGCTGAATATGAAATACCAATTCAACAAACGACGTTTGGTCGCACAGAATGACACTGTTTATCATTCAACATCAAAACCATTGAATCGAACCGCCCTTTTCAACAGAATAGCGTACGTTCAATAATCATGCCATAGACTTACCTCTGATCCTCTATTTCAGTGCGTTCTCAATGCCTTTGTTTTTTTCGTGGTTCTGTCTGCTCGGCAATATCCACGGATGGCTGCCGCCGTCCTACCTTCAGTGCCGGATCGTAGGGTCTCCGGTGGTCGCTACACGGTTGTCATCATCATTCTCCTCTGCTCCCATTTTAGCTGTCGTCCCCGTAAACCGGCTGCCCCCCCCCGCGCTTCTCGCGTCGGTTCAGCATACGCTTCGTGCCTTCGCCCAGCGAGAAGTCTCTCACCTACACACACACACACGCACACACACACACACACACACACACACACACACACACACACACACACACACACACACACACACACACACACACACACACACACACACACACACACACACACACACACACACACACACACACACACACACGTGTGTGAGTGGGTGTTGGACCGTCCAAGGCTCTTGTTGTGATTCGGTGCAAAATTGGAATATCAAAATAGATTAGGCCTACGTAGCCTGGTGCTTCTGTGCAGGTGGCATGGTATGGTGGTAGGTGGTATTTTTTGATGTCATTAACGTAACACCCCCCACCCCACCTCTGTGTAGCCCAATCAGCTGTGTACAAGCACGCTTCAGTGTATTGATGCGTGTCTTTTTACAGAGCAAATGCTATTCCTAAAACCTGTCCGTGATCTTGACGTATTTACACGATGAGCTGTCCTGGGAAGTATTAAATACATAATAATAATGTAATAACTAATAACGCAGCGTGCGCTTTAATGTTTATTACAGTGGGGGATGGATAAAAACAGGCTCTTAATCTTTTTCTTTTTTTTCTCCAGCAATTGACATGAGGACGTGCAAAGTCGACACAGTTTAACCACCGGTTTGAAGATGAATCATTTAAATATATATATTTTTCGTGGTCCTATATATTTCCACAGTGACAGAGCGCGTGGGATAAGCTCATCTTTTAGAAAAATCCTCTTTAGATAAGTCATCGTTAAGGTGCTGCAAGTGCCTGTCTAGCAGCGACAGGCACAGCGGGGTGCCACCTTTCGTCAACCCCTGCTCAGAGAGAGAGAGAGAGAGAGAGAGGGAGAGAGAGAGAGAGAGAGAGAGAGAGAGAGAGAGAGAGAGAGAGAGAGAGAGAGAGAGAGAGAGAGAGAGAGAGAGAGAGAGAGAGAGAGAGAGAGAGAGAGAGAGAGAGAGAGAGAGAGAGAGAGAGAGAGAGAGAGAGAGAGAGAGAGAGAGAGAGAGAGAGAGAGAGAGAGAGAGAGAGAGAGAGAGAGAGAGAGATATCTCGGTCGCTATAGCCTGTTTGAGGGGGCTAGTCTTTTTTACACTAATGCATCACATTTGCTGTTTATATTTCTGAATTAATATCGTTAATTTTTGCTGTGACATAAAACTTGATAGTTCATGAAATTAATTCCATGAAATGAGCTAGCAACTATCAAACTATCATCATAAAACATGCGACTTGATAGTTAATTTCATGAACTATCAGATTTTCATGTCACCAAGGAATAGGAAGATACTATTTTTTCTCTAGTCCTAAGCATACATGTTGCTGTTATTGATGACACCTGCAGTGGGACCATACACCCCATTAAAAAAAAAACCCAACCAACCCACGCTCACACACACACACACACACACACACACACACACACACACACACACACACACACACACACACACACACACACACACACACACACACACACACACACACACACACACACACACACACACACACACACACACACACAGACCCAGAGATGGATATTAACTTTTTTGCCCACCATTCACTGTGGCAGTTAGATTTCAAAATCTACCAGCCACTCATCTTTTTTACCAGCCACTTTTTATGCGCTATATTTTTTTTAATATATGCGTACATTTTAAACAATATAATAGGAACAATAGATAACAAAGAGTGTTTTTCATAAACATATTTTTTCCATCAGAAGTGATTTTTACTGTAAGTAGGTTCTACCAAGGACTGAGTTTAAAACGTTAATAAAACAACATGCATGGCTACACCATAATAACATGTTATTTACATGTGACTATGCTTCCACAGACCTGGTAACGAACGTGTGATAGCAGGCATTATTGGCCCTTAACACTAATATTCAGAAAAAACACTGCCTCAAAAGGCTATTGGCTTAAGCAATACAAGTAGAGGCATATACTTGAACTTTAGACCCTGAACCATTAAACGTTGCAAACGTGCAAAAACATAATTATATATTTATGTGGCCAATGCTGAAATTATATCTGTGGCATTAGGCCAATGCAGTGGTAAAGTGTGTAATGTATGACCAAGTGTTTCTTTCTGTTCAATAGTCTAGATAGAACTTTATCAATCCCCTGTAGGAGAAATTTGTTAACGTTTGTCCCTATAAGACTAATGGTAAAAAAATAAATACAAAACACGACGGTAACTGATTAAGTCAAACCGTCCAATCTGAAGGCTCTACTTAACCACTCCCCCTACTCACTTCCAACAATGCAAAGCGAACAGAACTGAGTAGGGGAGGGCGTAGCCTAACTAGTTTGTGAACGGCCGAGAGAAACGCTACGCAAATTCAGTGTGTATGAGGCTTTAATATAATCCTGGACAATTTTGAAATTCCGGATTTTTTTTTTTTTAAAGTGTCTCAAAAAGAGGGCATGTCCGGGCAAAAGAGGACGGCTGGTTACCCGACGTACGGGAAACACATTTGATTCCTACCTGTAACACTGTTAAATAGCGGCCCAAATTGGTGGGCGCTATCCTGGTAATTTCTCTGCGTGAGAAATACGAAGTGTGGTGTGTGAGCGTGTGCATGGGTTGAATTCATGGGGCAAGCCCCAGGAAGCTCCCACTTCCTGCTTCCATGAAGGAGAACCAAACTAATTCACACAAAAGCGTTCATGCAAATAGCATTAAAGGTTAATTTAAGGTAGTTCTCTCCAGCCACGCTGAAAGTAGTTCGCTAGTAGTAGCGCTTTAATTTGCAGTGTCAGAGAATTCTGAGAAATCTGAATGCTGACTAAATTCTCAGAATTCTGACATTGCAAATTATTGCACGCTAGTGAACTAGGCCTACTTAAAACTCGACATCGCGAGCAGGCGACAAATGACTGGTGAGAACCTTCTGAAATGAACCTTTAATGCTGGATTTAATGATCAGAATTCGGATTTTATCCAAGTATTCTGACTTTATTATCAGAATGCTGAATTTTATCTCACAATTCAGACTTAATTAGCCTATTCGATTTCTGAATTAAAATTCTTGTGACGAATAATCTACATTTGTACAGTCGATGTGCAGCACTTTAATTCCCGTCAACTTTTTTTTCTAACACCAGCACTTCCACAACTATGCCCATGTTCCTGACTGCTATATACAAAACCATTTATAGCGCATCTATTTTTCGGCTGGGTAGTGATAGTCGCCCTAAATGCAGATTTAATGTGGGCTCTGATTCTGAATGAATGCCGCTGCTGAACTGTGTGAATAAATAAAGGGAACTGAAATCTAAAGAAGACACGTGGTTTTGATGTACCGGTGAATTCCAGCTGAAAGTGGAACATTGCTGCTATCATGGGAAATTAATGTAGCCTAGGCCTATTGTAAGTAGCTTTAAATTCCTTGTTCTTGAACATATCCCCCACTAGATTCCCCCAACCCCACACAGATTTTGTCCTGTAGAAACCTATATGGTGGAAACCGATACACCCTCTCAACCACAAAATGTTTGAGTCACTTCTATGGAAGTAAATCTGTGCTATCGGATTTTGAAAATAAAAAGCCATTGAACTCCAAGCACTGAAAATTTATGCATTGAAACCACCTCCGAGGCCCCGTCCACACGAAGCCGATTTCATGGCGAAACCGCAAAGGTCTTGTACGGTACACGAAGCCGGCGAATCCGCTGACCGAAAACTTCTGATACCACCCTCGGAGGTGGATTCTACGGAAGAGGATTAGGGCCACACATGTAAAAAAAAATTAAGTTCTGACTTTATTATCAGAATTCTGAGAAAAAAGTCAGAATTCTGACTTTAATCTCAGAATTCTGACTTTTTTCTCAGAATTCTGAGAATAAAGTCAGAATTTTTTTTTTTTTACATGTCTGACTTTAATCTCAGAATTCTGAGATTAAAGTCAGAATTCTGACATTAATCTCAGAATTCTGAGAAAAAAGTCAGAATTCTGACTTTAAAGTCAGAACTACGGGTATCTGTAAGGACCAACCTCCGTGGGAGAGACACTTTGCTTTATGCAGTTGGAGGAAACCTATGGAAAGCCAAGAAGGCCACAATCCGGCCCTAGAATGGCGCGGTAAAAGTGCACGTCCCATAGCCAACTCACCAAGCTCACCAAGTCCAGTATTCAGAATTCAAAGCATTTATTCACAAATACGTTCTATTTTTTTGACAAGCGGAGCCGACAGTCCTGTGCAAGTATGCAAATTAGCCATGTGCCCCAAACAGAAGATAGACGCAATGTATAGAACTAATTGTTGTGCATTGTTGTGGATATGTAGGCTGGTTAGTTGTGGTTGTTTGTGGTCTTAGTGAAACAGCTTTGCCTTGGAGTTGGAGAAGTTGGAGTGATTGTGTGAATGTGCGAGAGAGAGCGCACCTGCCGTGGTGATGTTGGGCTTGTTGTGGGCTTTTATGTGATCAATGATGTATCTGTCTGATCGTATTAGCTGTAGATGGATGGTTAAATAATGTCACAAGATCGGTCATACTGCAGGCTCTCATTTGCAAATGCACTGATTGTGTGCCCGTCTCCGATATGCTATATACCTGGCATTTATTCAGTTCATGTTCTTCTGAGTGCGCTAGAACGGTGCCAATTATTGTCGTGTTTGCATTGTAATGCACAACTTTGCCCCTCCCTGTTATAAAATAACGTGCATCCCAACAACTTTAGCCAATGCAGGCTCCTATTGCTTTACCAGTGTGTTCAACGTGTGTGCGTGTGTGTGTGTCTGTGTGTGTGTGTGTGTGTGTGTGTGTGTGTGTGTGTGTGTGTGTGTGTGTGTGTGTGTGTGTTGTCATGTGGGCTATAGATATAGATCGATTGTCTTGGCTTGCTTGCATCCATGAAATATTGTAATGTTATGGCCTAGCTGGCTACTGCATATCGAGAACAATCTGGGGATGAGGGCATCCCCGAATATTGACGGGTATTTCGCACACTGCCATCTCAATATGACTAATAGCCGCGGCTATTAGTTCCGTACGGATTCCGTACGGAATTCTTGCACTTTTACCGCGCCATTCTAGGGCCGGATTGTGGTCTTCTTGGCTTTCCATAGGTTTCCTCCTACTGCATAAAGCAAAGTGTCTCTCCCACGGAGGTTGGTCCTTACAGATACCCGTAGTTCTGACTTTAAAGTCAGAATTCTGACATTTTTCTCAGAATTCTGAGATTAAAGTCAGAATTCTGAGATTAATGTCAGAATTCTGACTTTTTCTCAGAATTCTGAGAAAAAAGTCAGAATTCTGAGATTAAAGTCAGAATTCTGACTTTTTATCTCAGAATTCTGAGATTAATGTCAGAATTCTGACTTTATTCTCAGAATTCTGAGATTAAAGTCAGAATTCTGACTTTTTTCTCAGAATTCTGAGAATAAAGTCAGAACTTAATTTTTTTTACATGTGTGGCCCTAATCCTCTTCCGTAGGTTTCAAATCTACCCGGTTTCGTTTTGGATTCGTGTGGACGCCTGAAACAGACTGAAACCGTAAACCATGACGTCATCGCCCCACCCCTCGACCCTCTAGCCAATGACTGTTAAGCCCGCGGAGTCTCAGAACTCACAACAACAAAGATGATGGCGGACTACAGGCTTGTAATCGTTCTGCACCGGATCATGTCCCTTGTTGGGTTGCTAAGCCATTATTATTATGGGATGTGTAGTACAGCGTTTCTACAGATCTACCCGGTTTCGCTTGACTCCGTCTTTACGGAGATACTCCGAAACCGGATAGATCTAAACCGGAAGGGTTTCGCCCGTTTCGGCTTCGTGTGGACGGGGCCTTACTTCCATACACTTCTCCTTCGTCATGCTTAACTGATCATACCTCTCTCTCGTTGGTTACACAAATCTTACCATGGACACTCCCAGAACCCCTCTCAAATTTCAGCAAGCCAGACAATTCACGTCTGTTAATTTATGAATGGAATTCTGAACGTGTACCGCCTCCGAAATAGCCTGGCTATAGCCATGCTGCCTTGAGCGCGATTCCATGGATCCGATTTTCGCCTGATGGGGAACCAATCACAGAACGGGGAGGGACGGCAAGACGATGACGACGTCCATTCGACACACCCATCGTCTTCTTCCGAATTGCGTGTGTCTCACGCATGGACATAAGAGCTGTGTTCGAAATCGTTCGCTATACACTCTCTCACTATTCCCTATGTAGTATTCATGATATAGGCCTAGTGCACTATAAAGGGAACGAACAAACGAGAATTCGGACACAACGCTGAACATTTCTAAACGTCATTTGCGTCAGTAAGTGCGCCGGGTATTTTATATTTCACGACCGCATTGCATTGTGGTATACGGGAGTAACATGTAGGGTACATCGTATGTACACTCAAATTTGGGGTATTTTTTTTTTCATGCACTATATAGTGCATGAAATTAACCACTGAGAATTCGAACACCACTACAAAATGGCGGGCACCCTGTATAGTGCACTATATCCGAGATAGGGAACGATTTCGAACACAGCTATGGTCTCACGCCGAATGCGTGAGACTTGAGAGCCCTGTTACCGGTATATTATCCCGGATGTTGACGTCGCAGTTCAGCAAAAGAGGCGTAGAAGAAGAAGGGGGCCGGATGTTGACAGTAATGGTTGTAGAACTGCAGCGCCATATGATGAATGTATTAAATATGCAAATTTGATCGGACCCGATTGGAAAGTATTACCAGACACAGCGGCGGGTGAAGTGACACAATCCACCCGCAAATGGCGTGTGGCGGGTGTTAATTTCCATCCCTGACACACACACACACACACACACACACACACACACACACACACACACACACACACACACACACACACACACACACACACACACACACCCTCCCTCAATATAATAGGTTATTTAAAGTGTGTGTTGCCCTGGAAAAACTTGTTTGACAGGGTCAACTTGTTGACCTAGTGTGTGGGCGTATGGTTCAAACGAACTACGTCAGGCATGCCATTCTTAAGAAGACCAACTGGACCAAGGCTCTTTAGGATATAACATACAGGTATACAATATAATAAAATAACTTTCAAAAAGTATGTACACGAAGGCCATTGATTTGTGTGTCAATTCTGGTTGGATCTTTCAAAGATGTTATGGCAAAAAATATATATATTTACTCAATGTATTACATAATTAGTAATATTAGCAGTAATTTGAAACTATTTTTGTCTAAATTCTTGAGTTGACGCAAAAGTAAGACCTATACCATTTTAATGTGTTGCAACAACAAACAATATGATACATTCGTCCCCTTTCGTCTTTCATTATTCGTACAGCATTGCACTGCATTGTGTGTGTGTGTGTGTGTGTGTGTGTGTGTGTGTGTGTGTGTGTGTGTGTGTGTGTGTGTGTGTGTGTGTGTGTGTGTGTGGGTGGATATTACACCTCGGTATTTTTGACCCATCATTTCAGTACAAAAGATCACAATGCTTTTGATGATCTGATAGGGATTTGAAAAACATGTATTGCTCAAGACTACAACCTAGTGTCCAAAAATAGAATGACAGTTAGCCTAAATTTAAAAAGGGTTTTTAACGTGCCACTGATATAAAAGATAAATTGTGATTAATCGTCACATTTAACTCGTAGTATCTCTTAATTGTTAGTGTAATTCCAATTCCATTTTTTAATCCTCATCTGTCACATAATTTCATATTGTTGAGGATGTTCGAAAAAATCAAAAATAAAGGGGTGTCCTAACTGTAGGACAATAATGTGGTTAATGACGTTTTTCTTTCTCAATTAATCCATTTTGTGGTATGTGCTTTGTATCCTACATTCCAGTAGGTTCTTCCTGTCAAAAACAAATCAAACACACACACACGCACACACACACACACACACACACACACACACACACACACACACACACACACACACACACACACACACACACACACACACACACACACACACACACATACTCAAACACACTGCCACACAAAAACACTGCCACACACACATGCACAAGGAAAAATCTGTTAGTGCACAAGCAAATTGCAAGGAACTAAAGAGTGAGGGAGAGCTAGAAAGAGAGAGAGTGAAAGAGAGATGGAGAGAGAGTGTGAGAGAGAGAGAGAGAGAGAGAGAGAGAGAGAGAGAGAGAGAGAGAGAGAGAGAGAGACAGAGTGCAAGCTCAGTGTAAACAAACAGATAACAGGAGATCAGCGTCACACCGACGGCTCGTGAAAGGAAGCCTCTCTCATGCCTTCCGTCCACACAATGCGGGTTGTCTATGGAGCCCAAACAGTTTAGAAGTAATTACTAGTGTTTTCCCCCAGAAGGTGATTGCCTTGCCACACAGGCCGCGCTCTACACTCATCTCGGCCACAAAGGAGGGGACAAGTGCCCCCCGATTGATGATGAGCCCTCTGTGGCCTATGGAGAATCTAAAAGTACTTGTATGAGCCTCTTTCACAAGATTAACTTGCAATCAGGGCTACCTGCCATGGCCACATCCCCCCCCCCCCTCCCTGATCCACCCACCCATCACCAAGTATTCATGGTGCTAGCACAAAAACGTTTTCTTGTGTGTTTTTTTTAACAGGGGCCACAGCTGCATGAAAGCAAATGGTGAATAAGGCTGGGAGGGGGGGGTTGCGAGGGCGAGGGGGGGGGGGGGAGAATAGTGACAAAAGACAACAAACCTCAAGTGTAGAGAAATAAAGTGTCCTTTGGGAACGGCGAGTCTCCCATTCAATGCCAGGGCAATTTCTTTCCCCCTTTTTGCTGGACCATTGAAGAATCCGCCGGGCTACTCCCGGCAATGAAAACGGCAAGACCTGATCTAATTATTTTTGGACAAGACATGTTGTGGTGAAAACTGGCAGAGTGAGCGCACCACTCTCCGGACCAAAGTGCACTTTAATTCATCCTCCCCTCGTATTTGACAGCCCGCTCCTCCTTCAACTGGACGTCAGACAGCGTTGGATCCAGGCCGTCGGAGGCCTCTTGGCTAGGCCCCGGGCTCCACTGCCCGCAGGAAGCTCTCCCCATTGATCTTTCCTCCACGCTTCCTCCCTCTGCACTAAGATGAATGCCATGGAGGGGATGTTTAAAGATGGATGGATGTGTGTAGCTATCAGGACATCTCGCGGTGCATGTCTCCTGCTTTCTTTCTTACCGTTTGAGTTCAGCAAGTTTTTTTTAATCATACTTTTACTTTGAAACTACAGAGATGTAATCCCGCCAATTTAGCCGTGGAGGCTGCTTAGACTGCAACCACGGGGGTCAGACTCAATCCCATTCATTAATCGCACGAGGGAGAGAAAGAGGCATAGAGAGAGAATGAGCTAGGGAGAGAGAGAAAGTTTGAGAAAAGGAAAAAAGAAAAAAGTGCATGTGTTCTTGCTTGCCTTAATGTGAAAATTGCTCTTGCTATTATTTCAGGGTTATAGATGAGAAAGTAAGAGCTGAATGGAGCTGCTTTGATAGAGCAGACATGGGATACCACATACAGAGAGAGAGAGAGAAGGGGGCCAGACATCTTTGCTTGTGCTCACGCAGTGGAAAGGCCCTGACAGGTGTGCCTTTGTATGTGTGCGTCTCTATGTGTGAGTGTGTGTGTGTGTGTGTGTGTGTGTGTGTGTGTGTGTGTGTGTGTGTGTGTGTGTGTATACATACAAGTGTGAAGCCTTGGAGAATTGTTTATTGAGTTTGTTAAGTGTGAGAGTGCTCAAGCGGGAGAGAGAGAGAGAGAGAGAGAGAGAGAGAGAGAGAGAGAGAGAGAGAGAGAGAGAGAGAGAGAGAGAGAGCCCTCACGCACGTGTTCTTGGACATAAAAGTAAAAATGTGTGCGTATGTGCATGCATTTAGCGTGTGTGAGTATGTGTGTGTGTGTGTGTGCACATCTGCGTATGTGTGTGGGTGGATGTGGGTGTGTGGATGTGTGTGTGTGTGTGTGTGTGTGTGTGTGTGTGTGTGTGTGTGTGTGTGTGTGTGTGTGTGTGTGTGTCTGTGCGTGGGAAAGTTGCCCTGTCACATCCCAGTAGAAAGCGAGAGGGAGAGAGAGAGAGAGAGAGAGAGAGAGAGAGAGAGAGAGAGAGAGAGAGGGGCCTTTACATTTCTGGTTGGACTTGCCTGATAATAGAACACATTTTCATTTCAGCACTGACCTTAGACTGCCTCACCCAGAGAGAGTGACAGAGCAGAGAAATCAACTATAAACAGTACGGCCTGAGTAAATATCATAAATATAGGTTTATTACTAATCGTAGATGGATGAGTCAATACGTGTTTCCTGCTATACCCGCTAGCCCTTTCAAACTTATGGATAAGTCAAAATACTCGGACCTGAACAGAGAAGTCTACGATATTTGGTAAGAATATTCAGATGGTCTGTCATTGTGTATTGTTTGGAGGATATTGATAAATTGTATATGAGACGTGTATTTGTTGTGTTATATGTGTGTTCCTGTGTGTTGAGGACCTAGTCATGCTTAGAGTCCTGTTCCGGTTCTCCTAATGCTCTTGGTGTTGTGAGCCTTCAGCTATTTACACATTTTGGCATCACAGACCTGGAAAACAGTGTGACACGATACCTGAAGGCCAGGGGTCAACCTGTGTAGTGATCTCTTTAACCATTCAGTAGGCTAATCAGTTTGTGGCCTTTGGATAACCTCACCTTGATTGCTTAAGAAACATAATCCAGTGAGTTCAAGTTTGGTGTCTGTCTGAGCTGAATAGACCACATAGCATTCATTATGAGATAAAGGATATCAAATAAAAACGAGGGGGGAAATAAAATATTTTCAATGACCTGTCCTGCCTCCGTTTATGGCGGAGTCGAATATTGGTGTAGTACTAAGGGTGACCACTAGGTGTCAGAGTCTGACTAGTAAACATGGACCGATCCCACCTCCCCGCACGTCCCCAACTCACCCAGCCACCTAGAGGGGGACTCTTGTGAGTAGCCTACTCATAGTGTGACAGCTTCCCCAGGAAGCTCGGGTGACATTTGCCTCACTTAATGACACAAGCTAATTAATCATTAGCGGTCCCGGAGGTATTCCTGTTAGAGAGGCTTTGTCATGCCTTGCCACAGTCGGGGGTCCCAGCCTCAACATGTTAAGTATGCATAACTGCCTCATCCCACGCTTAAACATCTTCATCCTTCCCCGTTTAGCTGCTTTGACTCCACTACATTTTGTTCTTTTTCAACCCATCTATATAGTTCACAAGGTCAAGCACCTGATACGTTGTGTTGCTGTGGTCGTGGTTGTTGTTGTGGTTGTGGTTGTTGTTGTTGTTGTTGTTGTTGTTGCTCAACTGGTTATTTATTCAGAGTTGCAGTTTGGTGACATCTTGCACCTTGGTTCAGAACTATCCAGGGTAGGGAGAGTGATAGATGTTGTGACAATGGTTTATTCTACACGACAGGGAAGAAGGGTTCTGGATTTAGGGGCATCAAATGCTTCGCCCTCACATCACTTTGTCTTAATTAAAGGCCAGACGAACACATTAACAGACAGATCCGTTAACGGGCAACCTTTGGTCCTATTTTATTTCGCCTGTAGCTGTTTGTAGTGTAACCTCCAGACCTGTAGCTATGTGCAAACCTCTCTGAACCTGGTTTTAAAAATGGATGTGTGTCAGAGCTGAGTGTTCCAAGGTCAGAAGGTGCAACACAAAGCAACTCAGTCTCATCCAAACAAACAGAAACGTTGTTGTTGTTATTGTCGTTGCATGCTGAGCCCATGCGACCCAAACCAGCCAGAGTTGCTGTAGCCGTGACGTGTTTACGATATTGAGCGTCCCTGGTCGGGTGAAACCCTCTCTCTCTCTGGCTGGTGTTTGAATCCAGGAGAAACGGGAGAACCTCCACTGTCAAACAGAGAGAAACCAAAATGTGGCCCCTGTTCGTGTGCCTGGCCCCCTGAACCTCATTACCAGCAGCCCTACTGGGCTCCTGGCTGCTGGAGGTGATGCCCCGGCCTGCTGGTCACTATCTGGGGGGCCCCGGGGGGGATCCAACCCGGCTCCTCCCTGCCCTCCTACAGCCTCCCCACTGTAGGGGGGGGATCAGTAGGAGCAGCAGGAGGAGCAGGAGGAGCAGGAGGAGCAGTAGAGAAGAACAGCCAGTGCTGTGAGGCCATCCGAGGCTACTAGGTGACACGGGGGTCGGACTGCAGGGGGGCCTTTGAGAATGTTACCGGGCTGTTTTATGAATGAGAGTCGACGTAGCCACGGGATAAGGTGACCCCGTGCACGAGTTTCACTGTAAATGGTGGTGAATTGTCCTCATGGTACATTTAAGTATTCACACATCCCCCTACAATTTGGTCGTGTTTTTATCGACACAACTTTTGGCTGACCTTTATTGTAATCACGGTGCACCGGGAGCGAGTACTTGCCAGTTTTTGGCCTTAGCGAGCTTGTACGTTCATCCCATAATATTGATCTTCGTTTGCTTTGTTCTGAGTTGATGTGGCAGGAGGCCAGAGGTTTCTGGGAGCTCTGCCGCTGAAAGGTTGATTCTGCGATGCCACCTCGTTGATACGCAAAGCAGGGAGAAGACAGGTGTTAGCGGCACCTATTGAATACTTTATGGACGCACACCAGATCCTACCTTCCCACTCTAATCATGAGCAAGCTCTCTCTCCCTTATAAGATTATTATGATTTTACCGCTTAAGAGAACACTTCTTCCAAAACCAACAAGAGCATGTTAAACAAACCAGCTAGAAATCGTGTTCTTGTTTCCCCGAATAAGACGCTGGATCAAGATATGTCCTCCCAACCTAAAGCTCAGTTATCAAGCTTTCGGTCTTTCCATCTGTGCTTCAAGCCGTCATAATGTTATCATGACAAAGTCTTGCACACAAATGCTACACTCCCGTCCGGCTAAAAACGAATTACAAGAAACAAGAACATAGAAGAGAAGCGACAGCTGACCCTCCTGTTTGGTATCGGTCGCTCTCGGTGCTTAGGTTAGGTAAGGAACCTGACGGTCCGATCAGGTCTGCTCTGAAGACGAACCGCCTCGTGTTATTTTTCCGGACGCTTAACCCTGGAGAGCATGGAGGTGATCGTGGCGCCATGTTTTATGTTTTTCTTACACAAAGCCTCTGTTGCTGTCTGGAAAAACACCGGGGGCGTGTCTCTCCTGTGGGACCCCATCTGCCAGCTCACCGTCCTGGCACCACCCCTTCCTTTACAGCAGCCATCAGCGCTCACTGTCAGCCACACACACACACGTGGGCCTACACACACACACACACACACACACACACACACACACACACACACACACACACACACACACACACCACACACACACACACACACACACACACACACACACACACACACACACACACACACCTGTACAGGCACAGATGTACACCCACCGCACAACCACACAGACACACAGACAGACACACACACACACACACACAAACACACACGCAAACACACACACTTGTACATGCAGTGATGTAAACACACAAACAGACACAGGAAGTACAAAGCACACCCAACGTCGGAGGCACAAGGCCCGCACCGGCGTACCTTCCTGAAGGCGGCAGCGGTGGGGCCCTGGATGATATCTTAACGATGCACACGCCACGCCCATCCCTGCTCGGCGGGGGGCCACGGGAAGCAGATGAGGGGCAAGTCAGGTTCATCAGTGGGACGAACCGCTGTACCAGCTAGCTAGCTATCTTCCCACCATGCATCTGGCAAGCCGCCGGGACAATTGTGATAACAACCGATCAGCATCGTTTTCCATAGAAAGCAGCGTTTAGACTCAGGAGAGGGGCTGATGGCAGAGATAGGGGAGTGGGGCAGGTGGGGGGTGGGGGGGGGTGGGGGGGGGGCAGGAGGTAGGCGCCGGGGCGGCGGGGGGGGGGGGGGGGGGGCGGGTACTTGTCGCTGGTTGGAGCCCCATCCCCTCCACATCTCTGGTGGAGACAACCATTCAAGCCCCGCGTCGATCAGGCTCCATGCATGAAATTGCCTTTTCCAGTCGGCAAGCTGTGGATTTGTACTCAGGCCCTAAGAATGGCTTATTTACTGACTTGTTTATGGTGAATCAAAGTAAGGGGGAAACTTTTCTGTTCACCCGCGTTGCTGTTGATGCTCCTTAGTCGCAGCCCTTTCATGGCGTCAGGGGCGGGGCCTACACATCGCATGCGATTCTCTATCTCCAGGAACCCCGCAATTACATCTGGCACAACTCTGCATGAAGTAACGCTTTATAATCCTTTGTGCATCTCGGCTTTGATGAGCACCGGCCTTCTATGAGTTTGCTTTTCGTCTCTCCCCCCCCCCCCCCCCCTTCCCAACCCCCACCCCCAACCCCAGCCCCCACCACCACCACCACCACTACCCCCCGCCCCCCCCGCCCGGCCTCTGTTCTAAAGACCCCCCTGCCCTCCCCATCCTTCCACATCAACCCAGCTAGACACCAAGGAACGGAGAATGCGGTGTGTCGTCTCCCCCTCCCCACACAAAGCCTCAGTTCATTGGACACACCTTGGACGACACAAAGGATGAAAAGCAGCGCGGTGCTGGGGACACTGGGGCCCGCCGCTGCCAAGCCCGATAAAGACGCTTCAAAAGTCGAGCGGCAAACAGTGGCCTTCTTCCCCTCCTCGGGCCGCCGCCGCCGCCGCCGCCGCCGCCGCCGCCGTGTCTTCCCAGGGCCGCGGCTGAAAGAAAAATGGAAGACATGAAAGGGAGAAAGGGGGAAGACAAGCAGGACGAGGGAGGAAGGCGGGAGATTTGTGGGGAGTGGCAGGGCAGTGGGGGAGGGGGGAGGGGTTGATGGTTTTGGAACATGGTTTTTCTAGCGTTTATTTGTGTTGTTTATTTATTTTTGTGCGCGAAAGAGTGTCGTAGGCTTGCGGGCAGTCTGGTAAGGTTGCGTCCCGGGCACACACAAATGTAAGACGCAAAGCTTAAAAGTGCACGTGAACATGTCTATCGTAGCGTGCGTTTGATTCTTTTGTCGGAGCCGAAGGATTAACCGCAAAAAAATAACATCCTGGTCCTGGACCGACGACCCTTAAATAAACTCTGCGTGGAGCCTTTCCCCAAACCCCCGGTCTTCATAGGTCCCAGCTCACAGTGTTACACCATGGCTAGGCTGGCAAGCATACCCCCCCCCCCCACCCACCGACCCACCCTTTGCCTGGAAACGGACGCCATTTTACCTCTCTCCAAAGAAATCAATAACACAGGCCCCGTTTGTATTTTAACACAGTCCAGCCGAGTAGTATGGTAATCATTTTTACAACCACCACCGTCATTCACTTACTTTGTGGACTTTTGCTTTCACTTTGGGTGGGAAACCCCAAGTAAATGTTTTTTACACAAGTATAATGAATTTAAGTGTGAAATCGATTCTTCTAATATGTATGCCATCTTAAAAGATAACATATTCCTCAGTATCTCGATCCGGTTTTAATCTAGAAATCAATTCGACCGGGGAACTTTTTCGGTGGTAGTAACTCGTATACTGTCTCCCCCCTCCCTCCCTCCCTCCCACTCTCTCTCGCTACAAACCAGATGGCATTTTATGCTGAGCACAATCAGGACTATTCAGCGTCAGGCTGGGCAGGCAGGCCCTCCCCACCTGTGCTCAGCCCCAATCACCTAATGAACACATTGGGAGCAGTCTGTTCCAAATTACTCCCAGTTGGAGTCAGGGCTACAGGTAACCCCCCCCCCCCCCCCCCCCACACCTCAACCCTCACCTCCTTCCCCACCACCCCCCCTACCGCCACCTCCACCACCTCCACCTCCACCTCCACCGGCGCTGTAAGCCATCTAACCCCCCCCTGCCAACCCACTCCCCCACCCCCCTACCTCCTCTCCCTAGCAGTAGCCCACCCACCTGAACACAGATATTAACTTCAGCGGCCCGCTCCTCAAGCCGCTGGCTCTTAATCAAATCAAGATTGGTATCTCGGTGCTGTCAGCATTCCAGCGCAGCGCGGACGGCCAGCGTGCGACAGGCGTATTGCTTACACGCCGAGAGATACGAGATTGACAGCAAGCGCCGGTTGTGTTTGCGCGACGGGCAGACACGAGCGGTTGCCGCTTCTATTTGACGTGGCGAGGTGGGCTTGTTTCGCCATGCTGCCGCTCAAAATGGGGTGAATAGATTTCATTACCATGGCGACTTTCGTTCTTCCTGGTTGTCACAAATGCGCAAATAAAAAAAGACGTATATGGACATGTACACACGTCAGGCCCATGTAAACGCCCCAGAGTTTAATGTTAACAGCAGCAAAACCTATCTGTGAGTCGCGGCGGCACGCTCTCCCCCCGTGGCTTCAAAGAGCGCTATTTATGCATTTGTGTTCAGATCATTCAGAGCCTCGGCAGCCTCCATGGGAGCTACGGCAACATCATATAGGCTCCTTCTCATGCATGTTTTATTCATATTGCGCGGTGAGTGAATAAAGAAACGAGGGTAGTGGGTTAGGGGGAGTAGGGGGGCTGGGGGGGGGGGGGGATACGCTGTGTCCTGCTTCTTCTCCTCTCTTACAAACACACACACACACACACACACACACACACACACACACAGACACGTTCCAGTCGCTCTTGGATGGGTATCTGTCTCCCGCGTTCTCCGTGGACGTTGGCTCCGTAGAGGTCGGCTGTATATGGTCAGCGGCTGACATCAGAAGTGTGCTGCGGACGAGAGCCCCCTGACATTCCGATACACCCTCCGACATCCCCTCGGACAAAAGGGCAAAACCCGCCTTGTTCTGTCCCATCAATCGCAATAGGACCTCGGCGACCAGGCCTCCACAGGCCAAAGTACCCCCCCCCCCCCCCCCCCCCCCCCCCTCCTACACCTCCTCCTCCTCCCCCTCCCACCAGCCCCGGCCCTCGTGGGTGTCCAGCACGCGGGGGAGTGGACGAGAGGACCGGCCTTCTGGCGCTCCCCTCCTAAAAAAGTTCCTCAATCTGCACCACAATTGGCCCTGTGTTGGTGGGCGCTGGCCGCTCCTTCTGCTGCATGTCAAAAAGCCCCGAGAAGCCACAGAGGAAGTGCAAATATGCCCTAATGGCCTTGATCCAGATGGATGTGCCCATGACAATAGGTCCCTGGGCCTGCGGAGTGGGGTTTTGTCAGCGTGCGAGCACAGAAGCCACCACAATAACAGCAGAATTATGCATGCGGGAAAAGTACAATTGACATGTTAAAGGGTATTGCCAGTTGCTATGATAATTGAGTTAGCTCATTTCAAGGCAGAGGGCTCCTTTCTCTTAATTTGCCTTTTAAAAGCGCTCTGGGCACATAAGGGGTGCTTTAAGACAATGAGTAAAAGTAATGGGATTCACTGGGTCACCACTTCTTTGCCAATTCATGTTTTACCATATGCCAATGTAGCTACTAATGAATAACATTTGACAGGATGGGCTCTGTGAAGCTGCTTCAGATGCAAGGATGTCACTTGAAATACGGCCACAAATTGAAATATCAGTCGTTTTTAAAAAAAGATGAGCCCTATACCTCTATATGATAATCTAAGTGCAGCGAACGTCCAGGACAGTCTTTGCATTGTCTTTGTGGAGGATCTGAGCCCCAGGATCTGAGGTTTGAACTATTGCCTACATTAGAAGTATTGGCAACGTCCACCGCGGCTGCGTGTAATATCACACTTGCCGTGAGTGAACGCTGACCTGTTTAAGCAAACACCAGCATCAATGGCATTCCCTCTGATCACTTGGCTTTTGACTGGGCTGTTTGGCTACATCAAGGGGTGTCTGATCTCCCTCTCAGGCCTTCCATAGGGTCTTGGTGGAGAGCGTCCACTTTGTGTACAGCTGGGGCGTGTTTGGTCAGTAACGTAAAACCAGGAAGCCTTTGAAACATAACGAAGGCCTCCGCAGAGAGGAGAGGTTGGAAGTTCACTGTTATGTGGAGACTCAAAGACCCGGCAGCCTCGGAGACACCACCAGGGATGGACCAGGAACACCTGAGGCCACGTTTTCCTCTACAGGCCTCCAGGGTGCTGGGGGGGGGGGGAGGGGTGTTGGCAGGGTCCAGGGGGGTTGACAGGCAGAGAAAGTGTGTTTGTGTTGGGTGAGAGTGTGTCTGCGATCAACCCGTGCACAATGGATGCAATGCTGCCGGGAGTGTATGACCTGTTTGGAGACCTTGTGTTATTTCAGATTGGGGATTGGTTAAAAAAACATCTAAGACGGCGCACAAAGCAGAAAAGACCGCTTAACCTGTTAACCTACTATTACTATTTTGTCATTTAGCAGACGGCAACATTCATAAAAAGTATAATACATTAAGATACGTGTCCTTAATGAGGAGGGTGTAGACATTGGGGTTCTCTCTTGTAGCCCCCGCCACAACCTATACACTGCAACATTAATTTTTATACTTCCTCTCACTGGTGCCAATCTGCCTGCTTAGACAGACGCTGAGTGCCGGAGCTGCAAAGCGCAGCTCCAGCACTTTCAGAGCAGCTCCTCCGTGTTAACAAGATAGAAGTTAATGGTACAGGTTTGAGCGGCGGTGGTCGCATGTATAATTAGGCTGCTGTTGTATTTGTCATAAAAATCACCAGGGGTGCAGGAAATGTAGCAGGAGCTGTTTTCACTCGAGGCGGTGGAAAATTAAAAGCGTCAAAAACCTCACGATGTTGTTTTGACATCATTCCAATGTTTATGGATTTTCCTGCATGTGGTTGAGGTCAGGGTATTAAAATCACTTAAAGTGCCTCACCTTGTGTGTGTTGGAGGAACAAAAGGTTGCAATGTTTGCACAATGCAGAGTTCCCCTTCTGTGAGGTCTTGCCTCCAGTGGTACTCGTCGGGAAGCATGGTGCTGGGCTTGTAGTAATGAACGTCTGGCTGCGTGCTGTGTGGTTCCCGAATCAGACGCCAATGGGCACTTTAACTGCTACCGCTCCTGCATTACGTTGAGTTATACACAGACACCCAGACATGACGCTCAGGGATTTAGTTTTATGTTCTTGGTGTATACAATCCACGCTCAATTGACTACATACTTAAATGTCAATGAAAATGTTTGGCCGTATTAATCCGTATTAATAACCTTTTACCCCAGATTTCACTTGATGGCAAGCAGATGTACACTCAGGCAGATGTATGCGCTCCTGTCTGATGTATGCACAATAACATTGTACTCTAATGTGACTTCTGGATCTCCTAAATGTTCTGGATTTATTTCCAAGGCAGCAGCGGTCAGGCAAAAGATGTTCCTTCATTTTCCCAATCAATCGCAGACGTCGAAGCACTTCAAGATGGTTTTGTTTCAGTTCTCTGCCTTTCTTTCCCCTTTGGCTTTTGGGGTCAAACCAAAAAGCTGTGGTAGTAAGGATGAACTGCTTATGGGGATTAGAGAAACATAAGGTGCCAGCATGTTGGCAGAGTGGCAGTGTCCTGTAAACATCGTGGCAGAGATAAGCCACATGGAAGATGGGGGATCCCCCACTGCTCCCCCAGAAGTATCTATGGAAATGAGTGTGTGCGTGTGTGTGTGTGTGTGTTCTCCTTGCTCCCTGCATAGCTTGTGACTCTGTCACTCTGTATCTATGCTAATACGGCGGTGGTGGTGGGGATCAGTAAGGTAAGTAAGGATTTCAGACCCTTCTTGCTCTATCTTATCAGGCTTCTTGCCCCACCCATCGCTGCATACCTAGCAGACTCCTCTCCGTCTCTCCCTGTCTTTCTCCGTCTCTCACCTTCCCACCGAATGAGCACTGATGTGTCATTCATTCTCTGTATTACATTTTACACCCACACCTTGCCTGAATGCCCCCTTTTCTTACACTGTTGCGCATGTGGCAGGGGTTGCCGTGACACCCAAATTACATTATTCCATTGTAGTTCCTTCAGTGAATATAGTGAAGGTGACATAATCCTGGAAGAGATGCCCGCGCTCGTCGTGTGATGAGAGTTGGACACGTTTGATCAAGAGGCTAGACACATAATTAAACTGTTGTCGTGACCCTGACTATAGAGGTGGCCGGACCAGACAGTAAATCCACTCTGGATGACCAACCCCCACCCGGCTCCGCCCCTACACATCACACACACACACATAAAAACACACACACACACACACACCCACACGCACACACGCACACACACGCACACACACACACGCACACACACAGACACACGCACACACACACACGCACACACGCAGACACACACACAAGCACACGCACACAAACACACACACACACACACACACACACACACACTCACACGCACACGCACACGCACACACACAGACACATACACACGGACCATTTGTCTCCATGGAGCCCCTCCCAGCCTGGCCCGATTATTTCTTATCATGTATTTATTTGTTTAATCCGTCCATCCACGCCCCCTCACAGCTCTTGGTGGCCCACTCCAAACCCCCAGCCCCCCCACCCCCGTCACTGGCTGTCTGTCTGGCAGCAGACCCCACCCACCCTACCCCCCCACCTCCCCCGTCTTGTACAAAAGCCAGTGTCCCCCACCCAGCCCAAGTCTCCACCAAGCCCCAGCCCTAATGGGCGGATGTTGCATCAAGGGAGGCTGGAAGCTCCATCCAGGGGGAAGATGCACCCCCCCCTCCCCCCACCACCCTCTGCTTACCCCCACCAGCCCCCCTCATCCCACCCACTTGCATGTGGCTGGGGCTGGCCAGCACCGATGCACACAGTATAAATAATGGATGCATTAGCATGCATGAATATCTTTTTAGGGGTGGGTGGGTGGCTGGGCTGGTGGGTCGGGGGGGCAGAATTCATTATTAATCCGCTCCAAGGGAAACAGAGCTGTTAGCTAACTAGGACTACCACCCTTTGCTAAAGCCCCCTCTTTTTTTTGTTGTCCATCCCAAACTCCCCTCTCTCTCTCTCTCCTCTCTCTCTCTCTCTCTCTCTCTCTCTCTCTCTCTCTCTCTCTCTCTCTCTCTCTCTCTCTCTCTCTCTCTCCCTCTCTCTCTCTCTCTCCCTCTCTCTCTCTCTCTCCCCCCTGAGCCGCTGACCCAACCCAATCAGCACCACCCTGCCACCACCCAGATCCCCAACGCATCTGTCCCAAGAAACACAACTGAAAGAGGGGGGTGGGGAAGCTGGGAGTTGGGGGTCGGGGGTCGGGGGGATGACGACGACGACGTCCAGGGGTGTGGAGGTTGATGGAGGTAGGGAGGGGGAGTTTGGGGACGATCCCTGGGGAGCGCCGTGGGTGGAGGGCGGGGCGACATCAGGGTGGAGGTAGCCGGGCAGATAGGCAGGGTCTGCCGCTTCGGCAACCCGCCTAACGACGCCTCGAAGTGAGTACTACTGCGTTGAACAGCCACCAACGCCATCGGAGCTCATGAACACCTCTCAAAAACGACGGACAGCTATGTATGGGGACAGTGTAGAGGTCTCGAGGCAGAGGTATAAATCCGCTGAACTGTGACGTTTGGAGTCACCGAAAGGTGGCATTACAGGAGTGATCGGCAGGTGGGGACATGGTGGGGTTGTTTAGGTGGTGGTGGTGGTGGAGGTGGTGGGAGCGGTCAGGTGTGTGTTTTGGGAGGTATGAGGTTGTCACGCCACGTTAAGTCAGTTATCTGGGTTAATGGAATTATGGGTTTTTTCTATTTTTATACCTGGGCCACTAAATGGGATGGTGGAGTTGGAAGGCTAACGCCACATGCTGCGGGAGATAAGATAATGTAGGAAATCAAAGCATTACTTCATACACTAAAATACGCATGCATGCTGTCACACACGCACACAACTGTCTTTCACGTCTGTGTGTGTGTGTGAAGTTAGGCTTAGATTTTTGACATGTATATGTGTGATTAGGGGAAGAATATGTATGTAACATGTGTTTATTTCTGTGTCAAAGATAAAAACAATTGTAAAGGGGGCATACAAAAGAGTAAAGAGTGTGTGTGTGTGTGTGTCTGTGTAGTTGGGTTAATACTCGCCCGGGTCGCCCCTCTCCCACCACTAGGTAGCACTGCCAACCTCGGAGCCCCCACCAGCCCAGCCAATCCCCTTCTCCACACAGAACCATGGCAGACTCCAATCAAAAGCCACTATGCAAGCACGCAGTAACATGTGCGGTTACACATGTGTCTTTGTGTGTCCTAGGTGCGCACAGTCCCACGCACACACGCTGGATATTTGCCAGCCTGAGTCACATTGACGATATTGCATGTAATCCTGTTTGTTTGAATCCCCCATGAAATATAAATAATCTGACCCAGATAATGTCAAACTTGAACCCCATTCATGTTTGTGTGCCCCTGACGCAATCGCAGTGTCTTCCTGAACATCTGCTGCGCCGCATGCTTCCAAACGGAGATAACACCACACATAAAGAAATAATAATCAGCATTCTATTATGTATTACAAGATAACAGTCAAGGGTTTGCCACCCATCTAATGATGACATTTGTCAAATAATGTCTGATATTCTACACGGTGGCGTGACGTGAACACGATTTATATTTAGTACAAAAATAAAGAAATGAAATAAACAAACCGTGACGCACAATGTTTTCTCTCTTGTATTCAAATTCCAACTTGATTTTCTCACCATTTTCCACTCCTTTTGATCAGTTCAATTGTGGAAAAAACCATCAAGCTACAATTATACTATTTTTGTGTCTTCTAAATGACTGCAACAGCTGAAACTTGATTGATAGATTTCGGAATATAATGTGAAAATAAGAGAAGAAAACAGGAGGAAAGAGGTGGGGGGAGCTCTGACACATAAACACACACACACACGCGCACACACACACACACACACACACACACACACACACACACACACACACACACACACACACACACACACACACACACACACACACTCACACACACACACACACACACACAGAGGTCCATGGCTGTGGAATGTTCTCTGAGTGTTTGGGTCTTGGTGCTGGAGCTGGAGGCAGGGGAGAGGGGGGGGGGGGGTTAGGGTTAGGGTTAGGTTTGGGGGAGAGGGGGGGGGGGGGGGGGGGGGGGTTGCTGCATGGGTCCGATGGAGCGGCATCACACTGGGCCTCTGAACTCCCTTTCAACCCCTGCGAATACACGGGCCCCGGCAGGAAATTGAAATATTGTGCACCAGTATTGGCCTCTCGTCCATCACAGAGGTGATGTTCGTCTGCACATCACAGATAGGCCGCTGGGCGGAGGGTTCAAAGGTAAGACAGAGGAAAAACAGGGAGAAATATCAGAGGAGAACGGAGATAGGAAATCGGAGATGGGCGACCGCAGGGGGTTCTATTCCCAGGCCTGGCTCCATCACTCTGGGCCGTCAGAACTGCGCGGCACCCTATCCACACCGCACCGTCCACACTGTCGATTTTCATTACATTGTCATGGTTTATTCCGTGGTATCCCCCGATATAACAGAAGGCTACACCTTAATTACAAGTTGTTATGAATGTTGTTATGACCGACTCACTTTGAATGTGTACGAAAAGCATGGCAACCTCGAAGTCGTGGGGAAGACTGCGTTCCATTAACAGAGGTCAAAGTACAAAAGGGCCTCAAACCCAATGTTCAGTTTGAACAAAGCAAGGCTGAGTTTTATTTCAACAGAGGTATCCATTTAAAGATAGAGTTGTTGTGGTAGCTATTACTAAAAACACATGTTCGAATGCATCGGATGGACATAATAAAAAAGTAAACGCATGCTGCGTTCATTATTGGATATCGCCGGCACGAAGATGCGCACTTGCGAACCAGGAAGCGAAACACGAGCGTGTATCAGACGCGCTCAGAATGACGTGCTCCACTATGATTATATAAAAGTATAACTCGCTTGAGTAAGCTAGGGCTTTGGTTTGGATGATATCACTTTAAATGTTATGTGTACAGCGAGGATCCCCCGCCGTCGTCTGTATTTGCATGTATGTATCTATCGATATTTTCATGACCTCTTGAACTTTCCGGACTAGATGACCACGAATATTCTCACCTATGGTTTTGTTCCATGTTGTTTTCTACTTTTTAACCATGGCAGGAAGTGACATCAACAGGTCCAAACGTAGCGCCGGCCGGGTCGCAGGACGGACTGATTCAGAATTGAATAGGAGGACGCCACAACCGTGCTCCTGGGCTTTCAAACGGTGACGCTCAGGAAAGGATGCGACAAAGAGGCAGACAGGCGAGACATGAAACACACTGGAGCCTGAGTGAGTCGCGTGCTGACAGGGCGACTTGCGCTCATATGCAAATTCGGCTCCTATGCCTTTCTGTTTCTGTTCCGATGCACCGAGGCTGCACCACGTAGCGCGATGATTATTGTGCTCACGAACGCTCTTCTATCTCTGTGTTAGTTGTATTTAACGGTGTTGTAGTTCGAGCTATTTTTGAACGTTAAGGACCGCGCTCGATTTGATCTGGACCTTAGCATGAATGGCAAGTGCAGGGAGGGGAGGGGACGGGGGGGGGGGGGGGGGGGGGGGGACGGGGGTAGCGAAATCCTCCAGCCAGCTGGAATGAGTAGGTTACTTCCTCATGGATTGTTCTGTGCGCTTTTGCGCATTTTTTGAGGGATAGTATTTGGTGATTGTTGATTGTTGATGATTGGTGCACGTCAATTTCCAAGTATTGTTTCAAAAGAACTTTATTCAAATGGGTAGATCCATTAAAACGTAGCCATTTGCCGTCCATCTCTATTGTCCTCATCAGGGATCTGAACGGACTCCCCGCTGTGCGTCCGAACAGAGAGTGCTGCAGTCACGTGTTGTCTGAAATTCACCATCCTCACACAATCTAGCATTGCGGGGGGAAGTGTTTTGTTTAATAATACAACGTGGACAATTATATATTCCACCGTCAGACTGAATTGGTTTTGAATAGTCTAATAATATACAAACAAAAAGGCCAGTGCCTAGGCCTATTTAATAGTAAATTTAACGTTACGCTAAGTAAAAACAAAAACGTCCTACAAACAAGAAAACACATAAAGTCCATGTGGATATGTTATGTTGTCCACTTTTTATAAAAAGCTTACGGAAGGAATACAAACGGCATACATTTCTTCATACGTCAACGCTATGAACAGATGCCATGCCGCCGTGTGTGTGCGTGAGTGTATCTATGTGTATTTGTGTGTGTGTTCGTTCATTCGTGTGTGTGTGTGTGTGTGTGTGTGTGGTTGTGTATCTGTGTGTGTTTGTGTGAGGCATGCATGCAGCAAGCGAGCCTTCCGAGGGATTACGGGTGTATATAACTCACACCGCTGTTGCCTGCCTGTCTGCAGTGATAGCTTCATTATTCATGGTTGCGTGTAGACAGCGCTGCTTAATCTCCATGCCTGAATGTGCCCTGGCCTGTAGCTCATGGGTAAGGACGGGCGCAGTGGCTGGGTCAACCGTCCTCCGCGGCCGCGGCAGAGAGCTGTGTGCGTGGTGGAACACCCGGGGGGGGGGGGGGGGGGATTCTAGGAGAGGGAGAGACCGCTGTGCCGGGGCTTAGGGGTGGCAACAGTAGCTAAACACCCACCCCCCCACCGACACCACCACCACCACCACCACAACCACCACCACCAAGTCAGCCAGCCTGGCCTTTGGGGGCAGATTTGGGCCGCTGGTAATTAGCCAGGCTGCAGCAGCATGCATCGGGCCATATATTCTCTGTGGTGAAAAGGCCCGGGCGGGGGGTCTATTGGTGGGCGACAGGTGCAGCAGGGAGGAAGGCGTCAGGCGTCGGGGGGCTGGGGGGGGCAGGGGGGGGGCGGGGGGGGCGGGGGGGAGGGCAATTGAAACCAGAGATTGGGAGGGGGTAGGTTAGGGCGGGGGAGTGGGCCCAAGTAACTGTGTCTCTGCTCTCTAGGGTCAGATCTGGGGGTCAGAACCCCCCCCCCCCCCCCCCCTCCTCTCCCTCACAGAGCAAGTCCAAGAACCTCTCTTGTGAATCGGGGACACACTATCTGTGTCTACATGAGCGTGTGTGTGTGTGTGTGTGTGTGCGTGTCTGGGTGTGTGAGGGTGTGACACCAGGGTGAAGAGATCAGGGGGCATGTTTTGAGCGCTGCCGTCATCTGTCTCGTTACATCTCACACATGCACGGCCCCTAAGAGCCCACATCTCCATCAGACCCCCAAATGTCCCCTGGCATGTGACACAACACCAGCACACCTTGTGGACGTGGGAGTTTGGCCTGGGCGGCACGGGAGAACCTGGCATGTTATGTGGTAGAAATTAACCTTACATTCTATGTTAAACTATGATTATTATTAGGCCTACATATTATATATATACTTTAATGGTGGAGAAGAGCTGATCACCTTTAACCTAGCTGTTGTGTCCGTGTGACACCAGTGAGTGGGTCCAGGATATTCTCACCTGATGGGCCATGTGGCACATCAGTGAGAGAGTCCAGTCTACTCCCAAATTGATGTACTCTCTGAAGACAATGCTTACATTCACACATGTGCATCATCTCTGTTTGTATAAGGATAATATATGTTCTAAGGTCACATTGGTAGCCAGAAGACATAAGAGTATGCTGACATCCACACAGTATGACACTGATGAGAAATTCTATATTTGATGAAAGTCCAACTTTGTGTTGTGTAAAAATCAGGGATATAAGGAGCTGTCCGGGATTCATTCGGTAGTGTGTATTCGCGAATACCATTCAGCTTTGTTGTCTCTCGTTTGCGGGTGGCAATAAACTCTCCATCTATACTCGACCTGGACTCCCCGATTCCTCTTGCTTTTTAGCTAGTTGAAGTGAATTAGATAAGTTATTAGAAATCCCACAACAGTTACGGTATCCATAGTAATTAATCAATTATTAATTGCACATCGATTTAGATGAGGTACTTGGTTCTCATTGGTCGAGGGGGATGCCTTTGCTAGCGTTTGGTGGGGGGCCTTGTTATGTTTTGTTTCTTTAATGGGTGTAAAAAGCATTGTTGTCATCCGGCTCCAGGTTTTGTGCTCTCTTGCTTCCTGGTTGTTCTACCTCAGCTCCATAATCCTGGTTACAGCTATTACAAATCCTGCTGTCTTGACTGGAGGCCCCAGACAGGAGACAGCCCCGGCAACTTTGTTTCATTTAGCATTCCTCTGGGCTTTATGAGCAGGTGTTTAACATTACCGGCAGGATCTTTTATTGGCAACTTTAAAGGCAGCGTTTTGCTTGCCTCTCAATTAGGCCGACGCTCACACACGCACACGCACGCACGTACGGAGGCACACAGGCAAGCACGCACGCACGCAGGCACACATGCACACAGGCACGCAAGCACGCATGCACATACACACAATGCGTACTCTCGGGCAAACACATTTTACACGCGTGTTCTGCAGACTGTATTACAATTTCTCAGAATTGTAAGTAAGTATTACTAGACTAGCCTTTCTAGGCCTATTTAGGGCCTTGGAGACTATGGAACTCATCCATTGTCCTCAATAATCCCACCCTCCTCTCCCCCATAATTCGTCCGTGTGTGTGTGTGTGTGTGTGTGTGTGTGTGTGTGTGTGTGTGTGTGTGTGTGTGTGTGTGTGTGTGTGTGTGTGTGTGTGTGTGTGTGTGTGTGTGTGTGTGTGTGTGTGTGTGTGTGTGCGCGCGCGCGTGTGAGAGGGTGAAGTAGATAGGTGTGACCTGCAGAGTAACTGCCATGGCCCAGGGAGGCCAATGGCTATGATAGCCATTTAAAATAAGAAGACAAAGGGAAAATCAAGGTGCAGCCTGAAGACTTGGTCCAAGCGGTCTGGCGTTTGATTGGTGGTAACCGTGGCGACCCATGTCAAGTGGCAGGCTGGGTAATGTGAAGAGCTGGGTGAGGCACGTTGCCTTTGGGGAACTCGGATGGAGGTTCTGTAATGAGGAGCTGTGGGCTTTCCAGGCTCGGAGCGCCATCGGCTTGGCGTGGGCAAAACAGTTTTTACCTCTGCCTCGGTCTCTGTCCGTCTGTCTGTATCTCTCTGTCTCTATCGGCTCTTTCTCACTCTCTCTCTCACTTTTTCTTTTTTTTATATTTTTAATTTTTTTCTTTCTTTTTCTCTCTTGGCTCCCTCTCTGCTTGTGTTTTTGCGTGTGCAGTGCGCGTCTATGTGAAGAGTGTATGACATTGAAAGAGAGGGGGAGAGAGAGAGAGAGAGAGAGAGAGAGGGAGAGAGAGAGGTTGAAGGGGAAAAAGTTGTAGGTAGGTGTAGGTGTTTGTGCTCTCTGCCTCACCTAATCCCGGACTTAGACGGCGTCGCCAGCAATTCCCACAATGTCAGATTGGCAGTTAGGTCAACAGAGCTCCACACATACACCGCCTAAACCCTCTCCCGGTCACCCTCAGACATAAATCATAAACCCACATTACATACTGGACGTGCTGCCTCTCCTCTATACTCCCATGCCCTGCTCCTCCTCCCTCCCCCCCCCCCCCCCCCCCCCCCCCCCCGGGCCCCATCTGTAAAGACCCACGGAACATCTCTCGATCGGTGCTAAATACCGCCCCGGAGCCCCGGAGTAATTCCTGATATATTAACGGGGACCGCGAGCTCTGCTCTACAATAATTCCCGAGCTGCCGCGGTAGTTAAAGACATTCCTAGGTTTGTGGAGGCCATTATTCCTGCTCCTTAATCACCCCCTCTGCTTTTATAACCTCCCTTAGTGTGTGGCTGGGGGGAGAGGGGGGGAGGGGAGGGGGGGGAGGGGGGGGGGGGTACCACCACATGTTGGCAGAGACCAGGAAGTAACAGCTCCTCTGCGCCTTTAGCCTCATCTAAACCAGCCGCCGCTTGTCACAGTTCTTCAATGGGCAAAGTCCCCTGGCAAACACCCCCCCCCCCCCAACCCCACAAGGCCCCCCCAGTATTATTTAGGGTGAAAGGTTAAATGGCTAGTGTTTAAGTTGAAAGTCGTATCATAATGGTTATTCTAAACATTATGATGATTATGGAAATGTGTGTCTTTGATGTAAAACACGAACGTCGCCTTGACTCTCATCAGCGACTCGATACTGTACATGAGCTGCTAAAGAGTCATTAAAGGGCTTGGATGTTTCCTTCACCGTATATGGTCACACAAACATGCCTTGACGGAGACATCCTCATCATGTGAGTGTCTTTAATCATGGTGATGAAACCGGGGTCGACACCTTGTTGAGGAATGGCCTCGGACGCGGGGAAGACAAACGTTATGATGTCGTATATGCGTCGGGCGTCTGTTTCAACCTCTAGAAGCAGAGTTGGAAAAGACCTCTACGTAGTGTGTGTGTGTGTGTGTGTGTGTGTGTGTTTCCCTCTGTAACTTCTGCCGACGTTAAACCTGCGACGGAGGAGCAAAGAAAGCCTCAAAGTCATTCAGTACTGCACGCTGGTAGCGGTGTGTGCATCAACTATCCCCTTGACTTCAGTTCTGTTATCCTGCTCAACGAATGACGCCTCACACGACACGGCCCGGCCCGGTCAGAACCAAACCCAGCTGTCGACCAATCAGACCTCTGCTTTCGCACCCAATCGAACAAAATGCATTCGGATGCCAGGCATGAGGCGGCGCTTTCATATGAGCAGAAGTACCCGGCCCAAAACACGTACCCCCCCCCCCCCCCCCCCCCCCCCCCCAGTGAGACCGAGGACGACATGATTCCGTTTGAAGTTCTCCGGAGCCTCCGGCGCTGCCTTCCTGAGCCCTCGGACGGACTGAAAGCGAGAGATTTAACCGTGGGCACACGCACTCATCAGGGCAGCCGGGGAAACCGACGCAGTGCGGCCCCGCTCTGCCGTTACGCACAGATGGTTTGCGTTGGTCTCTCGGTGGTGGTTTGCCAGCGGTGCCAGCGGTGCGCACTGGCAGGTGCCGGTGCGTGCGAGGTGGTTGATCTGGGTGAAACAGCGTGGTTGATCTGGTTGACAACTGCTGGGCTCGCAGACAACAAACAGTCCCCACTCTTGCCCCCCCCCCCCCCCCCCCAACGAAGGTTGACGTGCCGTCAGTGCGACGCATGATAGCATCATTTACAGGGGTCAGAGTGGTGCATGGCGTTTAGGGGGGGGAGGTGGGACATGGCTGGTCGGGTGGGTGGGTGGGGGAAGGGGTGCTTAGAAACCCTTTGCCTGTTTACCCTGTGCCTGATGGCCCCCCGCCGGCAGCTACAGCAATTATCACCTTGGAGGAATGTAGGACCCTCGTGTTATATTCTCTGCGCCCCCCCCAGTGGGGTCAGGGGGGGTGGAAGCTGTCACTGGGAGGGGGAGAGGGGTGGGGGCGCGTTTTCCCGGTAGATGCGGGAAAGTGTGTGTGTGTGTGTGTGTGTGTGTGTGTGTGTGTGTGTGTGTGTGTGTGTGTGTGTGTGTGTGTGTGTGTGTGTGCGTGGTCAAGGAAGAGTCTGTCGCTCACCTCCGCCAACGTGCCCCAGAGAGTAAGACCCCCGACAAGGCAAACAAGAGTTGGCTTGATGTGTTTTAAAATGCAAATTGGTTTCTAAATACCTACATTTTTCAAAAAAAACAAAAAATAACAGTTGTTTCTGCGAGCAAATGTGATAGCCTGGGTTTTTATACACTGGTGGTGAGTTCTAGAAATGGATCCACGGGAGAGTCACTTGCACTGATGTTGTCGGCTTGTGTAGAACATCCTCGTCTGAGAGCAGTTGTCTGTGTGCCCCAGTGTTTGCTGCTCTATTATCTCTAGACCCGGCTCGTTTAATTAGCCCCAACATTGCCACACTTTGAAGGCCTCAGCTGTTTGGGAGCCTAATGTGTTTGTTCGTGTCAAGCTGTTTTTTTTAGTGCACGTGTGTAAATCTCAACTTTACAAGTGAGGGGGAGGGCACTGCAGTGGCTGGCCATGAACGCATGTTTGTTTGTAAGCATCTTTTGCGCACAGACACATACACACGCGTGTTTGTGTGTGTGTGTGTCTGTGTGTGTTTGTGTGTGTGTGTGTGTGTGCACTCACGTGAACGGTGTGCATGGCATGCATGTTTGAGAAGGGGAAGATAAGAGAAAGAGAGAGAGAAAGTTTGTGTGTTTGTGTGTTCTACGAATTGAGAGAGAGAGCGGCACAGAGAAAGTTTGTGTGCGTGTGTGTCTTGTGCAAAGGAGCAAAAATGGGCGATCTGTGATCTCTATTGTCTACTGCTGGTCTTCAATCTAACGCATAAACACAGACGGAGATGTGACAGGGATGGAAGCGTACATCTATCTATAGGTGTTGGATCTTTAAAGCACACTCTGACACTCAAAACAGAAACAATAAAACCACACAGAATCTATGCCTGTACTGTATATCTGTATCACGTTCACCATCCCCCTATGGCCCATGTCAAATGTAGTTGCAAACAAAGTCGTTTCTCATGAGGCATCGTATGTGCTTCATGGACTGAAGACTCAGTGGAAATCAATCCAGTTTGAATCGCTGTCTTCTGACCATGATTGATGCGGCCCATCTTATGCGTTTTCATCTTCTCTCGCTCTCTCTCTCACAGGCTCAGAGAAGTTGTCTACACAGCCTCTCAACGCGATTGCCTGTGTGAAGGTATCATCAATATTATCTGGAGCTCCTTTTCCTTTCAATAAAGGTGTTGAAATAACATCTAGCGTCTCCGTGTCTCACAGGATGTATATCCAGGCCAAAAGCAGGCGTTCTGAACAGCTCCCGGGCTGGAGGTGGGAGAAAGTGCTCCTGGCCCAATCTCGGTTCGCTAAGCATTGCCGAGTCACCCCTCATCCCCCTGATCTCTCCGCCCCTGGCCAGAGCCCTGTAGTCGGGAGGGTGGGGGAGGGGGGAGGGGGGGGGGGTGGGCGTTCCTTCCGGAGCGTTCCACGTTGCGGCGAGCTCCAATGAACTACAAGCCAGAGTCCTCCCTCCGTCGCAACAAATCACCTCCACGCGTCCAATTAGAGCCCCGTCTCTGGCCAGGACGACAGCCTGTGTTGGGCGGGTGGCTGGGCGTCTAGGCAGGGGGGGTTGGGGCCCGCTCTGTCCGGATGCTTCCCCCACCTTGCTCCTGTTCCGTGGTCCCGGGGGCTCGCCGCACTCATCACTTATTCATCGAAACCACAGAACATGGCCGCCCGGCCCCGCAGCCCCAGCTGTCGGCGGTGAGGATGGGGAGTGGCCGGTGGTCAAACCCACCCTCGGCCAGCCCCCCCCCAACCCCCCCAAAACTTACCAGCGGCGTACCAGCCAGACCCCCGCGGCCCAGCAGTCACCCGCAGCCCTCTCCCTGGCTGATAAACGGAGCTAAACGTGTCCCCGTTTGCCATGGTAACGTCATTCATCCCATCGAGTCCAAGACCCATCCTTGTCCGGAGGGGGGAGGGGGGGGGGGGGGGGGGGTCCCAGCAAAGCCGTAGTGGTACTGGTTTTAATGGTAGCTATGGTGGGAAGGGGGTTGTTAACTAATCTAAAAGAGGTGAACCTCGGCTGAGACTCACCGTGGACCCGTTGGGCACCAGGGAGAGACTTTGCTCGGAGGGAAATACTGGGATGAACTGAACTTAAAGAAAGCCTTTTGATGTTAATGAAGTAGATTCAAGGCATTTAGCGCCAACCTCTACTCTCTTTTATCTAAGTGGTTAAATGTCTTGCCCGACAGACATTGTAGCGGAATTTGCATATGCTTTTCTTGGAAGAGATATATAATGTATATTCTTGGAGCTGGCATAGAAATATATGCCTGTAATCTTGCTACTTTGTGTGTGTGTGTGTGTGTGTGTGTGTGTGTGTGTGTGTGTGTGTGTGTGTGTGTGTGTGTGTGTGTGTGTGTGTGTGTGTGTGTGTGAGATTGTGACTGTAAGCCTCTTGGTTTGCAGACTCCTGTCTCTCCGAGCACACTCACTGAGGCACTCAGCCACAAACACACCCTCGTTCACACGCACTCTCGCCTGGCTACACACACGGCCATCCACACAGCTCCGGTCTTCAGAGGGCTCAGAGAGCACGAGAGAGACACACACACGCACACGTGCAAGCGCGCACACACACACACACACACACACACACACACACACACACACACACACACACACACACACACACACACACACACACACACACACACACACACACACACACACACACACACACACACACGCGTCTATGTCTACACACGCAGGGACTTTGCCTAATCACTTAGAAATGTTCGCAGTAGTAAATGGATAGAGAGAGATATGAAAACAAAGGATAGATGAATAACATCGTCATTCAGCTTTTGTCATTAGAATTATATAAAATATGTATATATTTTTAAAGAAAATAATTATATAATATATTTCTGTTTGTATTCTTTCGGAAGAGCACAAAATGTTTTACTGGTCATAGGGACAAACTGTATATCTCACTTCACTTGTAGTTTAGGGCGGATCTTGCATAGCTCTCAACACTATATCAATTAATTTCCTCTGTTTGTTTACCTCTTGGTCTAAAAGGCGTATGATATTGTCATCCTTTTATATGTTACTACAAAAAAAATAAAACAAACTTATATATACAGATACCAAAAACCAACAAGACGTTGGCATACGTTGCATTTAACACCCACTATAGTTCATTTATGGCCGCTTTGAATAGTTCCCATACATCTGTCCTTCGCACACACTCTCCCCACGTGTATCCATGCGTGTGTATGTGTGTGTGTGTCTGACTGTTTGTGTGTGCGTGTGTTTGCGTGTGTTCTGTCTGGTCCGCTGCTTCCCTACAAAAAGCAGGAAGACTATTCTTTGTTTAGCGGCCTGCGTGTGTAGGAAACCAGCAGCAAACTGCAATGAAGCGTCTGTTATTGTTGCGGCCAAAGTGTGAGTGGAATCTCCTGTTGCTTGTTGTGGCCCCTGCCGCATCGTCCTTCATTGTGGGCCCCCGTGTTCCCTGAATGTAGTTCCGTGTGACGCATGGGTGGTGGGGAACATTGGCATAGGGTGGAGCGGGGGGGGGGGAGAAGGGACAGGGGGGTGCGTGGGTGGTTAGGTAGGGATTGGCTAGTAGCAGAGGCCGTTCACAGGAGTTGGAGGATGTTCGAGCCGATGTTTAGGGGGGGCCCCTGTCTCTGGCCCTTAATGAGAATAAGGGATTATAAAGAGCTGTCCCCAGGGACAGGTGGGCTGCGGCTGGGGTCCGTCGGGCTTTCAGAGCGGAAGACCAGTGTTCTGGCGGGGGGGGGGGGGTGATGACGGCACACACGCGTCTAAATGATTCCAAGCGTGTGTGTGTGTGTGTGTGTGTGTGTGTGTGTGTGTGTGTGTGTGTGTGTGTGTGTGTGTGTGTGTGTGTGTGTGTGTGTGTGTGTGTGTGTTCGAGGAGGCGCTTGTGGGGTGTATAAGTTACCCTTTGAAAATGTTCATTTTTTTAATTGAACGCTGGATTTATTAATATATAAATATGAAGATTATGAATACATTTTTCTTCAACCTAATTAAAGGTAGCTTTCAATTTAAAACTTAATTCAAACTAGCCTCATGTACACTTACCGCGTTTAAAATATTACCGTAATATATATTTCATATTTTTAACGAAATGTAGTTCATACCGCAGTATGTGAGTCCTTGTGTCGACTTTCCTAAACTGTATTATTATATATTTTCCTATAAAGTCTCAACATTGTACCACGACCCAAAGCACTGCGTCCATCGGCCCCAACACAGTTCCCTGGGTCAACCGTTCTCGTTGATATAGGCTCTCAGAGACCGTGCCAAAGGGTTCTACACAGGCCGGATCAACTTCATTAAGGCTGGCAGACAAACACACGGCCAGAGAGGATGTCAAAGACACAGGCTGAGTGATGTGGATCTCTGTCTGACGCTGCTAAGGAGCCACATGGGCGTGCTGCGGGGGTCATTACCAGTGGGGGGGGGGCAGCGTGTGTGTGTGTGTGTTTGCATCCATACATAGTGTGTGTGTGTGTGTGTGTGTGTGTGTGTGTGTGTGTGTGTGTGTGTGTGTGTGTGTGTGTGTGTGTGTGTGTGCCCATCCATACGTACTGTGTGTGTGTGTGTGTGTGTGTGTGGCCGGGCCTATTTGTCTGCCATTACATTCATATGTGTAGCCCCCCTTTATACTATGTAGAGCCCCCCCCATCCACCACCAGGCATCTCTAACAGCGCCGCCACCACCCATCCCATCTCCGTACTCTGTTTACCCCTTACACCAGACTTAGGTGGGGTAGGGGGTAGGGTGTGTGTGTGTGTGTGTGTGTGTGTGTGTGCGTGTGTGGGGGGGGGGGTACTCTGGTGGTCTCCAAGGACTGAGGCGAGCCATGGCTGACATGGGGCCCCGTAAGACAAAAGCCCAATTCCCTGCTTCATCATGTGGAAAATGGTCAGAGAGTGGGAGGAGGAAGAGGAGGAGGAGGAGGAGGAGGAGGAGGTGGGGGGGGGGGGGGGGGGGGGGGGGAAAGAGCGAAGGAGACGGCGGAGCCGGGAGAGACAGTTAGTCAGATCTTCTAATCACCCGGGCAACGCTCACATAATTGACATGTGAAATTTGGTTTCATCTAACAAGTTGATAGACAGGCCGACAATGGACCTGTAGTCTGGGGGCCCGCCTGCAGGGGCCAAGTACGGGTAGTGACAGCCGAGGGAGACGGAGGGGGGGGGGGGGGGGGGGGGGGGGGGGGGGGAGGGGTGTCTTTGTTCCCCCGCTGCAAGGGTTGGAGTCACATCACCCGTGCAGAGATTATAACCCTTTTATGCCTGTTTTTCAATAAATAACTCTGTGGCAGACACTCACTCAGAACTGTCCCCTTGTGACACACATCCAGCCCACTCGGGGCCACGCCCCCCCCCCCCCAGGGGCCGGGTCTGCGTTTCGTATCCCCGCTTCGAGGGCTCGGACGCCAGTGGTCAAACAGTTTGAGTGATGTCCTTTTCTCGTTGCTTCGACGGCGGGTTATCTGAAGCACTATAGCAAGGGTCGGATGGACGGAGAGAGAGGGCAAACAGGCAATTTTTGCTGGAAGGGAATAAAAATACATCTCTGCTACCAGGGGTCAGTACTCCCCTAGCATTGCCTGGAGTCCGTTCAGGCAGAACACCGTCGG
>NC_044057.1:19460125-19487625 GCF_902167405.1 Gadus morhua
TGGAGTCTTTGCAAAGGCTTCACGTGTGTGTGTGTGTGTGTGTGTGTGTGTGTGTGTGTGCGTGTGTGCATGTGTGCATGCGTGCGTGTGTGCGTGCATGTGTGAGCGTGCATGCGTGTGGGAGAATAAGCATACAGGCATCCTAATTAAAGATATAAGAAATGCCTCTGTGTCTTTACTTTCTTCTGCCATTGCCCTACATACTGTAGCTGGGATGGAGAGCCATCAAGGGGAACACTCTAATGAACAATCCTGCCGTATCCACTGACATCTATATCGGCACCAATTGATATTCAAGTTCCCCCCTATGTATGGGACCGCGAGTTTCTAAGGATACCTTTTATAGTTCTAGGGATTTTCCTACTTATTATTTTTGATTGGTAATGCCTAAAGCTCAGCACCCGATTCCACCCAAGTTTTCGAAATTGTCGAAGAAATATGTGTTCCTGGTAAGCAGGTCTCCGAGAGGTTTGATACCAATTCACTCATAAGGGATGCAATCCTTTGGGGTCAAAGTTGGACATTCAACCCCCTCTGCCCCATTGGCCACAAATATTTGAAGCCTTGTTTACAGGCTTTATTTTTTCAAATTTGAGAATTTTTGCCCAAATGTTTTTTTCTGTACAATGAGTGTTTCGGATCAAATGCTGCAATATTCATAAATCAAAATTCCACTTGACAAAGAACTAGGCCCTGGAAACGACCAACGCACAAAGAGGCCATCACTCTTAAGAATAAGTAAAAGGTTGTGGGTCAATAAATACAAAAACGATCAGTATCAACGTCAGTATCAATTAACAAACATGCTAGGCTAAGTGCTAACATTTTAAATGCGCACATAAACGCCATTTGCTCTTGAACCATGACCGTGATTCACCCAACAAAATGCTTGGAGGCGTTTGTATTATGGCCCCTGTGTGATCCAGAGTGACACTGATCCGTGGGGTAACATTTGCGTGGCGTTGACTGACGGGCCCCAACGATTCACAGGGAAATGGCGTCTGCTGGCGTCTGGCGGTGCGTGTGGGCGGGGAATCAACAGTGCTCACAGTTTTAATTGTTGTATTTGTGTTTTTTGGGAATGGATTGTATGGGCCCAATACATACTCAATGCTTTATTGTTCAGGGAACAATCTGTCTGCTGTGAATATGAAGAGAAGGTAAAAAGTCAGACAATGGCAGGGATTGTTATGGCAGACCCGAAAGAAAAATCAATGGAACTGGGGATAACATGTAGAACAGGCAAGTGGGAGAATGGGACGAACTGGAGCAAAAGGGAGAAGCAATGTTTATCACGCTATGTTGGGCTGCAACGGAATCAAACGGGTTGAAGCATAGGGCTTTTAATCCGGCTCCCTTCTCTTTTTGTCAAATAAAATACAGAGGGCTTTGAAAACACACGACGCACAAATAGCCATCCAATGGCATCCCTTGACCCAGACCCAGTAAGCTGAACAGAAGAAAACAAATCGGCCAATCGATAGGCATGGTGAGGGGCTACAGAAGTGAATGAGTTGTGTGTTGTGTGTTTTTGTTGTAGCAGTGCCCTGCGTCTCGTTTCGGGATGCGGGGCGCTCGTACCAAGAAAACGCAGATATTGATTGCCTTTTTAAGAACTGCAACGCACACTGGCACACGCGGACGAGGCCCACCCGACCCCTGGGGTAGACCCGTCCCCCCTTCTCTGAAGCGACGGCACCTGCCCTCTGCCCGTCCCTTTGCTCCTCCTTGGGTGTAGGCCTCAGCAGCGAAACAAGCGCCCCCTCCCCCCCAAAGCCCTGATAATAATAATTGCCCGTGCTTCAATTACATGCCATTGAAATCGTTTTGAGCCAACATGTGACAGTATGAAAAAATAAATGAATGTTTTTTTTTTTGCGTTAACAAAGAGGAAATCTTAATTTCACCATGCTAATAATAGCTTTGAATCTGTCGCTAGGCAACCTAATGACAGGAGACAGCGGGAGTCAAGTATGTAACCTTTAGCTCGATGGAGCCAAGAGGTGACATTTGGCTCTCTCTCTCTTCACATCCTCTTCTCCTGATGTGTGTGTTTTATTTACCAGGGCTCGCTGTTCCTTTCCTCCTTGAGTTGCTGGTAATCAGTGGTTATTGCGTTGTTTTTCCGATGTATTTTTTATGTCGTGGAGCGACTGTACGAGTGCAGACTCAAAGCAGAGGGAATTTACAAACATGCAATCAATGGCATGGAGTGACAGAGAGTATATATGAACTAACTCATACACACACACGTGTGTGTGTGTGTGTGTGTGTGGGTGTGGGTGTGTGTGTCTGTGTGTATATCTATATGGATGTATACATATGTGTGTGTGTGTCATATCTATACATTTATATAGAAGTGTCTATACTGGCTCGGAATTTCTCAGAATGCTGACATTCATTTTAATGCATTTAATGCATTGCTTTCAGAAAACCCTCTTTTTACCTGATGCATTACACACAAGCTGTTGAATCTGTTAAGATTTCCCTGTACATCTTGTGTATACATCTTACGTGTGGGTGAAGGCTGAGCAATTTATCAGAATATAGAGAGGAGACCTATTCAATTCCTACAACACTTTCTTCATCATACAGCTTCCACATAGTCACTTCCACTGCAATGCTGATTATTTGCTTTTCACTTAACCAAATGTCACAAAGAGGAAGCTATACAGGCTAATAGCAAGCTAAACATTCTCCTAAACTGCTCACAATAAGTGATTCATGGAGGTTTTTATTATTTTTTTGATATTAACGAGAAAGCTATGTACATCTGTACAACACTGAAAACATGTGGACGTTTTTTGGTTTTGCATTGGCTTTGATTTAGTCTGAGCTGGGCTACGATCAACTCAACTGATCTTTGCCTCTATTAAAGAAGTGTGTGTGTGTGTGTGTGTGTGTGTGTGTGTGTGTGTGTGTGTGTCTGTGTGTGTGTGTGTGTGTGTTGGGGGCGGGGGGGGGGGGGGGGGGGGGGGGGGGTGTTGGCGCTTAGTCTGTGGCTCAGTGCCAAAATAGTTTTGAAGTATCTGTGAAAAGACCCTGCTTAATCCGTTTTATTTGCTCTGCTACCTCTGAACCATTTGTCAAGGCTTCTCTGGCTCCGCCCCCTCCGCTCCCTCCACCCATTCACCCCCTCCTCCACCCCGACCACTGCGACCCCCTCCTCCATACCCTCCACCACCGCCACCACCATCGCCCCTCCACCACCTCATCCTCCACCACTATCATCACCGCCTCCACCACAACCACCCCCAGACCCTCCCTTCCCAACCACAACCACAACCACCAACCCCTCCAGCACCACCTCCTCCCCTTAGCACCACCTTCTCCTCCACCCTCCACCAACCGCACCGACACCACCCCACCACCACCTCATCCTCCACCCACCACCAACGCCTCCAGCACCACCTCCTCCCCTTAACACCACCTTCTCCTCCACCCACCACCAACCCCTCCAGCACCACCCCCACCACCACCTCATCCTCCACCCACCACCAACGCCTCCAGCACCACCTCCTCCCCTTAACACCACCTTCTCCTCCACCCTCCACCAACCGCACCACCACCACCCCCACCACCATCTCATCCTCCACCCTCCACCAACCCCTCCAGCACCACCTCCTCCCCTTTACCACCGCCTCATCCTCCACCCACCACCAACCGCACCACCACCACCACCACCACCACCACCACCCATACCTTCCATAATCTCCTCCGACACCTCCTGCACCATCAGCTCCGCCGGCCGGGTCATCTCGGGGCTGGAGTTAGCGCGGGGCAGCAGTGGCGAAGGGGCCCACAAACAGTTAAATACGAGCCATCTGGCCGCAGGAGGTGGGAGATGCCGGGGACTCTCTGGGGTTGGAGAGGCCCTGCTGGGCAATCAAAGTGACGGACAGCGGTGAGAAGAGTTTTGCGGGCGCCCACGCACATGCAAAGTAGACCGACTTGTGAGTATTCACAGCTCCCCCCGGCTGCCAGGTAAACACAGACCTGCCGAGGTATGTGTGCTCGCACCCGGGCAACACCTGTGTTTGTGTTTGTGTTTGTGTTTGTGTGTCTCTGTGTGTGTGTGTGTGTGTGTGTGTGTTTGTTTATGTGTGTGAATGTGTGTTTTTTGGTTGGCTCTGGGGTGTTTGTGTGTGTGTGTGTTTGTGTGTGTGTGTATATATGTTTACATGTGTATTTGTTTGTGTGTGTGTGTGTGTGTGTCTGTGTATTTGTGTGATTCTTTGCTTTCGATGTGTATTGGTGCGTGTGTGTGTCTATTTGTGTGCGATTGTGTGTATTTGTTTGTCTGTGTCTACATGCGCATGTCTCTATAGAAGTTCAAAATGATGGCTGTGTGTATTTAAGTCAGGTCTGTAAGGTTGTTTATAGTCCATCATTTGTACAAGCGGTTATTTTTCCAACAAGGTGAAGGACAAGAGCATTCAGCAGAGGTTAGCAGGGGCAGCTAGCAACCTCCATATCAAAGCTCACACATTTGCCTTGGCTTCAGCCCAGAGGCCCCTGTCGAAGGGCCCCTTCGGCAGTCTGCTCCTCTCACAAATATTATAATCCTATTCTCTTACTCCCTCTCTCTCTCAGTCGCTGTCTCTGTCTCTCTCTCACTCCCCCCCCCCCCTCTCTCTCTCGCTCTCGCACTCTCCATACCCTCTCTCTCTCTCTCTCTCTCTCTCGCTCTCTACCCCGATGGTCCTAATGTGTGGAGGCTTCATTTTTCACTCCCTCCCAATGGGGGGCTCTGTTGTCAGAGGCCGAGATGGGGAGAGAGAGGGGGGAGAGAGAGGGAGAGGAGCCTTTAGGAAGTCTTTATTTCTACAGAGTAGTGGGGTGGGGGTTCTCGCATGTTCCTCTCCCTCCCCCCCTCTCTGTGCTTCTCATGGCCGGCCCCCCCTGTCCACCCTCCTCCTGCTCCCCCTCCTCCTCCTCCTCCCCCTCCCCCTCCACCTCCTCCTCCTCCTCCCCCTCCTCCTCCTCCTCCTCCTCCTCCTCCTCCTGCTGCCCCTCCTCCTGCTCCCCCTCCCCCTCCTCCTCCTCCTCCTCCTCCTCCCGCTCCTCCTCCTCCCGCTCCTCCTCCTCCCCCTCCCCCTCCTCCTCCTCCTCCTCCTTCTCCTTCTCCTCCTGCTCCCCCTCCTCCTCCTCCTCCTAGTCCTCCTCCTCCTCCTCCTCCCGCTCCTCCTCCTCCTCCTCATCCTCCCCCTCCTCCTCCTCCTCATCCTCCTCCTCCTCCCCCTCCCCCTCCTCCTCCTCCCCCTCCACCTCCTCCTCCTCCTCCTCCTCCTCCTCCTCCTCCTCCTCCTGCTGCCCCTCCTCCTCCTCCTCCTCCTCCTCCCGCTCCTCCTCCTCCTCATCCTCCCCCTCCTCCTCCTCCTCCTCCTCCTCCTCCTCCTCCTCCTCCTCCCCCTCCTCCTCCCCCTCCTCCTCCTCCTCCCCCTCCTCCTCCCCCTCCCCCTCCTCCTCATCCTCATCCTCCTCCTCCTCCTCATCCTCCTCCTCCTCCCCCTCCCCCTCCTCCTCCTCCTCCTCCTGCTCCTCCTCCTCATCCTCCTCCTCCTCCCCCTCCCCCTCCTCCTCATCCTCCTCCTCCTCCCCCTCCCCCTCCCCCTCCCCCTCCTCCTCCTCCTCCTCCTCCTCCTCCTCCTCCTGCTCCTCCTCCTCCCCCTCCTCCTCCTCCACCACCGCCCCACCTGCTGGGCTTCTGATCCCCCCCCGGCCCAAGCAGATATTCGGTAGGGGGACAATTACCGCCGCTAGCCGACCTTTGATCATCTGACCGCATGGAAACAGCCCAGCTGACCACATGTCTCCGCCGACGGAGGCCGGGGAGGGAGAAGGAAGGGAGAGAATGAGAGAAGAAGATGGAGAAAATCCGATCGGATAGAATAGAGGGGGGAGGCGGGGGTGGGAAGAAGAAAAGAAAATGTAATCCTTTCTTTTTTTTGGGGGGGGATAAGATGAAAAAGTGCTGCTATGTACTTTTAGATGCCTCATGGAAGGGGTGATCTAATTTATAAATGTTTATGTTTTTAAAGTTAGTTGAATATCGTGATGAGCTTTCTGTGCTGCCCCCTAACATCACTTCAGGTTATTCAATTGTGTTTTGGGAAAGAGTGTCCAGTGAAATGTAAAGAAACGTTAAAGCTCATACTGCCTCCAAAACAATACTCAGAGTCCTGAACCGTGCCAGCAGGTTGCTTCAGCGATTTGAGTCATTACAGGAAAGAAGTGGACATTTCTAAAGAGTAGAACCACATCTCACCATAGTGTGGCAAGATAACTACGTCTCCTTTTATTGAAGGACTTGGGTTGCATGGGAGGAAATAAAACTGGAAATCGACCGACACTCATTTAAGGAACTCAATTATGGACCAACATTTTCCTCAAAGAAGTCTCTGTGGATTTAGGTCAACATCTAGGTTCAAATAAACAAACAAACTGAATAAATAAACACAAATTTTCTCCGGACATTGTGTGCGTGTGTATCTGCACGCGTGCACACACGCTTGCGTGTGTGTCTCTTTAGGAGGGTGAGATGGCGGGGGGGGGGGGGGTTGGGGGTAGCTGCAGTCACTCAGGGATGGCCTCTTGTAGTGTCCCAGTTGTGAGGCAGATCACTTTACCACATTAGGGGGCCTGAAAGGAGGCTCTTCACGTAGCACTTGGTCGCATACTGGAGGAACAGGCCTTGTTTTGACTAGACTGCCACCTCCTATTGTCCACGCTAGGCCGGCGGCTCGCTCGCTGCTGCCTTCCCTGCAGCCAGAGTCTCGTCTCCAGGATGTCTCGACGCGAGGAGAGGAGGCCTGCACACACTACTGGCAGAGTTGGGCTAACCAAACACGTGCACAAATTTGCGTGTGTGCACACACACACACACACACACACACACACACACACACACACACACACACACACACACACACACACACACACACACACACACACACACACACACACACACACACACAAACACACCGGAGACATGTAAACTCTACTCTGTATTGTGAATAAGGTCTTCACACTTCACAACACCTTTTAATGTGTAATCGCTGGACTCTTTTTCCTTTTACTAAAATATGAATCCCTCAACAGTCCTTACAAATCGGTGAAATCAAGCATCTAGGATTGCTTGGAGACTTAAGTACCATTCTCTGTACGGTGCCTGATTAATTTCTCAGGATGTGCAATTCAATTATTGTTTTGCCTTTCTAATTGAACATATTTCAAAAAAATATTTAATCTGTATTTTTTCATTTATCAAGTGAATTTGTGTAATTACTGGTTCTAATTAATCGTTAGACGCATTACTTCACATTTCCTGTTGCTCCCATGTAAAAATCCATACATTTTGAATGCACAATGTCAAGTTCATTATTGCTTTAGTCATGGAATTGCTTCCGTCATTAGAGTGATTGATAGAGATTAACGCGTAGTGCTGTTTTAAATAGCGTGATAGAACAACGTTCTTTTTTGTAACTGGTCTGTACACTTTGCACAGGATTGTAATGTACTATTTATATTAATTAATTAATTTGAAATAGTTCATCACTACAAATGTATTCAAGCATCTTAGTTTGTGCCAAGTTTGAGCCATGTTTTTCATTCCTACTACTAGTAAATGTTTTGTTTTGTTATAGGTTAATTAATTGGTCCAAACAGTTATAAATTAAATTAAATTTAAATTGATGAATGAAAATATATTTTTTAGTTTGATACTTATGTGCAGCTGTTAAAGTTACAAATGTGGTTTTTGAATTTTTTTGAAAAAGTGTCTCTGCCTTGTCCATTATCTTTTTTATCTGGCCGTTAAAAATAATTAACAAGTCCTAGTCTTTTGTCGTCTAGTATTTTAGGCCCTTGCGGAAGCAATGTTGAGCCTCGACATGAGCACGGTCACGTAATAGTGTCAGAATTTGTTATAAGGTGCAGTGATTCAGAGGTTTACACACTCATAAAATACCAACATGCCCCAATAATGAGAAACATGAATGGAAAGTTCCATGTTGAAGTTACCTCTGGGTTTGTGTGTGTGTGTGTGTGTGTGTGTGTGTGTGTGTGTGTGTTGTGTGTGTGTGTGTGTGTGTGTGTGTGTGTGTGTGTGTGTTCTTGTGTGTGTGCGTGTGTGTGTTCTTTTGTGTGTGTGTGTGTGTGTGTGTGTGTGTGTGTGTGTGTGTGTGTGTGTGTGTGTGTGTGTGTGTGTGTGTGTGTGTGTGTGTGTGTGTGTGTGTGTTGAGGGGGAGAGAGAAGTAGAGGGCGAGAGAGAGAAAGAGAGATCTAGAGTGAAGTGGCTCGAGGTAGAGATATAAAAAGTTGGTGAGATAGAGGAGAGAGAGAGAGAGAGAGAGAGATTTATTGAGTCGGTGTCTCTCAGCCACAGTTAGGCCGGTGTTGATATGGTTAAGACAGAGCGGAACGATGGAGGAAGTCAACTCCTGGGAGAGAGGGGGTGAGGGGGTGAGGGGGTGAGGGGGTGCGCGTGGAGATGCTTGGGGTTGGTATGCAGGTTTGTTCACAGTGTGCTCTCTCTCTCTCTCTCTCTCTCTCTCTCTCTCTCTCTCTCTCTCTCTCTCTCTCTCTCTCTCTCTCTCTCTCTCTCTCTCTCTCTCTCTCTCTCTCTCTCTCTCTCTCTCTCTCTCTCTCTCTCTCTCTCTCTCTCTCTCTCTCTGTAGTGATATGATATGGACCGGCAGAAGACAACTGAGGCCCGTAACTCATCACCCCTCAGCCTGCTCTGACACCCTTTATAGGGCCCAGCCCTGCTCACACACCAACCTGGAGCTCATCTGCGTCTATGGCTGTATACTGTATGTCTCTGTTAGCGTGTGTGTGTGTGTGTGTGTGTGTGTGTGTGAGTGTTTGTGTGCTTATGAGTGTGTGCTCTACGGCTGTGTGTTGTGTGTTCTGTACATATCCATGCCCATGCATGCACGACTCGCGCTCACTAGTGTGAGCGCGAGTACGTATTATGTGTGCGTATGTGCCAGTGATTAGAGGGTGGTTTCCTCTGTCTTGGTGTAGATAGTGTCATGTTGTAAATCTGCCATGGTCCTGATGTCAGCGTAGGAGTGGGGGAAGAGGTGGAAATGATGGAGGCTAGGTGGTGGTGGTAGCTGGGTCGAAATGATGGTTGTTAGGTGGGAGTGGCGGTAGCTGGACGGAGGGGGCATTGGATGGGTGGTGGTGGTGGGGGTGGGGGTGGCGGTAGCGCAGTGGATCGGTGGAGGTGACGGCGGAGGTGGTGGTGGCGAGGTGCTGGTGATGTTGGAGGTGGTGGTGGGGTTGGACGTGGCGGTGGCTAGGAGACGCTGGTGGTGGTGGTGGTGGTGGTGGTGGTGGCAGTAGCTGGGGGGGGGAAGTGGCAGTAGCCGGTAGGTGGTGGCGGGGTGGCGGCGGGGCCAGACGGGCAGAGTGAGTCAGTGGAGCAGTCTGCTTGACTTCACACTCAGTGTGGATCTGGTGTCTCAGCAGGTAGTCAGAGCACCGGCTGAGACTAAACTCTGCCGTTCTGCACCCTGCTGCCCAAACAGCTCCACGCGAGAGCCCGGCTGTTGTCTGTATTAAATAAAGAAGTGAAGTTGGCGGGTTTTTTGTTTCATTTATTGTATTTTTTTTATCGTCGTGCACAGATGGGTTGGCAAATTGATTGGTCTTTTCTTTTATAAACGATGTCGAGGATTTTAAGTTTTTTAATACCTATACAACTGTACCGTGACAGAATATGAAGCCGATCCTGATACATAAAGGGCATTAGAGTACCTGGAGGGTTGCCAGGTTCAGAAGCTGAATACGCACCGTAGGACTAGATTCCGGGCCTTTGACATAGGCATGCCTGTTCAAATGAATGGAACCGTGCCATGGGAACTACCCAACCAAACAACCATTTATCAACAACCTACAGAAGTTAGTTTCATTTATTCATCCATTCATCATTTCAGGGTTCCCATGCTATTGGAAGTCTTGTGTAGAACTTTAAGATGATCTTTTAACGTTCCTTTCGGCTGTAGCACGTACTCCTCAGCGTTTGTCGACTTTGGCCAATCGGAACCCAGGGCCACTACTCTCTGTCTCCATAGAAGCAGTGTAGTACCGCAGAGTTTCTGTCTAGGAGCCGGTTGTGCCAATGAGTGTGTGAATTACACCCGTGCATAAAGCCGCCTTGTATCCTGCTGGCCAAGAACTCCAGGGAGGCTGGAAATGGACGTAAATCACCCGGCCCTTGGCTGAGGAAATTGTAAGAAATCTGGGAATGAAGGGAACATTTGGAATTATTACTCAAGGCCATTTAAAGGAGTCTTCACGGAGCGCGGCGTTCTGGGACGTGTGGTATTGTAGTAAGTCATACAACACAAGTCAAGTTTGTCCATGTCTTTCTCCGCCATCCCTCTCACTGTCCATATGTCTGCCTGTCTTTCTGTCTTTCTGTCTGCCTGTCTGTCTGTCAGTCTGTCCATGTCTGCGCCCCCCCCCCCCCCCCCCCCCCCCCCCCCGCCCCCAATCCTCCCCTTCTCTCAAATTAATTTAATTGAGTGTCAATCGTTGGTCTGTCTGCCTGTCAGTCTGCTCGTCAGTCAGAGTGGCTGTAGCAGCAGTAGTTTCAAATGGTCGGTCCAGCTGATGGCCGGCTACCACAGATTAATTATTCACTCACTTGTCAAATCAATAAAGACCCACTCCTTTGTACCATAACCCTCCCCCACCTCCCCCTAACCCCACCCTCACCCACCCTTCCCTGGCCTACTTATCAGTTTGGCGGAGAAGACACATAATTTGGCCAAATGCTTCTGCTGGTCACAAATTGTATTGTAGGGTTCTGACTTCCTGGTGGCACTCACAAAGCCAGCGCTGAGTTCATTGTGAGGACAGCAATTGTCATCGGCTGACGTTTTCAGGACTGTTTTGAAAGAATCGAGACTTGGAACAGATTTTAACAACCCAGAGCCCCCCCCCCCCCCCACACACACACACACACACACACACACACACAAAAAACACATACAGGGTTGAAATGAGTGCCATTAACATGACACTTTTGTTGGGATGGAATGTGGCAAATGGAAGTGTCGCGGGCGCCCTGGCGGCGTGGGGATGCAGTCGTGACTCTGAGGACACCGGCGTGTTTGGACGCCGTGGCTCCGCCCCCTTCCCCCTCGCGCCTCTGTTCATCCATCACTCATCTGTCTCCCAGCCTGTAATTATCAATCTACTGTAACTGTCTGAGTACATCGCCACCCGGGGGAATTTTCTTTTTCTCCTTTTAAAGATAAATAAAGAATTAATTAAATAATGAGTATCTCCACAACAATCTCTTTTGTTCCCTTCAATCTCCCCCAACACCCAGACGTCATCCCGGTCGAGAGAGAGAGAGGGAGAGAGGGAGAGAGAGAGAGAGAGAGAGAGAGAGAGAGAGAGAGAGAGAGAGAGAGAGAGAGAGAAATAGTGAGTAGGGAATAGAAATGGCTGAGAAAATAGTTGGAAAGAACCTATTGAATAAAAAAAGAATCTTAAGTGCTCTTTGATGTTTTCCATTGATTACCGCCAATTTTACACAATTTCCTGGCCGAATTGCAAATAACTAGCACCGATATATCCCTAATACATCCATGTGTTTGCACGTTCCAATTGTTGAACTGAAAGGATAAGAGCCACGTGTCTGACGAATACGCTCACTTTAATACAAGGTGTGTGTGTGTGTGTGTGTGTTTGTCGAATGTGTGCATGTGTGTATATATCTTCATGAAGATGATGATGGAGCCTCATCCTGCTTCTTCATCAGAGCCCATGCGCGTGGGACAGTCCTCGGTGAGCTTGTGGTTTTGTGTTGACATTGGGGGGAAACGGGGCAGAACCTCCCCTTTGTCCCCTCACACATTTGGGGAAAAGGCCACCAACTCCCCCCCCCCCCACCCAGACACACACACACTCCCTCCTAGTATAGCTTTGAGAGGTTCACAGGCTTTAATATCCTTGCCTTTTATTAAAGTATTGTACATTCTGGCTATGTTTGTTTTTGTGTGTGTGTGTGTGTGTGTGTGTGTGTGTGTGTGTGTGTGTGTGTGTGTGTGTGTGTGTGTGTGTGTGTGTGTGTGTGTGTGTGTGTGTGTGTGTGTGCGCGTGTGTGTGCGCGTGTGTGCGTGTGTCACTGTCCATTCAAATATCAGTGAGAGTCTCATATGCAGAGTCGTCCTTAGATGATGGTAGCTCACTTATATCTGTCATCCGCTACATGTGTTCCAGCTCCTAGAGTTCATAATGGAAATCTTAATGCAAAGAAGCAAATGGCCACTGCTACTTGAAAGCTGTGACCCTTAACCAAACATAAACACCACACAGGAATGATATGTGTCCTATCTAAAAGATACACTACAGTGTATATCCTTCATCTTAATGTAACTTTTACAATGCTCCTTACATTTCCTTTTGTTTGTGTGTGTTCACTCCCAATATGAGGAAGAGATAGAGAGCCATATTTGCCCATATTTGCCCATATTTGCCAATGAAACCTTGGGACAAATGAAATCCACACTGAGGCACTTGTCGCTGCAGCCCATGCGCTATACAGCCCTGTATGTCGAAGCCTACATTATTTGGGGGAAGTGGGGGGAAATTAATGGGGACTTAATGATTCCGTTATTCCCCTGCTGAGCGGCAGGGGGGGGCGGGGGGGTTTGTGTATGTGTGTGTGCGTGTGTGTGTGTTGGGGGGGGGGGGGGGAGAACTGGGTACAGTTTTTTTTTTTAATCGCCCAACCTCTAGACACTGATTGGAGCAGAAACAAAAAAATACCCCCAGTCCCTTCTGGCAGACCCCACAATGGAGGCGCTGATTTTTTTGATAGGGTTCTATGCTGTCAGGGGGCCAGCTGGAATTGAAGTGGATTAATAATTTTAAACAAGGCTAAACCGCTTGGACTGTCCGTCTGTCTGCTCTTTCCAATGCTTAGCCAATAGTCTTGCCTGCTTCCGCCCAACTACTGTACATCAAAACAATGTGAAACAACACTCGCTCTATCGTCTTAGTGAGGTGGCGTGGGTTTTGCTTTAAAGGCTTAAGAGGCCTTCGAAAGATAAAGGTCTCACCTTGGGTGTGTATAGGGCGTGTCCGTCCATCTGCGAGTAGCCTACGATGGGACTAAAGAGCATCCTTACTAGGTTATGCTTTTGTGTTTCTTTGAGTGTTTTTAGTTCTTGCGTGAGTGTAAATGTGTTAAGAAAATTATTACCTGTGGTAATATACAAAACACGGATTGATGCTTCACCGACCTGATCACTGGAGAACCTGTTTACGCAACAGACATACGCATACATGTGCACATACACAAACATCAAAACAAGCATGCATAAACTGAATATGTTGCAGGTGCAGTATATCTATAATATCATACCTCATTGATGTGGCAGGGATGTGTTAAAATTGGGCCACATGTCGGCTGTTTTTTAACTGTTTTCTGCTTGCCTTTGTAGGGATTTGGAGTGTTTGGGAATATATTTGTGCACGTTCAGGGCAATCTTCTGTTTTTTGACTGCTTTGAGGTGTTTCAGGGTGTTTTTTTCAGTCATTTTAGCGCTGTTTCTGACGGTTTTGTGGATGTTTTCTGGTCCTTTTTCTGGGCTGTTTAGGGGATAGTAAGCTACTAAGACCTCCGAGGACGGTGACCCAGCCGGAGGAAAGATTAGGTTTAGACAGAGGGGATGTTAGGATGGTAAGTCGCAGGGATTTGAGGAACATTTTGGAAGCATTTAAATGCAGAGGTATAACACGCAGCGTTTTAGGATCGAAACACCTCGATAAATAGATGTTAAAAACCGGTGTGTTCTTTGTGTGTGTTTATGTCGTTTGGATGAGCAGTGAACCCTAAGGGGAACCAGTTGCATTGACAAAGAATGGGAGTGCATGTCTTTATGTGCACATAGGATGTAAAGTGTGTGTGTGTGTGTGTGTGTGTGTGTGTGTGTGTGTGTGTGTGTGTGTGTGTGTGTGTGTGTGTGTGTGTGTGTGTGTGTGTGTCTGCTTTGTGAGTGTATGCGTGTGAAACGCTATAGGAAGTACATTGCATTCACTGCATCATTTTAATCATTTGGTCTCTGTTCTTCCTCTGGCGAGTCAAGCAGCTTGCGGGAGTCGGTGGGAGGCTTCAATCAGCCAAATTAGAAGCAGTGAAAGGCCCAGCTTTCCCTCCCCATGGCCCTCCCCTTCCATTTGCACCATTTAGCCTCCTTGCACACTATTTGCTGAGCAAATAAATGCAAACCTAAATGAAAAATATGTTTGGGGATTTTTGTGGGTTGAATACAACTTTTAACCACAGAGGAGGAGACACTGGTATAGGAGAAAGAAGAAGGGAAAACTAACTAAAGAATGAATCTATACTTTTTTTCCCTCTCTTTTTTAATTTAGCTATTATGAAAATGTTCTGTGAATGTAGTCAGGACATTAGCCCCCTTCTGTGCTATTATCCTGGCTGTCTGGTGTTGCAATTTCACACTCCACTGATTCCGACAAGCAGTAGACTGCAGTCTGCATGCCCCACATTTCACCTTATTTAGGTAATACAGCAAAATCATTCCCGAGACAAGGTAAATTAAACCGGGTACTGGGCTGGCACACAATTGACTATTTCAAATAAATCAAAGGAAGAAAACAAAATGAGAGAGCAGCCATGATTCTGTTAAGTTAAGTTTGGGCTCGCTCTTAAAAATGTCAACTTTCTTTTAACGTTTGATTCAGTTTATGTATAAATATATTAGGCTATAAATATAAAAATACATATATATATATGTATTTATTGTTCGAAATCAGTATAGTGACTCCCTTCACTGTAGATACATTGCAGTTAGATGATTACTTATTTGATTAACAACACACCAATCAGGTTAATTATTTTTGATTTAAGAACACTTGAATTCTGATTATAGCTTCATCGTTTTCTATTTTATCATTGTCGTATATTTTATCACTTTTGCACCAGCCCCCCTTTCATTTGTAATGCATGAACGGCACAATGTTAAATGCAACTCTCAGACAGGATACGATATTTATTATTTATGATGCAATATAAGCTTACTAAGGATGTGGCCTGATCCTAACATTAAACTGTGGTTGTAGGTAATATGTTGCACAAGCTTTCTCGGTATAGGCCCATTGTTAAATTAACGATAAATTGTAAGAAAATAATAAAATAACAAATTATCGCTTAAACTTTTTACACTTCAGAACTTACAAATTTAAATGAGACAACTTACAACATTGTTCCAGGAGAATTCAGCTGGACAAAATACAAAAGCCTTTAAAATATAATTAGGATAAGTAACTATCGCTCCTTAGCGTGCTTTTAATATCTAAGCGAAGCATTTGAATAGTAGTTATATTGTGATTGTTTTCACAAGACTTTGCTCGCACTTTGTGTTGATGAACGGGAGCGTTGTGATTGTCACCGGTTGGCTCCGCGCGTCTCCTGTCCGCTGAGCTCCACACTCAAGGACAGGGTCGTTCATGCACTTTTTGTTTCCCTAATATTTGCAGGGCAGCAGCGGGCACGTTGTAAAACTAAAAGTTTGGGTCGGATGGTAAGCCTACAGTTCACTAAATTAAAATACAATTATATAATTTATTTAGCTTTCAAATTAATAAATAAATAATTAGCTTTCGTAACATTAATGTTTGATTAATAATATTCATAATGATCATAATTTGTTATGAATTCGATTGATGCAACTTTACGTGATTCCATTATTATTCAGCCTGAGTTGCCTATAGCAGGCCATTCATTTTATAAAATAATTAAAAAAAAAGATTTGGCAAGACGAACATTTCTTCTCAAGGAAACAAATACTTTCCTAAATGTTTTACTCCCTTTTTTTATGTTGAGCATTCGACCAGGCAGTGAATAGAAGTCTAGGGTTTCAATAGAGTAAAGTTGACACCTTCCTTAGGGGGAAATATGTCACAGGTCATCAAACCAGGAGATGGATAGAATGTCTCAAAGACACAGATGAAAATACTTTGCTGTAGACTGTTTTTTATTTTTTTACAGAGAACAGACTATTTACGTTTCAACAAGCCGGCCCATCCGCACACTCACTAAGTCATTTTTTATTCTTTACGCGTCACTATTAATTGTTTTACCAAAAAAGTTTTGAGCCACAGAGTTTATAGTTGTCGGGAGTTTAGCAATTTGTATGTTTTGCAATACAGAACGAGTAAAACACCTACTGCCCTTTAAGCACTTTTAGGAAACCGAATACCTCCCTTTTTTTGACCGGACTCAGGAAGAGAACTGAAACGGGAAAAGCAATTACAGGAGAGATTGTCCCAAAAGGCATTGAAAGGCTATCAGCATGAGAGTTGGGATTGGCTTCGGGACACCTATGGTCCCATGCATTATCCTGGCATGAGGTCGCTTTGGCAATCGCCTGCCAATTTCCGCCAGCACCTGGCCTTCCCAACCCCCTTCTCAGGCCCTCCTACCTGTTTCGTCTGTCCCCTTCTACTTCACCTCTCCCTGATTTTCTCTCTTCCCGCTAAAACCTTGATCCCCTATGCTTGTGTTTACTTCAAAGATTGGGATCGTAATCGCTTTTTGAAAAGAAAAGGGGGGGGGGGTCCATGGGTGGACAGAAGTTGAAGAAAGCACTGGCAATGGTTTTATTAATTCATTATATCACTCGTCCACTTTTTCAATGCATATTCGTATTTATTTTCTTTATTACGTTTATTTGTTGGTGATCTGCACTGAGCAAATCGCTTCGTCGAACCTGTTCTCCGCTTCTTTCTGCCTCAAGAGTGGAAAACCTTGATTCAAATCATTTTTATAAAGACAAAGCACAGTGGATCCAGTTAATGAAGGGAGTGTACCAGGAATATTTCAGAGCAGACACACAGTGAATAAAAAACTAAATGTATTAACATTGAAGACAAGCTGTGGGGAAAGTTAGCAGCAGTGTCCCATACCTGGATGCAGCGGTTGGACAGCCCTCCACGGCCTTCTGCAGGACCAACACCGCCGTCCCACATGCCCCACATGCCCCGTCAGGGACCATTAAATTGGCGTCTGACGTCACGCTACCCAGGAGCATCTTGGCGCACAGTAAATGCGATAAGGGATAAAAACGAAGACAACGTCCAAAGTATGTCTTTCGGTAAGCCAATACTGTCAAGTGTTTTTGTGTCTGCAGGCGATAGGTTTCGAAGGCACACTATTATTTATTTTGTTATTTCAGCAACTCCCCCCCCCCCCCCCCCCACACACACACACACATTCGGAAGACGAGTGTTGTGTTTTTGAAGTCTGTCTAAGCCATGCGTTACAGTTTTAAAGTAAGACACACTGTCAAAAATGCAAACTTCGCAGCAGTTGTGGGTGTTAGATATTCAAGGCTGTGGGCATATAATGATGGAGCCAATTTGTGCCGGTTTATGTGTTTTTTTTTGCTCTCTGTGTTGGACAAAGCAGGCCTACTTATTGTGATTTACGAGACAATTAGACGAAACCAACGGAACATATTGATCATGTCCCTCTTCTCTGCATGCTTGTTTTGGCTTTCCTAGAAATAAAATCGTGGCAGATATCAGATTTTGGGGAGTCAGTGGGAGAAAAAAATAAGGCCTATCCTATAATGCAAACAATTCCTTTTATAACTCTTTTATCAACACAACTGCTGGTTACCTGCTGTGCCATGCCTAGACGTACCTATACCGGATTAAAGACATGTGATCATGGAATGCAACCTTTGTGCCTGCGTCGTCTTGATTAATATTTGCAGGATACCGATATTAATTAGGGCCTGTTCGCTACTTTCTTTCATCTTCAACGGCAGAGTTGCTGACATTTTATCCGCATTATTTTGTGAGATTATGCTTTATCAATGTCCATTCATTCCTCATTTCATTATTTTCGTTACCTTTCAATATTTGTGCACTATATGTTTAGGCTAACCTAGTGAGGTTGTTTGTAAGCAGGTATGGGCCCAATGTGAGGATAAGGTTTTGATTCAGAAGGGGGGTTGAGTCAGACTCATCATGTTTGCCAGTATGGAGCGTCACGTGCATAGTCCTCATGTCTATTTACCTGATTTACAACTGGGAGGTGTACGAAGCAAGGTGTGGATCACGAATGAATGACATGCACAAGCGGAACCCTAGGGTCGTCTCTGGAGGGTAATGCGTTTTGGAGCGGTGACGAATGAAAGGCCCAGTCTGGGAAGCAACGCTGCGTAATGAATGACACGCCACCAAGGCGTCTTCATCGTAATTGTAATTGATTGATTAATTAGATAACTGCAAACAGCTTGTTTAACAAAGCTATCGAATATATGCAACCTTTAGAACTCAGGGTAAATCAAAAGGCTTAATCGAGTAGGCCTGTACTTTTTTTAAATGGCAGTAGTAGTTTTGAGTAAGTTTTGATGAATGTAGCCTAGATTTGATATGGCTTATAGTCATGCTAGAAAAATAATCAACCTAATAGACTCATAGGTTCACGTCAGAAAAGCCTTCTCGTACTAGGCCTACACAGAAGCCCGGATCATGTCAGACCATGCGTGTTTGGGCCTAACACACAAAAAAACGTACTTCAATGGCTCATTTATCACCTCTCAAAAGTGTTGAAAATATATCTGTCAAAAGACAAACGCACAGCACAATTGTCGAACATCTGCCTTGCTGAATGAGCGTTTTCCTGGATTTCACCCCGGGGACCTATTAGCTTTGACTCTTACGGCTGCTCATGATGGGGAATTCATCAAGTTTCTGACACCGCACCAGATGTTGGGGAATTACTGTCTCCTGTTGGACATGCTATTGATAGTTTGCTGTTATATCCTCGCCTCATAAAGTAAATATTATTCGAGAGCTATACGGCGTGGGTGATGGGATAACCACACTCCACACTCGTGGCATAGGCCTATATCTTTAACTGGCCCATTGTAAAATAGATCATCGTGGGTAGAAATTTTCAGAATCTCAAGAATTGCATTACATTTCATTTTTTTTTTAATGTTTTATTTCATGTCCTCTATTTGGTAAATGCTTGCCTCACTCGATGCTTCAGTGTTAAACTTTAACTTCTTAAAGCTTCTTTCTTCGTCATTAAGGTGAATAGGTGTATACCTGTAGCCTATGTTAAATGCCCAACAGCTGTTTCCCTACAGTCGTTTTGCTAATTAAACTAAATAACTAAGTATTTGTGGCGCACACTTAGCATCTCAAAAGTCATTTAACATGTTGAAAAGCTTTAAGGACACATCCTGAATTACTTAGTGAGTGCATATATGCAGGAACACTCTCCAGGTGAAATACACGTCGGTAATTGGTTAGCGACAACAGGGCAAGTGGGGCAGGGGGCGGGGGGGAGGGGTAATTCACCCATTGTCAGATCAATGTGTGTTCTTTTGGTGTGATATATCATCCGTTTTTTTTACGTCGCGACCCATAGTGGCTTTGTTTTTAAAGAGCCATCGCAGGATAAACATTGTTGTTATCGGTGTTATAAATGAATGCGTAAACATGCAGTTTACCTCATTGTGCATATATAGGCTATACCCACGGCAATTGAGACGTTGCCCAATAGCCTACGTGGTTTCAGTTATCTATGGATATACTAGGCCAAAAGGATGCTTAAGACCCACCCTCAGGATACAGGGTAGAGGATACAGCTATTCCGTTGGAATCATTCCCGTTTAATCTGGCAATCCACGCATCAGACCATTTCGCAGCGACTTCAGTGACACCGCCTCGCTGACGGGACACAATGCGCGTAAGCGGTAGCCCGTCTGTTCTCCTCCGGGGTCGGCCCCGCTCAGCCATCAAAGAGCTGGCTACTCTGAGAATGAAAGGATGGCGTCCGTCTAAGAAAATACCAAGATTTCCGTTTAGCAGAGATAACGTTTGTGAATTTAGCGATTGTAAAAAAAAAAAAAAAAACTCGCGGACGGAGGTTTGTGTCATAAAACGAAGGTTATATACCGCAGCGAAAACCTATAGGCCTAAGCCGAAGAGCTGATGCACTCACTGCTAACATATTGTTATCGTCACGTGTGAGTTTATAGATAGTACAACCAGCTGTAGGCTATGGGAACTCGCAGCTCGATATCAATAAACGCACTGCCGTCTATTACAGAGACCGTCAGACAGCCCCTATTTTTTGTCAACAGCGCACATCACGTGACTCTCAGTTGCTCCCTTATTCACACTGAAGCGTCCTCGTTCGGCTTTACTATGCATCATCGTATCCCCGTGCAGGGTATGTTATATTACAATAATCATAATAAAAGCGTGTGCGTTGTGTCGCAGGGTGCAGCAGTCAAAGTAAACGGACTGGGGGATTGGGTAGGCTATTTTCCATCGTTATAGCTTGGATGCAACACATCATCTTTCATGTAGACGGGTTTCATGGAAGTGCTCAGAGAGAGGGCGAGAAAGCTGAGACATTTGACGTCACGGCGTCAGCGAGGAACGACGTGGAATCGCCCGACGACGTGTGCATGAAGATACAACGCTGTGGTGAAATGCAGGAGGGCGCCTGCGCAGGAATCAAAGGAAGGGAATTTGAATAATAAAATCTTAAATCGGTTTCTCGTCGAAAGGGATGGGGGGTAGGGTCGTGCAGAGCAGAGAGATGGGGACGCTGAGTGGGGGTTGGTAAAACTTCACGGTTTATAAAAAAAGAGAAAATCCAACCAATAGCGAATCAAATCGGAGGACTAGAGGCATCCTTGTTTTGTTCAAATATATAAGAAAACGCTTCTCAGACATAAAGTGCGCTTATAGTCTGTGTACATTCTTCAACGCAATTTGATTTGTAGGCCTATTTGCTGATCATGGTGCAGATCAAACGTATGCTTATGCACACTTTATTGACCACTAACCGTAGTCTCCTTTCCTCTCTTTTGCATCGCAGCCTCCTACTACTAGGCATTCGTGCACTGTCACTGCCCTCTGTCGCTACTATTTTAAGCACTTGGCTTTAGTTTGTTAATCATCTGTGCAGCAACTGCTACAATCCTTAGTGAATATAGCATGCCTCGTTCTCGCTGCTTTTCTCTTTTTGTGGGGGTTTGTAGGAAAACATAACAAAAAGTAGGCGACCATAGGTTCCGTAACTTTCCCGCCCCCTTTCCCAGAACCGCGATACTAAGATGGCGCCTTTATCAGTGTCAAGTTCAAGTGAGCTGGAGACGCTGCGGTGCAGAGAGAATGGAGGAGCGATGCTAACGCAGGCTACACACTAGCCGCACTCAGCAACACAGCACGGGCCAAACAAATAATTAACGTCCATGTCCGAAATACTCTTTACATGTTATTTTTTAATTTCAGTCAAAACTTTCGTTCACATTTCTTCATAAATAGTTGGTAGAACAAAAAACCAACGTACAGTAGCCTAAAAGTACAAGGAACCTTATATGATCTTTAGGTATCGCCGAGGCCTAAGTCTCCTGCTGTAACATAATTTGCCTCCAACTGGCACAGTGACACAGTTCATCAGTAAAACATTTTGCTTTTCAGGAATAACTTGGAGCTTGACCCATTTCTCCCAGAAAGTGTTACAACATCACATTCTAGCTTTGTTTATACATCAGATCTTTTTAGGACTTCGGACATTGGGCAGAAAGGTTGTTGGAATAAGAAAAGTACTTCTCTTAAATTAAGGTATAGAAAATAGCATATAAAACATATATTCCTTAAATTATTTAAATAAACGTATTTAATATATCACTGTCAAGAGGTACCGTTTTTACATTTTTTTGTTTTAAAAGTAGTGCTGGTGGTCTGAAATTGTTCTCATAGGAGCCCAATAAACTTTGTGTATGCATAATATTGAATTCTTGAGAATAGGTAACAATGCAATGCTGTAACTCTTTTTGCCACAGGAAGTATTCCCCTGAACCCACATCTAATAACCTATTCCTTTCACTAATTTTGTTAACACAAAATGGTCATCTTGACACGTTACTCACACAAAACAAGCAAATGTGTAATCAAACTGCTCTATATGCAACACCACAGTAACAAATAACACACTTAGTTACACAGAATAAGTACATTTAAAACAATGCAAGCTGACAGACAAAAAAAACTTTTATTTTGAAGATACTGAGTTGAGACAGTTCCATTTGTTGCCGATGCTCACATTAAACATAGGCTACCTTCACAAAGACATGGAACTATTAAGGATGCCAATCTGGCTCATGTGTCGGGATGCGATACTAAATTTAAAATAGTACTTAAAAACTGTCACGGAGAATTGGAGTTTGTGGATGTAACACGCATCGGCTTTAAACTTGTAGGTCTACACGAGTGAAAAAGGCTGATGAATTTATGCTACAAATTGACATCTATCTCTGACTCTATAAAAGTAAAATACACAAAATGTTTAATTCATCCCAAATGAGGATATAAAAAAAGAGCCGCTTGGTCGCTCCTCACCTCATTTAAACTCAGCTCTGCACGGTCATGATTTACATGTCAATGGTCTCATAAGCTAAATAAAGTAACAGACATATTTGCATCATATATAGACAAATCCATAAAATTCATATAGATGATATCTTAGATCCAAATAAGACACATGTATTGGTTAAAAAAAGAATACAATCGCAATGTTGGAGCTTTAGAGTTTTTCATTTCTTCTATGCTAAGCTGGTTATGACCCAAACTGTACAGTCTTGTTAGAAAACATTTCCATAAATATCATTTAAGTTTCAGAACTCATACCCATAATTAAATTACAAATTGATAAATATGGCATCATGGATATGTAGGCTATTTACAACGGTATTAACAAAAGGCAACGTTATATTTAATGGTAACAATCGTAACCTAATACCACATTTCTCCACCTGAAAACGGACGTATAACAACAGATTCGACTCCATCAAACAAGGAAATACATTCACGAGTATAATATTTATTTATGATTTTTTTTTGTTCAAGTTCATGACAAAGACTTTGGCACGTTTCTTAAGACTGTTTGAAGTAGGCCTACTAACAATCAATTGGAAGGCGACAAAATTAGGTCACCATTATATAAAACAGCGTAAAATAAACTGCCTTTTTTTCTTTTTTAAATAAAATTTGAGAAAATACATAAAATGAAAAATAAAATAATTTTCTGAGATCTGTCAACTGAAAATAAAAGGAAAACATTTATTTATACTTTGAAAGTACCTAATATGTTTTTATTTGTGATTTATTTGATTTTTCCAAACTCGGAATAAAAGTCAAATTTAATTCCTGAGAATGGACGTGGCCTGCTTTTGTTGGCTTGTTCTCATCTCCTCACGTTGTTGCAATTCCATTTTGTACATCGTGGTGTGAATAGTTATTAAGGTTTCATAAAACCTTTTTTGGTCCACATTGAGGGATGCTGTGTTTGATTTCAAACGTACCATTCATTAAAATTGGGTGCCAGTCCATCGTGCTGCCCAGACGTGTTTTGTACGACTGACGGTGGCGTTTTTGTTGGGTCTTCAGTGTTCGCTGAAACCAGCACTGGTGGTGTGGAGGACTCGTATCCAGAACTTGCTGCCGGAGATGACTCAGAACCTTGAGATTCGTGTACCTGCAATAAGCAAGATAAACGTCCATTAGGATAAACTGTTCTCAGCCCAAATAGAAGAACTCGACCTAAAACTATATTGGCCGATGTGGCTCTATAAAGAAATTATATAAGATATAAAATACTCAATTTACAGATAGGCCTAATAAACAAGCTTAGGGCAACAACAAAAAAAACGGCCATTAACTTTGCACACAGTGTATCAAAGCAGCCTTGTTATAAATGACTGGAGTTGTCTGGGGGGATTGGGATGGTGCGTAATGTGTTTAAGGTGTAATGAAGACCTTAATTACCTTCATGTGTTTCCTGAGAGAGCTGGGATGGGTGTAGGACTTGTCGCACACTTTGCAGATGTATGGCTTGTCAGATGTGTGGACGTGCATGTGCTTTTTCCTGTCGCTGCTGTTCGCGAAGCGTCTGTCACAGCCATCGAACTCACACTTAAACGGCTTCTCACCTGTAAAAATCAATTTAAATGCGCAAATTAACATAGGCAGATACGTCTAAATGGTCGCAGCAACACACATCAAAGGCCACCTGGATGTTTGCAAAGGATTGCACGACACGTCTTCACACACACACACACACACACACACACACACACACACACACGAACGCGCACAAACACGCGCACGCACACGCGCACGCACACTGTTGCCGCTCTGCTACCAGCTCGTCTTGTATCTAGCCGGTGTCAGCTAGCCTACTACACACTCAAAAGGCCTGCTATCCGTTTGGCTGGCTTGGCTGGCTCGACTCATATTGTAAACACTGAATCAGAACAACGTATCTACTCCAGGGCAATACACACGTTGTAATATGATCTTACTATATTAGGCCACATGGTACTCTTAAGATTAAAGAAACATGATGCTGGTCAGAACTGTACCACATGTAGGCCTAGACCTCATCTGTGTTTAGAAAAGAGGGCAAATCCCAAACTACCCAACGTCGACCTAAATGGAGCAGGCCAATAGTCATTAAAATAACTCATGTTAACTCTTTATATTTTAAGTAATTGCTCAGCATTTCTTCCACCGCTATGAATACTGTCCTACACATTGCAGGATAACCATAGGCCTAGGCTACTAACCTTGAATAACAGGTGATTGGTTTTTAGGATTCATTAAAGAATATGCGAAACATAATAAACGCACGTGGTGTAGACCTACGTAGCCTGAACTAAAGTAAGAGTCACATTTTTACAATACACATTTCACTTTCACACTTTCAAAAATGCCACAGTCTTGTGGCGACCTAACATGGCCTAGATAACCGCAGCTCAACATTTGTTTACTTTGCAAGCCCCGTTACAATGCTCCTTTTACGCCCATGCAAATGCGTTATACGTGCATCTTATTTCTTCACAGCGAATTGCGCAATGCTTAGCAAGAAATAGCAATACATATATAGTTACAAACATAGCCTACCTGTATGCGTTCTTTTGTGAATTTTCAGATTTTCCGACCGGGCGAATATTTTACCACATCCCGGGAATGGACAAGGAAAGGGTTTTTCGCCCGTGTGCACACGTATGTGATTCACCAGTTTGTACTTGGCCTTAAAGGATTTGCCCTCTCTCGGGCAGTCCTCCCAAAAGCATATGTGGTTACTCTGTTCGGGGCCCCCAACGTGCTCCATGGATACATGCGTTACCATCTCGTGCATTGTGCTGAAAGTCCTGTCGCAAGTCTTCTTAGGCCGGTGAATTTGGTTCTCGTCAATCCATTTACACGACAGTTCTTGTTTGATGGGTTGCCTCATGTATCTGAAAAACGCTCCCGGGCCATGGTGCGTCGGTACATTCATGCCCATATTCATATTGATCGGGTGGTTGTAGTTGTGAAGCTGTGCTCCGTAGGGGTCCGTCCGAGGGCTCGCGACTGGACGATACGGATCAGGTCTTCCAAAAATGTCCCCGCGCAAACCTAAATGCATCTGACTGTTGACCACATGTCCGCTGGGTGAAGAGTGGCTCACCCCCTGGTCGTGGAGCCCCGAAAACAACAAATGTCCTGGGTTATCGGCCATCCCAGGCGGTCCGTGCAGGGACCCCGCCGACGCTGCAAAGATCCCATGCTGGGCGCTGGACGCCGCGGACTCTCCCACACTACGGTTTCGGAAAAGAAAGTCTCGGGTCGAATTGAACGGTCCCCCTCCGTACGAGCCCACCTGTCCGCCGTGGTGAGGGTGTCCGAGGGCAGCTGCATATCCAGTGGCTTGCGGGGTGAACGCTGATGTCTGGCTGGATGCGATCTCGTGAGCCACCGGGCTGATTTTGAAAGCTGCCGAGTGGGAGTCGGAGAAGGGGTTGAGTCCCAGCCCCGGGTCTCTGTTCCCCAGTTCGTGGTGCCGTGGTGCTCCGAACCCCCCTACTCCTAACGACGCGAACTGCGGACCGCTATCGAGAAGCATGGTCATGAGCTTGAGTCAACTTGTGAAAGAAAAAACAAAATACAATAAGGTACAATTCCAGTTTAGCGGAACGCAGAAGCTTCGGAGATCGTACCGTGGGTTGGAAGGCGTTTTCTTCAACAGTCTACATTAAAATAAAAAAAACCCATTGAACCGAAAAAAAATCCTTTCGCTGGGAAGAGTTACGAGAAAAACTCCCGTTATAGCGATCCGTGAGAAAGAGGATCAAACTTCCCCCCCTTTCCAAGCGAATGATGTCCTTGGACTGATAAAGTCAATCACTCACTCCCAGCACATAAATGAACTCGGGAGGCAGTGCTACGACACCCAATGAGGGTTCGGCTACCTCTTTCACACGTGACTGAAAAGGAGGGAGATAATTGGCTAGATTTCTGTTGATTGGCAAGGTTCGGTATTAGAAATGGCATTTCGTCTCAATGGTCTGATTTCATTGGATAGCGCAAGCGTTATTTTACAGCCAGAACTGAGCGCTAATAGCGTAGTTGTTGTTTTTTGTACTGTATGCAATCCAATAACAATTACTTTACTATATGAACAGTTCACTGGTCGTGCAATATTATTATTATTATTATTTTACCACAATCTGCACGTAAGCCAAAATATAAAGTTTAAAGACATGTGTGTAAAACATTGCAACTTTTTTGGCCTACAAGTTTCAGGCATGAAGTAACATTAGATTTGTTTCGTTTACACCAGGATGCGGCAGAAAAAGCTATTTGTCTATCAATCTATCTATCATCCATCTCTAAATGCATTCTCTCTTTTATTTTCCATCCGTGAATAGTTTTATGTTCAATTACTAAAACTAGAATGTAGAGTTGGCGAAGTTGGATTATATCCCAACGCCCCAGAAAAAAAACCTTTATACGACTAAAGAAGAGTAAACAGGCAGAAATACGTCAGTAATTTTAATATGCATGCTTTTTTGCATTTCTATATATTCTTCTTTTTTTTTGCTCAACCCAAAAGAACCGTGCCATTGAGCGGGTTGCAGGGTTGCCGCTGACTCGCTGCAGGACGCACAGAATCTGATCAAATACAGAGACGCGTTGAGTGCCTCAAGCAGCGCTTTATAACTTCAAGCCTTTCACATCCCTTTCCCCTCAATCTGTCCCAGGAAGGAGCTCACCGGCTTTATTTTAACGTCTCGAAAAAAAGAAAAAGGAAAGTTTTCAAATCAGTCCTCATTCTGCTCTCGCCCCCTGTCCAACCCGCAGTCATTCCCTAAACATTACCTCGGGAGAAGTATAAAACTAATGGGTGAGTTTCACGTTTTTGTATTAGCCTATAGTCCTAAATCAGTTTGTCCTAAATCATTGCGGTATTAATCAATTCGGAATGGGCTACGCCCTGTGCATTTGTGATTTAGATGCTGTCGGAAGTTTGCAATTCTCGAATTTCTTAATCGTTGCATTCGGACTCCAAGCTATGTATAGATGATAGATCGATACATTTGTGTAGGCCTATAACGTTATGTATATATATACTTTTTCCCATTTAGTTG
>NC_044057.1:19492625-19505125 GCF_902167405.1 Gadus morhua
TCAGTTTTATGGACTGACCGTTATTCTCCCGATCAACTTGCAGAAATGTATATAATAGACATCATAATATGGCGCCTGAAGTTAAAGAGGCACCAATATTTGGGAGCAGACGCGGCACATTTCAAAGCGTTTTCTCTCCGATATTTGAAAACGGAGTCGTGCAGCGAGTGCCTGCGTGTCCCTTTTAAAACAAACCCAGCGCCTGTCAATCACAGCGCATTCCAACCAATCCCTAAGCTCCCTTTTTTAAAAGCAGCTTTTCCTGCTGTGCTTTTATATTGCACCATGGCCTGTTTCGAAGCATTTTTACTACCCCGGTTATTGCCACAAATCAAGAGGGCAAAGTGAACGGCATGGGACTCACACCAACTCTGACGAAATTGAGTCTGGTCCCTGCTAATGCGAAGTTCACGGCCAAGAATTGAACATGCAGATGATAGGCCTGTAGACTACCTACAAGAGGGGGAGGGGGGGGGGGGGGGGGAATGGAAACAGGATTTCTAGAAAAATCCTGAGTATTCTGAATTGGTTGATTTTTTTTTGCAAACGCATAGCCAAACTCATAACAAAACATGACAAGTCTGTCGAGGTTTAGTGGCTGCCCTCTTTCTTGCGTCAACCCCGGGGAGAGCAATAGTGAACCCAGCGTGGTGCTGCCACCTTTGGCAGGGGAGCACATGGGGCACCCCACTGGCAGTTCCTTAAAACTCTGCCCCTCGCACAATTTGCGAGACTACCCTGAGACGAGGTCTGGTGCATATGTTGACCATTCGGTTCACCATTTTGCAGACTCTGGATACCCCAGCCACCCGTTAGAGCACAACCATAGGGGCATTCTCATTGGAGCCAATCTTCCCGGAGCCGGAATGCCACCCGTCACTGACCAACTGGCATCGAGAACTAACCAACATGGCGGTATTGGGAGATATCGTGACCTTCCAGGCTGCAGAGACAGCCGAAGCCATGCCTTTTTCACCACGTATCAAGAGCAGGCCCACTGCTCCAACGAGTCAAGTCGAGATCTGGGCAGTCAGATGATGCTGCATGGTTTACCAGGAGACCTGCTTTCCCGGACCCATCCCTATGGCCAAACCATCAGCCCGAGGGGAAACAACCAGCAATTCGTCACCCAGTTCCTGGGGTTGTACAAGCCGCTGAATATGGCGATTCAGCGTGGGGGGAGCGACGCCTACATCAGATGCCCTAAACAAAATCAAAAACATGAGCTGGTATGTAAGTGGATCGACAGCCAGGAGGGGATGGGTAAGCTGCCCTGCGCCAGAACTTTCGGCACAATGTATGAACTTGTCACCCATGTGACAGTGGAGCACGTCGGAGGACCAGAGCACTCTGAGTACGTGTGCTACTGGGAGAACTGTCCGAGGGAGAGGAAGCCTTTCAAAGCCAAGTACAAGCTGGTGAACCACGTCAGAGTGCACACGGGGGAAAAGCCTTTTCCTTGCCCTTTCCATGGCTGCGAAAAAGTTTTTGCAAGATCTGAAAATCTTAAGATCCACAAGAGGACTCATACAGGTTGGTTAATAACGACAACACTAATGCAACCATATTACTATTATTCTTAAAGATAATAACGATTATAATAATAGCCCATAATCAATCATATATTAGTTATATCAATCATCATAATTAATAGCCTATGCATTCATAATTACTACAAATATACAAAAAAAAATAGAAATATAAACAAATCGTACATTTTCATTGCAAACCATAAATATGTTGAAATAAATTGTTTATATTGGAAAGCATTATGCGATTCTTATTATATGACCATTATTATGCTGTCGTTGTTTTGCTTTAACTGGTGCTGCTGCTTCTGTCGTTGCAATGATGTCCATGTTGATATTGCCTTTATTTATTTATTTATTTATTTATTTGTGTTGATTAAATGTCGCCAAAAAAAAAGGAATGTGTGATCAATATATTTCGCTTTACCTTTTCTCTCTGTGTTCATGTTAATTCGTTGCGTGAGAGGAGTACGGGGCGGATGCCATTTAGAAGCAGAGTAGCAGAAGATACTTTAAAGGCTCGGTTAGGCCAGGGCGTTTGGGTTTCTTCTCCCTTCCATTCATTCAAATTAATAAATAAATAGGGGAGCACCGGAAAGTCGTGACGTAGCGTGTACGCCACCGTCGGTGCCTCCCAGGGATTTGTCTCCTCTGCGCCCGCGCAGGAATCACCAGGCAGTCAGGGATCTTCAGCTTGGAAGATGAAAAGAGAATAAAAACATTCGTGTTTTTTCCCCAAATTATTTTACATTTCTTTACAGTAGTAGCGGTTGTGCACGCAGAGAAGGCCTAGTAGGCCTAATGGCCTACATCTGTAACGGTCTATGTTGGGCCGTTTTAAACTCGGTTTCCTTGAAGTAGGCTTATAGATGGGCCTTTTGTTGATTGAATGAATTTAATAATTCACAAAGACCAAGTTCGTAAACACGTTTAATTTTCTATTGAGAATTTGTGTAGTAATAACAAAAGGAAGATAGGCCCATTGGGCACAGGAAGCCATTAGGATTCAGCTGCTCCAATCAAATCACATTGTGTTTAGGGCTACACAATTTGGGGAAAAGAACAGACAGAACAAATTGATTAAAATGCACCCTACGTGTATATCATAACCATTAGGACACGTAATTAATTGTTAAAATGGTAAAATAGCTAGACCATATAGGGATTAAACTCATAGAGGGACTAAACTCAATGTAGGCATATAGTACATGGCTATAAATGAAGATTGTAAAGCTATGCTGAATTGTGTCTATGAAGCAGCATAAGGCTTAATGCTTCTCAAAAAAAAGTATGGCACATTAATAAATATCCAGATATTATTGACTCTGATGATCATACTCTGAATAGCTTAAAAATACACTATATAGAGACATAAAATGTACAGATATGGACACACACACACACACACACACACACACACACACACACACACACACACACACACACACACACACACACACACACACACACACACACACACACACACACAAACACACACTCTCTCTCTTCAATAGAAGCATAGGATTGACTGTCAAACCACATTGCTTATGGTCGCCCCATTTACAAATAAGATTTATAGAGCCCAATTTGTTCAAGTATTTTTTTTTGTTTTTGTCTTTTCACGCATACGGACCTAAATCATTCTCTATTTCTATCCAGGTGAAAAGCCCTTTAAATGTGAGTACGAGGGCTGCAACCGGAGGTTCGCTAACAGCAGTGACCGAAAGAAGCATTCCCACGTGCACTCGAGCGATAAGCCCTATATGTGCAAAGTCAGGGGCTGCGAGAAGTGCTACACGCACCCCAGCTCCCTGCGCAAGCACATGAAGCTCCACTGCAAGGCCTACGTCACCACCAAGAGCGAAGCGCGCGACGCCGACGAAGACGACATCGAGAAGGCCACCAGGTCACCTGAAGCGACGGCGGACCGACGTGAACCCACCCCCTCCGTTACCGCCAGGGTGGCGCGCGTGCAGCCCCCCGTCACCCCGAGCACCACCACCAGCACGGGTCAAGAGTCCCTGTCCCCAGAGAACCTCCGAGATGACTCGACCCTCAGGTCACGTTTCCATCACACATTTGACAACAGTTTGGATTACTCGACACACAGGTCGCAGGCCCTCTTGGACCCCTTGTTGATGCAGCGGGGAGGTGCAGGGGGCGGCTACAGGTCCGAGGCGTCTCAGTACACGTGTGGCCAGACTGGGTTCGCTCCAAGCGCACGAACTTTTACGACGTCCCCTTCGCCCTTTCAGAAGAGCATCGTGAATGGGTGGTACACGTGCCACAGCGGCGTCGACTCCTTTTCACCAAAACATAATACTACTACTAATAATAATAATAATAATAACAATAACATACAGTCTATTTGAGTTGCTCGTGCCTTTCCATTTGAGGGGCCTTTATGTGACGTCTTAAATAGTCGCGGTGCATTATATTGCATATAACTACATGTATCTCTGTGGATGTTGTGTGAAACACATTTTTGGAATGTAACGGATGATCCAGGTGTTAACCTGAAAGTACACTCTTAATATAGTGAGCAGTTGGTGCAGCACGCTACATGGTTAATCTGGGGTGGAGACATCAGGAGAAAAGTAGGCCTATATACTTTGTACATCACCTCACGGTTTTCCCACACGACGGGCTATGTGAGAGGTGCATTACGTATGGTATGGACGGTCAGCATAGACCATAACAAGTAAATGCTTTAAAAGGAAATGCATTTTAATTCATTATGTATATGAAAGGTAATGACACAACTTAAATTAACATACCAACAAGTTATTGGAATGTAAAACGAATGTTTTTGCTGAATGTAACTTAGGGGTCTTCGTTGAATGTAGGTCGTTAAAAAAAAGTACGCGAAAAATATAGGGGCATTACTCATATCGTTATATATGTTTTACGAACTAAAGTAGAACAAATAAATAGCATATTTTAAATATTTCATCACGTTTGATAAGATATTTGTCTAATATTGAAATAGATGTGTGTATGTCCAAGATCTGTAAATGCTTAGTAGCCTAAGTGTTCAGTGTATTCATAGCACATATCTTATAGCCTATCCCCCTCTCCCAAATCAACTAGCTTAGGTCGGACCTTACATGAAAACACGTCATCACAGCACTACTGTACATAGGGTACTGTACAATTAATTATGCATTCAATATTTTATTTAAGTGGCTGTATTCTCTTTGATCAGGCATGTGTTATTAAAAACCATCATTGGATTCTTGCAACACGCTGACTCTTCTCACGTTCTTTGTTTAAGGGCCTCAGCCAATCAGGGGCCTCACTCGCCGTTTAGCGGATCGTGGTGTGTAGCATAAATACATAGCCTTATCAATAGGATACGTGCTTTAGTTTAACGTGCGTCACAGTGGTTTTATTTGTCGCCTTATAGGGTTTGCGGATTCTTCTTTTATGGAGGTCTTGAACTATCCTGAATGAGTAGCAGGTGCTGTGAATGAAAGTAAGATCAATTGCTTTTTTTCCACGGTCGGTTTGTGTGAACCATGGTGAATTGTTGCAACGTCGGGATATAATAAATGGTCAAATGATTGTGGTCCATCAATTTGTATTTTTTAAAATAAAAGATAGCTGAGGTTAATACGGCGTTCATCTAGGTGAAATGGGTGGGTCGTTTATGATGGGCTCGCTTTTTAAGACTGCGGTCCTTGCAGAATGGCATATCAAATTACAGTTTGAGTTATACGCTCATGTCAAAGGTTGTGGAGAATGAATTGGAATTAAAATTGTAATTTCTTTGAAGAGAAAGCAATTCTACCAGGCCTTAATGTAGGAACATGGAGGAGTTATTTTCCACACCTTTCCTGACGCCCCTGGATGATTGACGGATGGATGGTTGCCTGTTTATCGTGTTCGTTTTAACTTGTATTTCTCAAACAAATGTAAAATTGCTTTATTTTGACAGTAGGAATAATTTTCATCTGGAACAATTTATTAATAGCCTGTTACTAGTATTTATTTATTTAATTAATTTCTTGTTTTTACAGCGATTTCCTCTAAATGTTTTAATTTCCAGCCCCATGCACTGAACCGGCCTGTACCTGTTAGCATTGGGGACATAGGCCTACTTGACATTGGAATGTTTCTTCAGTTATTCTAACACTGCAAACTATAATCTATGACGTCAGGCCCGCTTTCTCGCTGGTATACTATGAATTTAACCCCTTAGCTGACGCAATTTATTATCTGTCATAATTAGGCTGTGGGCCTCCTTCTCGGACCCGCTCATAATATTTCGACATGTAGTGCTTAGAAGGGCTAGTGATTTAAATATCTCGAATCATCTTATAACACAGAGCATAGCTAAGAGGGAACTGAGGCATTTAATATAGTGTCTGGTGTTAAATTAGGGGTGTAATATAATTGTTTCTTTAAAGTTAAGGCATGATGCTCAGATCATATAGTCATAATAGTGGGTAGGTCATTTAGCCCGATATCAGTGATGAATGACACTTCAATCCCCAATTGATTCAAACAGCAGTTTGCCCCCATAAGAATAAGTATTGGTTAAATATGAACTATATAGAAAATAATATTTGTAAAAGCTGGTCGAGGTGTAGTTTCAAAAGTGTACACATAAATGCATCAATAGGTATCTTAGGACCTTAGTGATATCCATACGTGGCAAATTCTGAAATTACATGACCTTGGTGACACATAGAGGCTATACGTTGCCATTAAAACAATGCAATTTTAAATGGTGCTTATTAGGAATCCTTAGATATCTGTAGTTAAAGTTGTGAATCAATAGGCGTTGGAAAACAAAATATCCAAAATAAGTGTCATTATAAAATTAGTTCTTAATAGCATGAAACATTTTGAATTTAGTCCAAAATAAATCTCTACAGTCTTCATACAGTGATTATGAAGCCCCCTGGAGACTGACCCATTTTTTATTACTTGAGTGTTTATTTTTATATGCATGTACACATTTTAAAAAGTCTGGTAGACCACATTCTTGCAATCATTTAAATGATGTACACAGTGTTCAATCTGTATGCAGTTTGAATCTGTTGAACGACCTTTCTTTGCCTTTCCAGAGCATCTGTATCAGTATCATGCAGTCTCATGCCCTGAATGGAGAGAAGCACCACTGCAGCCTTAAACTACCACGTGAGATTCCGAGGTCAAAGGTAAGCCATGTTTAAATTTGTGTGATGCATTTGAATTTTGATATTTCCCTTACTCTTCTTTGAAAAGATAATGGCTAAATATTCGTTTTTCTAAAATATTTTAATATATTGTAAATATGTATTATATTTTGGAAAATGAAGAGAGGTAATCAAACTATCAGATTTTCTCTTGATCTACATCAATCGTCTCTGACTCTTTTTCGCAGCCATCATGTTCAAAATGTTTTAGCATTAAGAAATAAGTAATAAACATGCATATCGTTTGATGAAATGTGTCTTCCAAACAATGTTTAATATGTCATTCCTTCGTATAATATAATTCACAGGAATGTGATGCGTTTGTACCTTCGCGTTGAGCGTCCCGCCCTGTCAGAAAGCCCAGATAAGATACATTTATTTTACCTCTTGCTTACATTTGTGCCTGACAGTGTCTGCATTTGCATGAGAAATACAGAACCTATCTAAAACTCGAAATTTGAAGGTATTAATTTTGGAAGCGCGAATGCTTAGACAAAGTGCCAAAAATATACGCTCGCTAAGATATGATTTCCTTCCTAATATAAAAGTTGATGTCTGTATTTCTCCACATTCTTGCCAAAGCATGGGTAACACCCCGTTGCAACTGAGCCTAACCACACCCTTCCCCCTGCTTATCAAAACTGATGAGCCCTCCTCCTCCCCAGTTTGCCATTTACTGGCCGCCATCTTTACTCTTATGCGCTCTGCCTAGCAACAGGCGCTGGGCGCCATTTTTTGACGGGTACGTAGCAACCAATTCCATGTTACTATATCCATTTAACCTTGGAATCCATCCAATCACCGTGTTTTTTTTCCTTCTGCCTTTCTGAATCCTCTGCAATGTTATACCTGTACTCGCTCTCCCACCGTGCGTTGGGCAGGGCGGGGGGTGGGGGCGCTTCGTCACACCCAGGCTTTGGTTTGATGCATCATCGTAACCATGTATGACATCTTGTGTAACTTACACTGTGCCACTCCCACAACGCCCTACCCCCGTGCTTCTCCGTGGAATGTTTAGGTGCTCCGAGGTCGTGTCAGCGTTTTGACGGCGACACTTGTGCGGGCAGACGAGAGCAAGTGGGATTTTAATTGGATCTAAAGGTTCTGGTTCCCAACGCCCTCCTCCAGGTCTAGCCAGCGGTGGTGGTGCCGGCTGGTCGGCCAGTGCCACACCCAGTTGTGCTTTCTTTTCAATCACCCGGTTCTTTGTCCACTCCTTTTTTTTTCCAGGTCTCCTTGTTCCTGTCTTTCATCTGTCTCTAGTCCTGCAGTTTCTGGCTTCCCCCCCTATGGCTTCTCCAAGATGGCCCCCTAATCTCAGCCTTCTTACCAGTGGGGTTCTTGGTAGGTAGGTGTCCTCCACCCAATCTCTGTACATTCACAGATCTTTTCGGGGCCATATAGTTCTCGCTGTGTTCTGCATGGAAATTGCAAAAACCCCACACGGCAAACTGGATGCAGCTGCACATTCTCGTTGGTCCGTGGAGTTGGACGACCAGTATTGGTTTTATTTCCTTCCCGCTGTTTCTTTCCGCGTTGGAGCACCTGAGCTGCTTTTGTTGTCTGTTATCCTTTACACCCCGGGTACGGTACACAATTAGAGGGGAACACTGTTTGCAAAAGGTTAGATCGTCTTATCTGATCGTACGATTGAAACGAATCAACGTTCACGGCAGATTTATCTTTAAAATAGAAAACACCAACGCACCGTTCTTTGTCAACAACGTTAGAAAGGTCATATTTTTAAGTCGTAGCCTCCCCTTTATTTAGGTAGTGGATAATATATACATCAAATAATAACAATTATCATACCTTACAAATAAAAGTCAAGGTTTTACGTACACGGGAGAAAGCAATCACGACGGCCCGGGGTAAAGAGGCGGAATTCCCTCCAAAACATTTAAGGCCGGACCGCAAAATGGTCGTGAATCGGCACGTAGCCTCCCAGATGCTATGATCTTATGCCTTAACCGGAGTGATCCCCTAGCTTTTTCTCTCATCTTCATCTGCACTGCAGTTTTTTCTTATGTCAGTGATGCTATCCCCCTGTGTAGCTCAGCCCTCGCAACCAGACCTTATTAAACCCGGCTTCCATTCACACGTCCCAACTGGGGCTCCACTGTCAACTTAAAACCCAAACCCAAGCTCAAATACCCAGCTCGCCAAACTATTGTTTCAGACCTTGCAGGGAAAAAGAAGAAGAAGAAAAAAAGCAGTGTGATTGAACTGTTGATGCAGTAGGGAAGCAAGGGGACTCCGCCTATTGATATCTAATGCATTTTAGTCTTTTGATGCACTGCAGCTAACCCATGTGGATTGCCCTTAAAAATGTATTTTTCTCCCTTTTTCTTTTTTTCATTCATTATCCATGTCTTCTTACATAAGAAGAATCATTCTGACGGGCCAGAGAGAGCGAGGGAGAACGAGAGAGAGAGAGAGAGAGAAAGAGAGAGAGAGAGAGAGAAACCATGAAGACTTTAATAGGTCTCTTATGAGCAAATCAGTGCAGAGATTAAACCTTCATTACTGAAGAGAATGATGATGCCCTAATCAACGAGTAAAAAAAACCCCACCAACGTTCTATTTTATGTGGTGTTTTTTGGCCTACTATACTTCCCGTGGCCCCATCCATTAAAAAGACAACACATCTTTTAAATCAATAACTTTTTAATCCATCACTTTTTGAGAGTGTTTTGTGTGGGTTAGTGTTGCTTTTGCACTCCTTCCTCCAAATCTACAGGGATGGCTTTCTAACTTGTCCTCCAACTTTCCAGCAAGGGCAATATGTATCACTAACACCTGGACACACGGACAAGCCTGGGGACGTCTGAAGTCATTCAATCCCTTAATGTGGTGCTGCGCATCCAAATGGCTTAATATGATCTTTGAGAAATTAGTGGTAATTATTTATTATCTACACTTAATGATTTAAATGCCACAGAACGAATTTGGGGCAGTCGTTCAGAAATGTTAAGGATCCTTTGATCAGTATGCAGAAGGAGAACGAGGACTTAGATTTGAAAAACAGAGTGCCAGGAGACCCAAAGTCTCTCTTGTCTCCCCTGTCTCTCAGAAACATCCAATTTCATTAGCCACCATTTGCTCGGCTATTGTGAGCTTTAGAATTTGAATATGTTTGTGCGTTTCACTAAAATCTCTTGTCTTTTGAGCTCAAGCTTTAAAAACCAAAAAAGCCTGGACCAGGATCACATTGATCACGGTCCAGGGTATTTCAAAGTGGTGTGTAATCATGGGTGTTTAATTTCTATCTGTTGCAGTAGTGCACGGGCTCTGTGTAATCAGGCCTGTGAACTCCACATCTGAAAAGAGGATTCTGTTTCTGATCACATCCCTTATTGAAGTCCATCCATTTGCCAAGCACTTTCGAGCCTGTGTAGACCCTGGTATGTTACTCTATATGCATTTTGCATGATGATGCAGATGATGTGTGAGTGTGTGTGTGTAGTTTTAAGTTGTAAACTTGGGTGTGTGTGTGCCTCTGTATGTTTATGTGCATGTGTGCGTTGGTGTTTGCGTAAACTTGAACCTCTGAGCCCTTGTGTGCGTGTGCCTCTGTGTGTGTGTGTGTGTGTGTGTGTGTGTGTGTGTGTGTGTGGTGTGTGTGTGTGTGTGTGTGTGTGTGTGTGTGTGTGTGTGTGTGTGGGTGCGCATTTTCGTGTTTGTATTTGTGTGTGGGTGTTTGTGTCTGCGTATGATATGACTGAGTGTATGTTTGCGTGCGTGCTTGCCTGTGTGTGTGTGTGTGTGCGTGTGTGTATGCGTATGTCTGTGTATGCGTGTGCCTGTCATAGCATCTACGGCCACTCCGGTTCGCCATTAAGGCAGCAGTAAGCGGTGAGTGTAAGGAGAGGGATCTGGCTGTTAACCTCAGCTTAACAAGCACACCCCGGGGCCTAACTACACAATGATGGATCTGGGTAGTGGCAGCGGCCGTTTGAGGGACCAGGACGTCAACTGAGGGAATTTCCCTCGGGCCTTTTCAATTACAGTTAAAGCAAAAGCAGTGCACTACAATGGCATCATGAGTCGCTCTGAGGAGGTGACGTTAATGGATGGATGGGACAAATGGGATTGTGAGAACCATAAGTGTAGTGAGTGAGACAGGGCTGATCATAGGTGGCGCTGGCTGGCAGTTTTTTTTTTTTCCAGGGAGCCGTCTTGGCTGAAGAATGACGTGGCGCTGCTCGAGTTCATTTATTTATCTGCCCTCTGCAACTCAGGAGCTGTAAGAAGAAGGGAAAGACTGGATCAGTTAGATCACTGTCCAAAGAGAGAGAGAGAGAGAGAGAGAGAGAGAGAGAGAGAGAGAGAGAGAGAGAGAGAGAGAGAGAGAGATAGAGAGAGAGAGAGAGAGAGAGAGAGAGAGAGAGAGAGAGAGAGAGAGAGCGAGCACCAGGGGCATGAGAGAGAGTAAAGAGCCACTGGTTCGCCTTTGAGGAGCCCAGGTAGTGGATTAGAGTGAAGCCAGGAGAAAGTACTGGACTGTCCCTTCATCTGTTTGATAATCAATACGGCGCCTAACCTTCTATTGAAGACAGGCCTAGGATATGCTAATAGGCATCGGTCAGTGCATGTGCGTGTGTGTGAGTGCGTGTCGTGTATGTGTGTGTGCATGTGTGTGTGTCCGTATGTGTGTGCGTGTGTGTGTGAGTGCGTGTCTTTGGAAGTGTGTGTGTGTGTGTGTGTGTGTGTGTGTGTGTGTGTGTGTGTGTGTGTGTGCGTGTATGTGTCTGTGTGCATGTGTGTGCATGTCTTTGTATGTGTGTGTGTGTATGTGTGTGTGTGTGTGTGTGGTCGTATTCGTCAGAATAGAACTCACAAGGGAAGCCGCGGATACTTTGTCCCCAGACCAGGATCACGTCCTTATGGCCGCTGCTTTGCATTAAAAACCCTTCCCCTCATCACTGATTTTGAACCAGAAAAAAGAACCGCATGCATCTATTATAATAATCCTCCGCTACCGTTGTGCTGAGGAGGCAAGGGATCAAGAATCCATCTCCTATGCAGCAGGAATATAGTATTTCATCAACTTCCTCCAAGCCTTATTATTACTGCGGGGTGGAGCTGAGGTGATTAGCACTCGCGGTCCCCAGCTCCGCCCACATATGTCTGCTAACGCTTCCCCAGAATGCACCACAGCTCTGACAGCGCGGCGAATGGCACAGGCTCTGCAGTTATGTAAGCGACTGAATCATGCAAGTCTCCTCTGTGGGTCATGTGGGGATACATCAGGACATATGGAACACGCTGGAAATGAGGGCTAACTACTTCCCTTCAAATATCTTTCTCCCTGCAGGGTGCACCACCTCCCTCCCATAATATATGAATACTTCTGTGTATATATATATATATATATATATATATATATATATATATATATAATACATATATTATGGTCTGGGCAGAAATAGATGTTTTTTTATCGCTAGATTTGCTCTAAATACCTACAAGAGGCATGTTAGGTCAATCCAGTCTGTATTTGACGCTAAAATGTTTTGTTTTGTTACCTACTTGCAGGTATAAAACAACATTATACTCAAATGGATTCATTCCTGTTGTGAAAAGAAAACACATATTCAGCCATGAGAAACAGAGAAACTGAGCTTTAATGGATTCAAAGCATGTTTTTTATTTGGTAGTACAATTGCTTATGCAAAGTAAGAATCCGTTAACATGCAAACAGCTTAAATGGATCTGCAGCACATATGGCATTTGTTTTTAACCCCTGTCTGAACAAAATGCCAGCGGCAAAGGCATAACAACAACT
>NC_044057.1:19517625-19525125 GCF_902167405.1 Gadus morhua
CCCATCAATCAACAAAATAATAAAATATATATTTATTATTTTATTACATTTACGAATTCATTTATTTATTTGTTCATTTTTTTACCCATCCATCCATCTAACCATCTGCCTCCTTGTCTCTCTATCTTATCCCACATTAATGATTATTTGTGAGTGTTAATTTCATACTCACTGTACTTTGTCCAGTTGATATGAATAAGCTAGCATGTGTGCTAGCTGGCCTACAGCTGTTTAGATGCCTTCTCCAGTTAGGCGTTGTCATAAATGATTCCATTCCTTATCACATCCAACAAAACGTCTGCCCCTCTGTAGCTTTCTATACCAAGCGCTGTGCAGAGTGGACCTGCATTGCTATTGAATATGACATCCCATTTGGATGAGTCCTTATGCTACAGAGTTGGGTGGTATGACCCACTGTGTGATACACACATTTGAATGAACACAAGAGTCTGGTTGGCACTTCTTAAGCACATCATTTCTTTTTAGCTTTGTTTTTCTTGCACTGTTTATTTTATTTTTCTGTGTCGTAGCTTCATGTTAGGATTTTTTAAGCAAATTATCGAGTACAATTAGCACCGTGACTAATTGTAGTTAACATTGTTGTTTTTTAACAAAACCTTGCCAGAATGATTAGCTGACGTTTTGCCACTTTCCACAGAGCTCCTGTCAGACCTGAATCCCAGTGTTTGTACACACAACATTCCTCCTCACAATTAAAGTCATTTTGAACTTGCTCTGAATATCAATTGAGTGTGTAAGCTGCATAATGTCTCGCATTCGGATATTGACTCAAAAGTAACTAACAATTGGGGGGCCCTAGGCGAGACCTTGATGGGCCCCCCCTCACCAAATTCTTTGTATTCAATCACTACCAAGCATAATCTAAATATTATAAGTCCATAAAATGTAGAATCTCAGAACATCACTGATAATGTAACACACACACTCCCTCCCTCTGGTGCTGTAAAAATGTGACTACAGTAGGCAGATTACTCCTTTTAACACTCATTCCATCAACACCATTTGAGATAATCTTACTAAAGCTGCTTTGTTTGGTGCAAATTGACGTCAGCTTGAAAACATTTATTGACCACAAACAAGAATAAGGGCAGCCGAACCGTGTAACAAAGTACACATTTGTTTGAATAAATTTGGTGCAAACAAAAAAACTACTCCAGCAATTATGTAAAAATGTCAAAGTTATTAATAAAATGTGTATTCAAATGTTCATTAGATATTACCTTAGCTATGGTAGACAATTAGAGGAAAAAAATATTGGCAATTGTAATGAAAACCAAATAAAAACTATTTTAGATATCAACTCTGCGTGACTTCTTAGCAGCCAAATCATTGATGACCTCATTATAGGAGATTCTCGCACTTATTTGGTGATTCATGCTGAGAACGGCAAGGCCGGTGAGGTGCTTCTGGGACATTGTGGTTGGAGTTTTGAAAAGCTCCTCTCTGCACGGGCTACTGTAACGCAATACAAAGAGCTGAAAACAATATGAAAATATGATCATAAAATAACGATGATACTAATATTATTGTATGCAACTAGAAAACTATCCTAAATAACTATCATACAATAATTAATAATACATATATAATTGCGTGCATACATAATAAAAAATGTATCTCATTAAAACTCGTTTCAGGCAAAAGAAAAAGTTGAAAGGGCTGCAGCCTATGGGGGGGACAGGTGGGGGTGCCTTCAATACCTCCCCTATTCGACCATCCCACCACTATCTTTCATGCTTCAGAATCAAGATAAAGGCAGATGATGATGCAAATGTAGAACAAAATTGAAGGTAGTAGCAGTAGCTCTAATGTATTTACTGAAGAGTGTAAGCAAAAACATCAGTTCAAAATAACTGGCAGAAACTAAACAAATTAACTTAATTAACATGGCAAATAAATGTTCAGAGACAAAAGGCAGACAGAAATGACAGACTTAAATACACAAATGCACAGCCAAGTGAACAGGATCATCTAATAAAATAATTCCAACAATCAAAGCTGAGGGGACCAAGGAGGACATCTACAGGAGAAAGAGTGTTCAAAGTGTGACAGAACCCCACCACCACCTATAGGATTGCCTCCTGGCGTTACACTTGGATGACCTGGGCGCTGTCAATTAATGTATGTAGTAGTCTCCAGGTATTGACTTCCGTCAATACCTGGAGCTAATGCAGGGGACAGTGGCACAAGCGCTTTGACAGGTTCAGCTACAACGCAGAACACAGCCCTGTGCAAAACTGCATGTTGGCTTCTTCTAGCTGGTCAGAGAACAGAGGTGGCGGTGTATCCTTGGGTGCACTGGAATGTAAAGATCTGGAGGAAGTACTGGGAAGAGTGTTATGTATTGCACCCAGAACAGCTTCTGGCTCCAGGAGGTCGAGGTGGCTGCAGACGAGACATCTCAGGGAAGTCTCCAGGTGCTGGCCTGCACGCTCTCACTGGCCGTTTGTCTTGGGTTGGTAACCAGAAGATTTTGGTAAACAGCGCCCACCTATTCTGTCTTGATATGAGTCTCTTGGATATCTGGATACACTCCAGGATGCTGTGGTCAGTCCACACAAGAAATCTTGAACTTTTGTCTCTACTACTCCATTGACAGGACGGCAAGAAGCCCCCTTTTGACAATGTCTTAGTTTCTCCCTGCTGGAGATGGACTGAAAGAAATGGTGCATGGATGGACACTTGGACAGAATAGCTCCGGCTCCAACATCTGAGGCATCCACCTCAACAATAAAACTCCTGAGAAAAGTCAGGTTGCGTTAGAATGAGTTAAGGGTGTAAGTGAACATATTCTTGAGTTTTTGGAATGCCTGATCTCCTCAAGGTGACCAGACAAAGCGGGCAGATTGGGAGCTGAGGGCTAGTTATAAATATGCACTACAAGTTTGCAAATCCAAGGAAGTTCTCCATATTTGTTTGAAAGTTGGTGGCTGGGCGAGTCAAGTAGGTTTGACTGGACTAGTTAATGGTGATTACCAGAAATAGGAAAACTTTCAGGGACGGTGATGAATGTTACTCTGCTTATGAGATGGCCGGCCAAGGCTTTGGTCTTCATTGGGATCTTCAAATGTACTGTGGCAAAATTCAGATGGCTAAGCCAACTTCATTGACCAGATCCGAGTCAATAAAGTTAAATCTTCGCCAGAGTCAACAAGGAACGAAAGGGACAGATTGCCTCTGCCAACGCAGACAAACACGAAGCAATGGGAATGGAACCGATGGAGGTCCTTAATTTCACTTAACATTACCCTACCTCCCACTTGCAAGCCCACTATTTTGCACTATTTTGGAATTATTTTCAGAATTATAGCCATATGAGCACAGACACACTGTTGAATGTGAACAAAAAAAGTTAGTACCTTTAACCCAATGCCAGAAATCACGAACGAAGAATCAGTTCCAAAGAACTGGCTTGAACTAAGAAAAAATACTAACACGACCTTGCAACATTCGGTCAGCAGAACAGAGAGACTGCGTAAGCGTAAGCTACACTACACTTGATGATCAGACAAAGGAAGACAGAAATTTTTACTTAAATACACACAAGCACAGCCAGGTGAAAACAATACACTAATAAACACATGTGCAAATCATCCCAACAATCAAGGCTGAGCGGAATCAAGGAGGACATCTACAGGACAAAACTTTCACTACAATGAAATTATAGCGAAAACAGTTCCAACTGTGACACCATTACGTTCAACAGTATAATTATATCCTGTCCAATTGCTCGAAAAATACAGAGGCTGAAGATAAATGCTGATTCTAGATAAGCAATGATACTTTGAAGCAAGATATGAATTATAACGTTGTTAAATTATGTCTGGTTAGCGGACCCACTTGCTTGGTTGAGCAAGCCCCCTTATCAAGCTGGGGCCCCAGGCAGCTGCCTACGTGCCCTAAAGGAAATGCCGGCACTGCAAACAAGGATGGTGAGCAGAGGTCAGTCTTCTCAGCTGTTCATCTTTTGCAAATCTGCAGTATTCAAACCTAATAGTATTGAAATACTTCTGCTTCAATGGTTAGACTATTTCTAAACATGACAACCACAAAATGGAAAAAGTAAACCGAGGTGGAAAAATACCTTAGTTACTATTAAGCTATGATCTCTTTTATTTGACGCGTTATTGAATTGACGTGCTATTAAATACCATCAATAACATTAATGTAATGATTATCTAGTTCTAGGACTATTGTATTATACGGTCAATGTGTAAATTAGAATGCATGGAAATATGTTTATGTATACCTGGCAATACTTATGTTTTGTATTTAGCATTTAACATAAAAATGCATCCATCAATATAAATAAGTATGTAGGTCTACACAAACACCAAAAATAAGATCAAAGTGCAGACATGGCAAGGTTGAAAATATAATTTCAACACAGACTGCCACATCTATCAAACCGCTAACTAGTTGCCGAGATAAGAACACCTGCAACGGTAAAGATGTATTCACTTAATTACAATCAAAGTATCTTCCACTGAAGTCCCTGCGGGCAACGAGCAAACACATCTATTTCGGCGCGTTGCAAAAAAAATAAATAAAAGATGCGTGTTTAGAGTTTCTCAATCTGTGTAATAATGTATGCTGTGTGTACACTTGGAAGACGTCCTGTTCTGTTTGTGCCATATAGATTTGTCACCTCTAAGCTATATGACATTTCGGGAGTGAGTGAAAAACAATCATGGTACAGCAGGAGAGGGGGTGGGGTGGCGTTTGTCAGTTGCTCTCGTCGGGGTTCAAACTGAACATAGTAAAATGTCTGTCTTTGTCTCATCCAACACATTTTATTTTTATAACTGAGAAATCTGTTCAGGGACCCCAAAACATTTTTTTTTCCCTTCCAACTGTCAGGGTGTCACTTATCAGGAAAGAAAAAAAAACAGAAAGTGAAACTGCTTCACCACCCCCAATCCTTCTGTATGCTCCGAGGCTAACTGTTTCCAAGAACCGAGGTGGGTGGGGGCGAGGTGGTGCACACACACACACACACACACACACACATGCACACACACACACACACACACACACTAACACAAACACACACACACAAACATACACACATACACACACATACACACACACACACACACACACACACACACACACACACACACACACACACACACACACACACACACACACACACACACACACACACACACATAAACAAACACACAGAAACACACACACACACGCACACACAAACATGCTCCACATGCACACGCACACACACACACACACACACACACACACACACACAATCCCACACACACACACACACAATCCCACACACACATGCAATAACACGGCGACCTGTCCACCCGACCGTAAGCATGTGAGATGGTTTCCTTTGCCTGGATAACCCTTACACCCCCGGCTGGACCCCTGCCACCCAGGTCTGGTTGGGGTGACTCGGTGAGGTGATGATGGCCGGCCGGCCCGAGCCAACGGGGTCTCCACGGTGCTATCTGCAACGATTGAGATTAACCTTCAACCAGGCAGCCATAACCCCCCCTCAGCCCCCCTAACCCCAATCTCCTCAACACCCCCGCCCCCATCTCCTCCTCCTCCTCCTGCTCCTCTGACGACCTCATTCACCCCCCCCCCCCCTCTCCCTCCTCCTCCAGCAACCTCCTCCCCCCCCCCCACGCCCCTCTCCCTCCTCCTCCTTCATCGGCCCTCACACACTTCTCCTGCTCCAACCCCCCCCTTACCCCTGCTCCCTTTGCCTCCTCCTCCTCCTCCTCCCCCTGCTTCGTCCCTCTCCTCCACCCCCCACCCCCCCCCCCCTCAGTGGCAGCCTCTCCATCCGTCTGCGTGATGGGAGCGCCAAGCCATTAGTGAGCCCCCAGTGCTGATAATGAAGCCACAGAGGTGGTCTGAGTCAGTGTGGTGGTGCGGTCCGAGGGGGTGGAGGAGGAGGAGGAGGAGGAGGAGGGGGAGGAGGGGGAGGTGGGGGAGGAGGAGGAGGAGGAGGCTGCTAGATTAGGATAATTACCTGGCTATGGGGGCCACATGGAGGAAGGAGGAAAAAAATAATAATAAGCGAAATGTCTTACACCCTGCCAGCGTTGATCTGCGAAGCGCTGTCGATACGGCCAGGTGTGACGCTCAGCGCTCACGTTGAGAAATAAATTACACAAATGACTTGTAATTATATTTTAAAAGAATCCCTGAAACGAGGGGGGGGGGGGGGGGGGGGGAATAATTAATTTAAATGGCGCAGCGCTGAGCCACCATGTCACATTTATTGATTTGTTTGTGTTTTTTCGCGGTGACTTCTTCGTCTGTCTGTTTCTTCTTGTCTTTCCACTTCCATGTATGTTTCTATTTGTGTTTATTTCGCGAGTATATTTATTTAGCCTTGCCCTGGGACTATTCCAAAAATACCCCCCCCCCCCCGCCCCCCTCCCCCCAACACCACCATAAGGGGGGTTCGGGGGGGGGGGGGGGGGGGGGGGGACTTTGAAGAGTCTTTGAGACCAGGTTTCAAATGATGGTGGGCAGCAGTCAGAAGAAGAGGGTTCCCCTTGCTTCCCTTCCTGTGAATCCATTCTCCACACAGCACATTTGAAATCACACCAGCGTCACCGCAACGCGCCCGAGGAGATATTAAGCCGCGGTGCGTTACTTTCATGTACGATAGCGTGGTCCCCCTGTACGCTTTGATGTGCTCACTCCTTTTTTTTTTTTACCCGCTCATGCTTTATTGATAATACGCCCGCTCTGAAGCAACCGCGGCTACAGCTTCCCGTTACTGTGCATGTGTGTAGGCTAGCTTAGCCTAGCCTACCTTCTTCCCCCTCACTCCCCACTTCCCCCCAACACCCCTCCCCACACACTCACGCACGCCGACACCCGCGCAGACAATCACGCGAACACACGTGCACGCACGCACACACACACACACACACACACACACACACACACACACTCATTCACACACACGCACACACACACACACACACGCACACACACACACACACACACACACACACACACACACACACACACACACACACACACACACACGCACACACACACACACGCACACACACACACACACACACACAAACACACACACATACACAGAGCCTCCTCAGGATTGGCTTGTTTGTGTTTGGAGGTGATTAGGGAGGAAGAGCCGGGGCCCATTGATGAAGAGAAGAGTGGCCCCGTCGACCTATCAGGGAGCGGGGTGTACCAAGCGCTGCCATTGGTTGCTGGGGGTAACACACACGTCTTCATTTCCTCCAGCCATACTCTCTGAGTGCCGAGCTCTCCACGTCCAAGCCCTGGGGGGGAGTGTCAGGATTAGAGTCTCTGTCTTTTGAATGTGCGTCTGTGTGTGTGCGTTATTGTGTGTTTGTGTTTGTGTGTATGTCTCTGTCTGTGTGTGTGTGTGTGTGTGTGTGTGTGTGTGTGTGTGTGTGTGTGTGTGTGTGTGTGTGTGTGTGTGTGTGTGTGTGT
>NC_044057.1:19530125-19587625 GCF_902167405.1 Gadus morhua
CTCTCCCTCCCTCTCTCTGCCGATGTCTCTCTCTCCCTCGCTCTGCTCCTGCGTTGCCTTCTGTTTGTGCTAATGAATGACTTCTGAGTGGAGGTGATGCTGTGAGTGGATCACCGGGGGGATTCCGCATCACATTACTGTTAATGATAATAAAAAGAACAGTCTGTGCTAAACCACTTAGATTTTTTTCCCTCTCTCTCCCCTCTCGCTCGCTCTCTCCCTCTCTTGTCATCCCATATGGAATATGAGGTGAAAAATCTTCTGTTGTTGTGGATTGTACGCAATTAATCAGCTCTATCTGTCTGTTGTGTTTTTTTCCCTCCCGGTTCAATGCCGGTATATTGAATAAGAAAGGGTATTTTGATGAATGGTGCGGCGCTGCAGCATATGGGTTACCCACACCAAGCACACACATAACATCAGGCACGCTCTTGCCTCATGTAGCGCTCGGTCTGAAAACAACGCTCCTCCGTGACCCATTTCAAGTCTGCCATTGAACTCCTGCAACGCCACAAACAACACGCATCGCTCTATCCTTAACGCACACTTGCCACTTTATTGGTTTGCACCGTTTGTTCAGCGACAATAACAATCCATCAGCATTTTAGACGAGGCAATCAGGACGAATGTCGTCGTCCCCCCCCCCCCCCCCCCCCCTTCCTCCCCCTCAGCCCAGGACCCCCCGTCCGGCTTCACGGAGACCGCCGCGGAGGCGTCCCCGGCCCCTCTCCAGCCCTCTCCAGCAGGCCCTGGCTGTCCTCTCGCCGTGTGGCAGGTCAGAGTGGGTCCAGGCTCCCGCGGCCCTGCCGGCAGCCAACACCCCACGCCAGGGCGGAGGGAGAGAGAGCAGCCGGGGTCAATGGCTCTGTGGCAGGCCTCTCTCGCCCGTCCCCCCTCTGTTCCTGGCCCGGGGAAAAAGGGCAGGGATGGCGGTGGCGGCGGCGGCGAGTCTCCGGGAGCATTGATCGCCAGCCAGGCCGCCATTAGCTGGCTGTCAGAAGCCTAAAGGTCAGCCCAGGCCGAGAGCACCCAGCGGCCGCGTGGACGTCCTACGGCGTGGCTGAGTCGTCCGTGCCCGCTGTGGGTCCTCTGTGACTCGCCCCTGTCTGTGGTGGTGGTCCCCAACCCACCGTCTCCTCCCAGCGACCATCCCGTGCTGGGGTCGGGCGCTGGGATCTACCCTTCTTTCTTTTTCTGGTGTGTTTGATGTCGGACACATTACACATTATGGGATGCTTTTAGGGTTATAAGTGGCCCAACAGACAAGGAGCCAGCTCCCCCCCCCCCCCCCCCCCCCCCCCAACAAGACCTAGAAATTGCTTAATAAATGAGTTGACCCCTATTTGTAGCAACGGTGACACAGGGACGGAATTGCGTCAAATTGCTGTCACAGAGGATGGGTTTCTGCATTGCCTTTTTTTACTGCGGTTGAATGACGGCTAGTGCCTGGTGTGGTTTACATTAGCGCAGGCAGCCCTGTGAATGGGGGGATAATTGTGGTGCTAAATGCTTCAGAGGCGGCCGGGATCCATTTCCAAGCTTGACACGGCCAGCGGTGATGGGGAAGGGGCCGTTCCTGAGTCTGTACACAGGAAAACACGGATAAGCTGATTTGTACCTTCTGGCATACATACAAGTGAGCACACGTTAACAAGCATAAACAGACACACACACACACACACACACACACACACACACACACACACACACACACACACACACACACACACACACACACACACACACACACACACACACACACACACACAAGAAGATACAAATTACACAGGCATACACAAACTTGTGTACGCTAAGAAAAACATACACCTCTAATCTCGCTCATTGAAGCCCAGACACATGCACCCACATGCACAGTCCAACGTCCCCTCCTTCACCCACACGCACACACATGCACACACACACACACACACACTCACACGCACGCACTCAAGTACACCACCACGCACGCACACATTCACACAGACACACACACATACAAACACACACACTCAAAGGAGAGACATGATCACACACACACACACACACACACAATCACACACACACAAAAACACACACATACATGATTGTCTCTTGCCCGTCAGGTTGTGTGTTGTTTCTCTTCAGCCATGGAGACCGCATCCTGGGAAATTGAGCGATTTCTGATTGAAAACAGTGGCGGTAATTAGAGCACTCACTATTTGTAACCACTTGGCATTGCATTAGTATGCAAAGCTGGCTGCCAGCTAATCTGGGGGAAACGTTTGTTTCCTTAATTGCCCTCTTAGGACAAAAGTAACGGGGCTGCGCCGGGTGGGAACACAGTGAAATGTTAACGGGCTACAGCGGCTCCAAGGAAGCCTGGTGTGTTCGGGGGGGCAGGTGACTCCCCGAGCTACGAGGTTAAACTCCACTAATGGGCTGTGCACGAGACTCACACACACACACACACACACACACACACACACACACACACACACACACACACACACACACACACACACACACACACACACACACACACACACGGGAACACAACAGATACACACGTGGGGAAAAATACACGCACATAGGCATGCACGAGCGCACGGTCACACAACCGGACACGTACAGGCACACAACACGCATAATGGAACACAGCACACAAGGCGCACAACAGATATATCCGGACACACACAAAGGCACACAGTACACACACAATGGAATACCACACACACACATAAACACACACACACACACACACACACACACACACACAGACACACACACACACACACACACACACACACACACACACACACACACACACACACACACACACACACACACACACACACACACACACACACGTACAACCAGGCACCTAACAGATACACACACGGGCACAAAACACACACACACACACACAGGCACATAAAAGATACATGGGCATATGCACACAAACACAAACAAACTGGCACACACACACACAAAATGGTGGTACACATTGGTGTAGTCACATTTTCTGGAAATCAGAGACTAGGAGTTTATGATGGTATGTTCTACACATGGACTACACATTCCACAACACGTAATGAATACACGTGTGTGTGTGTGCGAGCGTGCGTGCGTGTATGTGTGCATGTGCATGTATGTGAATGTAGAAGTCCTTTAGTGTTATTCTTTTTTGATTTGCCTTGCCTCGCCTTTATTTTCAACTTACCTTTTGGTTCAAGTCTGTCCGTCAACTGACGATGATGGACAGTGGTCCTATTGACAACCCTGTGAACAAAAAGGACATGTATCTCAATTAACGTTGACTCACAGTGCATCTTCTTCTTCTTATGTATACCTTCCATGTACTTTGTGTGGTATCATGTAAGATATCATGAAAAGTATTTTCACTTACAAAAGGATGCCATGTTGATGATGCTATGAACCTGGAAATATGCTAATCTTAACGTAACAGTTTACTTTTTGATGATGACACCGACCACATTGGGATGACTACTTTTATGTTCTTGCAGATTTATGTATATACATCCAGTTAACATTACTTAATTATCTTTTTTTATATCATTGTCATGCTGGTTAAAATATTGCTACTTATGATATATTTTTAAGTAAAAGCATTTGACTTTATTTAATACATATACATCATACATTACCACATTAATGTTTGTTTTTTTACATTAACATGTACAATTAAATAAATACTGATTCGATGCATGTTTTAAAAAATCAAACATTAAAGTTACCACAAGGTTCCACAGGAACTAATCAAAGCATTATTCACCTTCATAACATTTGTCTAAATAGTGTAATGTTTGTATAGTTCCCTTTAAAAGGTCTAGCAGACTGCAGACATAATTCTTAAATAACCCTATATATGTGAAAAATAATGTAAACCTATAAACGCTACTAAATACTCACATAGGCTAGTATAATAACCATTAGAGAGTGTTAATTTTATTGTAGCTGATTGTTGAATAAACTCTGAGTGGAAACAGCAGTAGCTTGTGGCCTTTTGCCATGAAGTGAAAACAATAGACCTGTGTCTGCATTGTATTGTAAACCATTCAATTGAAGTGTTGCCTGTGCAACGGGAACCTTTTGAGACAATGTCATATGGACACGAAAACTGTATATGATATATTCCACACAGAAAAAAAAATGCATTTTTATAATTTTTTTGATCCCAAACTAAATTTAATTATTATTATTGTTTTCGTCTAGGCAACAAAGTAATTGTACAATTCAAGTTTAAATGAGTCATCATCTCGTTCTTACAGCCTAGTTTTGTAATTCGTGCTGTGCAATTAGTAATTCGGACTCACGGGCATTAATTCGGCAATATTTGCTGTTCATGTTATTAAGCCAGTTAAATCGATAATCTAATCTAACGCTTTCAACTCCAAGACACGTGCAGAGAGCACGGGCTGCAGAAGAGTGAGGAGAGAGGAGGAGATAGGGAAAGAGGAGGAGGAGGAGGAGGAGGAGGAGGAGGAGGAGGAGGAGGAGGAGGAGGAGGAGGAGGAGGAGGAGGAGGTGAAGGAGGGGGAGGAGGAGGAAGAGGAGGGGGAGGAGGAGGAGGGGAGAGAGAGAGAGAGAGAGAGAGAGAGAGAGAGAGAGAGAGAGAGAGAGAGAGAGAGAGAGAGAGAGAGAGAGAGAGAGAGAGACAGAGAGAGAGAGAGAGAGAGAGAGAGAGAGAGAGAGAGAGAGAGAGAGAGAGAGAGAGAGAGAGAGAGAGAGAGAGATGGCGGGGGGGGGTGTTAAACTGCTGTCACTGTTTGATTCAGAAAAAAATGAGAATGGAAAAAAAAAGGTTTGTGTAGTGAAAATGTCATTCGATAAATGTGATGATGCTTTGAGTTGGGCTTTTTGCCTCATACGACAATGTCTGCTTGGCTCACTAATAAGCTACTTTTCGTCCCTTAGATGAACGAAATCGAACCTTTCTCGTTTGCAATTGATGAAATATTTGACAGAAAATATACATTTAAAATCCAAAATACTGACTTGCATTCGAACTTAAGCAATGTACGCATTGAGTGTGGATTGAAGATACAACACTTCCCTAAATATGGTAGGTAGATAAGGGTAGGAGAAGGTACAGTATCCATGTGAAGACACAAAGTCCGGTATTCTAGTGACAAGGATTTAAAGTAATTCAGGTAGGCCTACTACCAAACACATAGGGCCCAGGTGTCATCCGATACAGGCTCAAAGTTTAGGATACCTTACACTTGTTGAATTAAATGCCTTGTTACGGATACCTTTTAGATAAGACTGAACAAATATTTTTGCACTTAAAGTGTTTGAAATTTGCTCAAATATGCGGGAAAAGCGCGGCTGCTTATCTTGGCGCACCTATGCCGTACTGAGGAGGCCTGTTTACAACGCATACCCACATGGATCAATGCAGCAAAGCCATATAAATAATATGGTTACACTGTCATTCTGTAGAACAACTTCACAACAAATGCAATATTTGTTTTAGGGCAGATTTGCTCAGTTGACCGCATCAATCCTCAATAATGAATAAGCACTTTTTTATTGGCCTATCGTAGCCCTTTTGAAACCATTACAATGTGGTACAATTATCGGCTAATATTTGATTGCACCTTTTTCACAATATACGCCTAACGAAATTTTGCCTGCATGGTGGCTGTATTTCGGAACGAATTCCAAGGTTTAATTATTTCAATTATGATGCATTGTTTCAGTCAATAAAACACTAATTCAATGTTGATTATAATTAGCTCGAATTATAATTAAAAAAAAATAGACTCAGGATTGACGTTACTTAACAAAAAATTGAAATTATTTTCAAAAGGTTTTGGCTCTCAAGGTTTAACTATCTGCTAATGAAATGCATGCACCTTACAACGAATGTGCGCAGTGAATCGTGGCTCGTGTGTGTATGGCTCGAGACCGGAGAGTGATGACCCGCTGCAGCTGATTGTTTCCTCATTAGGCCGCGCGCGTGCAGGCGCTCTGAACGCTCTCCCCTCGAGCGGCTCTCTGCGGGCTGCACCGTTGAACAGGCCTGGGCTGCTTCATTACTACACAGATGAACAGATCACATTTTAGAGGAATATTTACTCAAGGTTTTGTAAGGTCCAATAATCAGAAATGATCGGTTATAAGGAAGTTGGCTATACGGCGGTGTTTCATCTGGTCGGCATTAAATCAGCCACGACACCCTAAAAAGTTGTAAAAAGGCCTGATAGGATATGGAGCAAAATGTAATTTTTTTAATATCGATACCTATAGGTGTAGGCCATCAATATGATTGTCTATTGACATATATAACTTAACAAAGGCCTAGGCCTATATTAAATAACAGCAGGATAGTAAAATAGCACATCACTGACCGTCAAGCTCTGCCAGTCAATATGCAGGCTTACGTTTTCATATTATTTCATTTATTTATTCAAATTTGGGCTTTTTTGGCCATGTATGCAACATTAAAGAGTTTAACATAAAGGCCTATGCATGTGCGCAGGCCATCTGCTTTAATTAATTTCCAAACAAAAAAGGGTTTAAAAAGAGGTTGGCAGAGAAAGGTACATTCCAACGGTAAATTGAATTTAATCCTCAGTTAAATCCAAAACCTTATGAAGTTGGGACGTCAAGTGGACTGCAGACGTCACGCAGAGACACACGGGTTATTTCTCAGGTGAGCATGGGGGGGGGGGGGGGGTGCAAGATTATCAGTCCTTCATTAGTCAAATATTGTCTTTTTTTATGTTAGAGGTTTGAAAATAAAAAGTGTTACAGGATGCTAAGGGGGGTATAGCTCCTTAGACATCCAAGATGTTTTACATATCCAATTCAACATGTATGTATCAACTATTATGAAACTTAATTCATAGCACATGTCAGAAACATTGTTAATGTATAGCTGCTACACAGATCAGGTTTGTAAAAAGACGTGTCATTGTTGTTGCACATTCTGATAAACAAAGAGTTGAGATTTAGCTGGGCTCATGTTATTCCCATTGAATATCCAGCTAAAATAATCACCATCATATTTCCAATGTCTTCTGTTTTAAAGAGAGCGTTAGGATTTGGCCACCTTTTGCTGCAAGTTTTTTGGATCATTCTGTCTGCCATGACAACTCCCCAGAATTCAGCAGCATTTTCGATTGGTAGTCACTAGGAGAAAAGTCAATCTATGATCTGGCAGCTCTAGTGTCAGCTTTATGCAGGAGAAGGTGACAGAAACAGTTGAGGAAGAGAGTGTGCTAAAATCCCATCACCAGAGACCCTGACATCAAAGCAAACCAAAAGCTGATATTGAGTGCACTTTGAGCTGGCAAGATAGTGTGACTTCAGAACACCTGAAACGTGACTGTCATGTTTATCAATTGAGAAATATTTCAAGAGACGTCGTACGACCCCCCCCCCCCCCCTACCCCCCCCCCCCAATAAATATGAAAATAAAATAATAAATCACTAAAAAAGATCAGCATCATTTGCCTCTGACGGACATTAAAAATACAGATTGATTGAATGACGGGTGTTTGAGACATAGATAAATAAATAAAGACGATGAATCAAGCTGGAACAGAGACTAAACTTGATTTGGGATTTCACTCGAGAAGACGAGGCACTGTCACCCAATGTGTCATCTTTTACAAGCCTGTCAGTTGACAGTGATGGTGGCTTGGGATCCACACTGATCAATTCCCAAACTGCCAAACAGACATAGTTCTGATAGCTGCAGTTTAGTCTGAAAAACACAAACTTTTGTGTGTTTTTTATTTTTCTTCACAGGATTGTTTGTTGGGATAGATGTCGCTGTTCTATATTCAGAGTGACTTTCTCCATCCAGAGCCACAAGAGCAAAAAAGCCGAGACAGCGTTGAATTTAAGATAAACAACCCCCCAAAAAAGTTGGACATGTATTCCAGTGTTTGAAGGATTAAACGTGCTGGTGTTTGTGACCTTTTTAGATCCTGGGTTGGGGAGTAAACCAAGGAAGAGGCAGGGAACTCCTGCCTGGTTGTCTTGTTTTATGTTTGTCTTAGGCCACTATTTCTTAAGTGAAACCTGATACCCAAAGCACTTTCCTCTTCAAAGTAGTCTCCTGTTGTGCTTTGTGGCCACACGAGTGTCAATCTCATACTTTCAAAGCCTCATCTCGGTGTCCATACATTTCACCAAGTGGAGTAAAGGCTTTCATGGCTAGCCTCAAAACAATTGGCAAGGATGATGAAAAGCATAAAGAAGACAATATTACCGTATATTGATCTGCCATTGGACAAAGTATGATGTGCTGTATAACGGTGTCTATGTATAATCAATACACTTAAAGGGATACAATCTCATATATTTATATATATATATATATATATATATATATATATATATATATATATATATATATGAACACTCTTATTTTGATATGCTAAACAAAAGCCATTTTCAAAGCAAAAGTCTCATGGGAAGACCTACGTGATAGAGGATATTCAAAACACCAATAATACGATAAGGAACCCAAGAAAAAACTTGTCGTTCTACCATTCAAGTTTCAAACATATTGGCAGTCTTTTGCATCACTATAAGTCCGCCATTTTAATCCTCAAAGGGCTTCGGGAGCTACTTGGCTTTGCACTGTAGTCATTCCAGGTCACAACCCGGTAGGAAATATAGGCTGCCATGGCAACACAAAGATGGCCTCCAAAGGCTTAGCATAATTCTTCCCTAATAGAAAAATAACAGCGGCAAATCCCGTCCTTAGTGAACTGGCTTATTCGATAGAGACAGACTCCCACCTGTGAAGCACATAGTTGCCACACCAATGCACCAGGACTACTATAAGATGAAAAAGGCGCCATCTTTGGACAGGAAAGAGGGGGGTTTTGGGGGGCTAAGCCCAAGGCAGTATCCCTCTTTTTATTAAGCTGAAAACAACCCAGAGATTGCCTGTTGCTCAAGGGTTTCTCAGGCCGGACTCAAGTTGCCAAATTAACCATACTTACTGCAAGGGATTTTAAAGTGCGAATGCAAGGCTATGCAATTACATTCTGCAAATATTTCTGCTAAGTCATTGCCTTATACTTGGCTGAATCTAAAACTTATTCAAACTAATTTTCAAAATAGAACTGTGTTCCATTTGAGGCCTTTGTGAATATTTAATGATTCGCTGGCGGCGTGAACATAAGTCAAAGTTGGAGCTTTTTATACTTATTCACGCACTCACAAAAAAAACACCAAAAAATCTGTCCTCAACGCACTCTACACTACTTCACTCTCTTGCCAGGTAGCAGGAGGTTTGAGTCTTATCACTGGGTATCACATCGAAAACCACACAGTCGCCATAGAGAGAATATATCCCCAGCGCAATGTAGAGTGGAGAGGCATGTACGTATCAGCCACTTCTGTAATACATCCCTCGGTTGAATCACTAATCAGAAGCAAAATCCAACTAACAATGCTGGAACCGCTGTGATGGGGAGCTCAAGTCACAGGCTTTATGATAAATGAAATCAAGGCCTGTCAATGCTGGTGATTGCCGAATCAAATTACTGAATTATAATGTTTGAAACTTCCTGCTTGTAGATCTGATGGTTCAACCTGAACTCAACAGAAGACAGTGTCATGCTTTGAAGCTTTGTCATCTTGTTCGGGATGCTGCCACTGCCACTCATTCTTTTGTTTAAAGGTACAATTAAACACACCAGGGACATTTCTGCTACCTCATCCCTGATATCAGGGTGATTCACTCCCAGTTCCTACAAGCGTCAGGAGGAGAAGGCTGATTAGAATGCAGCACTGGGTCTATGAATCTATATGTCTACTAGACAAACAAATAATATGTCAGGGATATCTGGTTCTGATATGTTTTAATTCCATTGACGAGGGTTATCTAACATCCCGTCCACTGTCTTCACAAGTTGTTCTGTTTGATGTGATAACCTTAAGGGTGAATTTTTAGTGTTCAGGCAAAAGTTTTTGTCATGCAAATGAGTGCTTGCCAGCTTCTACGTTTTATTCATATCGGTTAATCTTTTCGCTGTGGGCGAAATATGCAGAGTTAATTGATTAATATTCAAATTCCCATTGTACTACAGATGATTAATGTGTTATAGCCACATATTGTCACTAAGGATGGGTTTTCCTTTACAAGCCATAAAAAAAACTAGCATTGCTGCTTATCAGTAGCACTGATCGATTGATTGCACTCTTGACACATTCTGTCCTATGGGTGATGTAACGAAGTCTTTGTACTGAGGTCCATGTGACCAGGGAAAAACGATGCCATTAAACCAACACCGACCAGAAACCACATCACTGACCGACGGAACGGGCCGGACGTGCATGCTGTGTTCTCCGGGAAAAAATAACAAGAAAAAAAATAGGTGAGGCTCTCATAAGCCTCTCCACTTCACAGCCCTACCCCGAACACCTTTCCACATCAAAGGCACCCCATCTGAAAGATTCACATCTTCAGGAAAGAATGGCCTCTGCCGAGATGTGGACACCTCTGGTCTCATTTAGCGTGCTGTGTGTCCCCTCCCCCTTTCTCCAGTTCCCGCGCGCAATGCGCGGTATGGCGCGGCAATCTGGGTGAGATCACAGGAGAGAGAGGTGCCACGACTTTAAGGGGGGGCCGTAACTGCGCATCTTACTAGGAGCCTCACAAGGCTTCCATTAAAATGCCGTTCAATATGCCGGTCAGGGCTTTCAAAGTGCTGCACAACCTCTAGGCCTCGACAAACTCAAAGGGCATCAGTGCACGCATCATAAGGGGAATATGGCCCCCATTAATTTAATGAGTCCAGGGTATTAGTATGCCAAAGCAAACTGTGAAGTCTCTGTGTCTTTTTCTCTGCCCCTCATCTCTCGCAGAGTTTTAAGGGGAGATCCACCAACTTGGGAGTGACAAAGGAGAGTGGGGAGAGAGGTACACGCGTCTAATCTGAGATCAATTTCCAGCTGTCAGTCTTCAGAGGGCAATTTCCCACAGTTAAGATCTTGGCCCGGGCTGAAAAACACAGATGAGGAACGAAGAGTGGAACGTTTACAGTCATCAGGAGAACCATCATGGCTGCGATTGCTTTCAAGGAAAATAGAATCAGAACTAGTCGGATATAATGGGCCGTAGATGGGAGCCTGTAGGCATATTTGCACAACACAATTGGACTCACACTGGGTGCAGTTACAGTAGCATTGTGAAGTATTTATTTTGTGTCTACATCATTGTAACAGATCGCCGTGCTTGGTAAAGGCCGATGCAGTAATCTATGCACACAATGCAAAGAGATACAGTCAACACTGCGTTTGCATGCAAAAGCAATCACCTGTAGGAGATTATATGGGGCGGATGTGAAGACAGTGCAGTTGGCCATGCGACCCTTAACCAGGAAATATCAGCTGCTGGAGCTAATTAAAGGCATAGCAACACACAGCCCAGTGGAGGGACCCACATCAAACGCTGCGCAACGTGCCAGTCTGGAGTCTCATCTTTGGGATGCCGAGGCCCCCTGTGAACCGCACTGGAAGCATGCTGGGCCCTGGGCCTGACCCCAGAGCTGAGGGGGGAGGCAAAGAGGGTCAGGCAAGCTGTGGGGGGGGGGGGGACCCGGGTCAGACTTACCTGGGCTGCGTATCTGCATACCAAAACCTGGGCCATGTGGCTCTGGTGGAGTTTGGCGTATGGTCTCTGACCTGCACAACAAAGCAAAAGAAGAAGAGGGCAGAGGTCAGAGATCGGGAGGATGCCAGTAGGTGGGCCGGGAGGAGGGGATCTGGGGGTATGGGTATTAGTAGAAACACAGATGCATCGACTGCACAGGATCGCGAGGCCAGATACACTCCGGCCAGGGAGAAACACAAGCGCCGTCTGCGTGCAAGCATAGTAAGCCTCATCTCAACATGTTGACTGAGTTGAATATTACTTCCTACTACCAGGGTAATGTCACAGGATCAAATGTCATATTGCACAGCATCAGGCTATTTTGAAACCCGATCCACGCTCCTTTCCATAAAATAATGATGACGATGATTTCCCTGATCCATAAGATGGAAGCAGAGATGACACTAGGCCAAATAATGAGGGTCTGTATCTCCAAAAACAAACCTGAAGCCTGGGGAGGAAGACTCTCTGCTTTCTCTTATGACTTGTTGTGCCTAAGAGATAAAAGGGTAGATCTTTGACCCTCTAAGGCGTTCCTCTTTGCTTTGAAGTAGACTGCCGTAACACAATGTGTACGTAGGTAACCAGCCAGGAAGCCATGCACAGAATCAAAGTTGTTCAGGAACCACGGTTTGCCTACGCTCGGAAGCGTCGTTGAGGACTGCAGAAATCAAAGACACCACATCAACCTCTCTTCTCAGTTGAATAATCTTTCCTCTTAATCTTTTCTCGCTCTCTGTTTCATCTGTTGCATATTCCTTGTGTCTTGTCAACGTTCTTGTTTGATGGAATGGTGTTTCCGTAAAGCCCGCTATTATGACTCAGGGCGTTTCTATGACTCATCAACAGATCCTATAGCGATGGAGAAAACAAAGATATGACAAAGATATGAAAATAATCCCCTTTCCATGTTATCTGCACCCCCTGAATGCTCTAATCATGGTCGATCTCCAACTCTTCATCCACAAGGTGTACCTTTCCTTTACCAAGATCTCTTTAATGTGCATGAGTTGATTCGTCCCCATTATCCGGTCAAAGGGAAGATGGTGCCTTGATTCAACACAGAAGGGTGTGAGGTTTCTCTTGGTTCCTGCTAGTGATCATCAGCTACTTGAGGGAGGATCTGGCTCTCGTTAGGGTGAAAGTTAGGCATGGGTGTTGCCGCACTTGCGGCAAACTGTGGCTATGCTCGCTGCTATTCAGCGAGGCCGACACCGTCACAGTGGGCTTGACAGCATGACGGGAACTCCTGGAGGGTGGGGCCCCCCATCACCCCCCCCCCACCCCCTAACCACCCCCGTCTCCACCTGCCTCACGCAGGCCTGACAAAATGTCACGCAGGGACATACACGTGACAGATTCATCCGCAGAAACAACGCTGACAGGCGCCGGATGAACACAGCATTGTGCCCGTCATCTCGAGGGTGGCCGTGCTTCCACCCAGGTACACCACAGACATGGCTGCCAATTTAGCTTCTGTTGATTGGATGCTAACCATTTCAAGAGTTGACAAAGGAGCTGCGTTCAAAAGCCGGTGCGTGTTGCCGCTGCCCCGGCCGGCCTGCGCTCCCTCTGTTGTTGTGTTAAATAGAGTAAAGGGCACTTTCTGCTTTCAAGTCTTTACAGCTTCATTCTCAGAGTGACTGTTTGCGTTGGGATGTGGCGTCTCAATCTCTTTACACACAATTCACTGCTTGCCTCCTCTCTCTCTCTCTCTCTCTCTCTCTCTCTCTCTCTCTCTCTCTCTCTCTCTCTCTCTCTCTCTCTCTCTCTCTCTCTCTCTCGCAGGTTCCTACAAAGTGTGTAATCAGCAGATGTCTCCATGGGGCGGCCCAACGCCACTTGGGCATACCCTGCCTCTCCCCCTCCTCGCCAGGTCCATTTTGGCTTTTTTTCTCTCTTTTTTTTATTGTATGTTTATTCTTTCAAGCCGAGCAGCTATGTTGATTAGGCTCTTAATGTGCCCCCAGGTTGTGAATTCTGCTTTGCTCAGCCAATGTGCATCCATATGCCCAAAAGGAATGCTCAAGTCCTCTTAGCATAGGACACCCTATCATGCTATACTGATTTAAGCGAACAGATGTTAAATAATTCAACAGTAATTTTGACCTTTATGAAGCGGAAGACACGGCAGTGGAAGGTCAAAGAACTCAAAGAAATCGCCGGCCCTTGTTCAGTTCAATAATAATTGGTTTTGCAAATATATTTATTTTTCCCGAAATGTCTTTGTCCAATCCAAATTTTCCACAGAATTCCAAGAATATGATACGCAATCCACATCAAGCATAACTCAAACTGAAAAAAGAACAGTTTCATAATGATACGAGATAAAAGGATACAAGATAATTCAGTAACTAGGTAATACCATGATCGATATCAATATTACATGCAGTAGGATTGTTTGGTATGAGTGTCGACCCGGTCAACGTCCGAACAATCTACCATGCTTTGTATGTTTTAAGGTAAACTACAACCTTAGATTTTTTTAACAATTACAATACAAACAATAAAATAAATATAATTTGACACTGGATGCGTTTCATTGACACCGCCTGTTCGCCTTCTTCTACTGAGATACAAACAGTTATTTTCATCCATAACATGATGAAAACATTAAACAAGCAAAGTAACAAACAGAAATGATTAATTAATGCTGCGTATTCATTACAGAAATGAGACTGTACACATCATTTGGAAAAACATTATCGTATTTTATCTGGGGTCATAAAAGTCATGGTAACTATTGTTATTTTATACAATAGCCTCGTGAAAGTACAGACATGTACATGCCATTACATTTAATGTAATGTTTGATGGTGATGACTAGCAATTTATTTTTTATTGTATAATTGGCAAACATAATTTTTATGTAGTGCATGCATAAATCTAAACAGTGTGTGCGTGTGTGTGTCCGTTTATGTGTGCGTGTTTTATGTGTGTATTGGCTATGTATGTATTAATGTGCGCTAACGTATATGTGAGTATGTATGTGTTTGGTGTTTCTGTTTGGTGCGAGTGTGTGTTGGTTTATGTGTGTGTTCGCCTGTGTGTATCTGTGTGTATTGTGCAGTTGATGATATTTGACTTGTGCACTCTGCAAGCATTTTTCCTCCCCGTTCGGTGACAGATTGGGATTTAATAAAATTATATCTTCACAGTTGTTTTTCACAGGTCTCGGTGTTGTGAAGACAGGGTGCGATATAGCACTTCAGATGAAGAAGAACATGCGAGTGCAGGTCTCTTGGCTTCACTTTAACTTATCACATCCTTCTAGGGCTAACCTGGGATTCCATGAAACTAAACAATCTTTGAAACCATGTGTTTTACTGGTGTCAATCAATTCCCAGACTCCTTGGTATGTCTAAAATGTCTACCACAAATTTTGGCAGAAAAACAATCCTCGGAATTGAAATGCCTTTGAAATTGTTTGGTACAGCTTGCTCTGGAGACTTGTAGGACAGTGTGTTAACTGAGGGAATTTCTAAACATAGATTGAAATGAATGCCTCCATTTCAATTACGGCCATGGGTATACCAAAATATCTATAAATATGTACCCACGCATCACAGGGCAGCAGGCTCCAATATAAAATGACCACATCTTGTTGATGTTGCCGCACTGCACACATCAAATTGTTGGATTCTTATTTGCAATATACATAACTGTGCAATTGATGCATTGATGTATTTCACAAGATCAGGAAAAGCGGGATGAGTTTGAAGCTTTCAGCCTCATCCTATGAGTCTCGGGCTAGAAAGGGGGTTCTCCAGGCTCCCCAAATGCTCATTCAATGTTAATGTTGCATTAACTAGCTAAGGCAGCGCTAGATGTAACTGGGGAGCCCCGACCCCACCGGCGGCCATGTTCTTTTCTCTAATTTGGCTCTATCAAAAGGCAAACTGCTTTACAGCGCCTCCTGTGGCTCCAAGGGTGAAAACGTTCTGCGTCTCATACAAACTTTTCAGCTCATAGATTAAAAGGTAAAAACAACAGTGTTGCTCAGCATGTTCATATTTTTGACTATTAAGTGTGTTCATTATTTAGTACAATATTCTATGATATCTTGCCCCTCCCCCCCACCCCCGACGACTGTGCTGAAATATTTAGGCTCTCTCCAGTCTTTGAGTGTGGTCTTTGAAAATGTTTTTAAGAAACTTTGTCAAAGACATGCCAAGTGTTTGACTTCTGGGGGAAGTGGGAAGCAACGTAGGCTTTTCTTTAAATTAAGTTGTCACACCTGAATGCTATTATTATGTAACTTTGCGGTTGGCTGACACCGGTCTATACTGCAGGTACTCAAACAGACTCTGACTTGTGTGCCCTAGGAGCGGAAAGTTTGAGGTCTTTGTCCCAGAGGAGCACACTGGAGCGGGGGCCCGCATTTGAATGACTTGTGCTTTGGTTTGGGGCACTTGTTCTTACCCAAAGGAGCCTGTCCGTCTTTAAAGCCAAGGCTTAGTATGAGGTGGGGAGCAGCGGAGTGGTGAGCGACTGCTGCTGCTGGGGGTGCCCATGCCAGTCGTGCATGGAAACTAATAAAGACGCATAGTAGCGAGACCCTGCCGGTCCACCAATAAGATATCACCATAAACAAGCTGCAGGACATTGGCAGTCAGTTCCCTGCTTATATAATAGTGACCCAATTTTCTTCAAAGAAACATAGCACAAGCCGCTCAGAAATGACAACTCTTGGTACAGCAAATATTCAAAGCGAGAACAGGTTTTGCTTGTCTTTAAATTTCATCATCACTGTTGATATTAGCGATTTGATTGCATCCCCCAGTTTAAGTGATGACTTTTTTTTCTGCCATAATGATTTGCATAATTAGTCATATAATTAGCAATCAAATTTCTGTTCACATGTTAGTGCTCTTTCCTTCCTTGATGATAGCAGCAATTTTGTTTTAGCAAAAACATAACCCAAGCTAAAGGTTAATAAAATACCTCTTTAAAGGATTATCCAAGTATTTCAAGCTGTATAAAACATGTAGTATTAGAAATAGGTGACTCTTTAGTCATTTCACCTTAGGAAGTGCTATGGACAATCAATATTGAACAAATATATATTAATGGAAGGGTCACGTATTATAATTGAATATAAAGCATATTGTGATAGTCCAATAAGTTATACAAGGTATTTCATTTGTACGGATGACTATTATTTGATTGCTACAGAAATCATTTCAATCTATCAATTCAATGTACTATTTAGTTGTACTTATCTGTTGCAGTGTCTTTAAAATCAGAAAGGCAACACTCAGTTAAAGTATAATAAGTAGAATTGGAAACCGGCACGGCCAGTAAATAGGGTAACCTTTTTATCATGTGTTTGCCTGTCAAAAACATGCATTTAAGGTTAAATGTTTATTGGATAGTTAATTACAATTTTCTTATATTATTCTTAAAAATAAATTAGCAACAGAAATCAGCAATAATTATGGTCAACATAATTCTAGAAGGATCTGTGTTGTAATAGTGAGTTGGTACTTTTAAAGTGAAGTACATTGAATAATGTCATCATCATCATGAAGCATGAGGTTGCCTATTCTGACAGTGTGAAATCAGATCTGCCTTTAAAGAAGTTGGACCTGCTCCCTATTTATGCACCTATTTTTTTTCTCGTCCACTAGATGTGTTTCAGTTGAGAAATTCAGAGAACTGTAGAAATATTTACAGAAACAAGAGACCATCGGTTTACTTTCTTTTGAGTGACCACGGTAATAACCTGGGAAAGATAATAGTTTGAAGTGCTGCCTTCATGACGTGTATGTCAACCTTGCAGGCTTTCACCTTGCATATGAGAAATAATGCTAGCCACAAAAGGCTTAGGTCAACATTATTTTCAAGATGAGTGCTATTGATATTGTTTCCTTCAATAACATAATTAATATTCTCTCCTCTTCATCTCATTATTGTATTTTATTCTACTAATAATCAATACATTTTTCCTCATAAAGTCTCTATATTTTTTGACAGATTTGACTTTAAACATACATTTAGGTATATTTAATAATTTGTTGAAACATAGTACAGCGTTTTACAGTGAAGAAACGGCTATAGGCCTTTTTTACATCTTCATCCTACATTCACATTTTTCCTAAAATTATTAATTCCAATACAGCATTTATTTTTTGTTAATCAATGAGGAAGTAGCAGAAAAGGCAGGTAATTTCAATTTGAGTCATTGAGCCGACATATGTTCAGGTTTTCTATTCTCTTAATAACTAGTGGTTTATAATGTCATCATTTTGATTTGAGACAACACTTGCCTGCATGAATATGATTGTTAATAATGTTTATCTAATTTGATTTAAATAATAATTGGTTATAAAAGTAATTAGACGCTTGAGCTGTGGGTTTCCTTAAATGTAAAGCCTAGGAGTCTTTCAATTGATAGTTTTGGATTTAATATGAATATGGCATTTTGTATGCAAATCAAAAACAGGATGGCAATTGAATATTGTGTATGGCAATGATATGTTAGATAAACATTTCATATAAATGTTTGATAATAAAAAGTAGAGATAAATTTCATCGTCATAGAAAAGGGAATTTCAGCTTGATTTTGACCCATGACACGAAAAATACATATTTTCAACTGAAAGAAAAGTGGAGAAACACACTCTTTCTACACAAATGGAAAAGGTATTGCTCAGCATAGTTTAAAAGTTTTAAAGTGTATGTCATTAGAATAGTACTCACCAAAACAATTATCGAGCAATTATACATATTCCATTTTGATGATACAGTTTGTGCAAGATGCCATCTGTTTAAAAGTTTGCAGTTAAATATTTGTAACTGTTCTTTTTGCAATTGCAAAACTTCCACGACATCAAACGAAAGACAATGCTATCACTTCCCTATAACATCTTGGCGTTTAATTGGGACAAAATACTTTCCTTCTAGGGGTGCTTTGTTTCTTCAAGGGCTGTTGACGATTTACCGTCATTATAATCAAATATGTACGGAAATCAATGAGTTGGGATCTAAAACTGTAAGACAAATCAGATGTTTCTCTGTGATTGAAATGTGAAACATCATATAGTTAGCAATGCTAGAACTCACCATATGTTCCTCTGCAAAGAGGATATTTAGCTGACAGCCGTGTGTCCCTCCAATACATGTCATCATTTATTATAACTAATTAATCAATTGATTATTATTATTCATTTGTATTATCGTTCTAGTGACCACTTGGCAGTTTTAGGTAATTGCTGTTACTTAATTGACTGACTGTGCTGTTATGAATACTTTGTTCGATGTTAAACGATGCATGTTAAAAACTATTCTCAAAATCACAATATAGGGTATAACCATTATCTAATAACCCACCTTGAGAATGTTAAAACAACAAGTTGAACATATTTTGAACTGTTATTCCCCTCCCCCTCCGATTCACCTCATAATCGACCATCGAAAACAACTGGTAATGGAAGTTATCCTTTTCCTTTCACTCTCTTTAACAAAGCAAACCATCTCCAACATGTTTCCCAAAGTTAACATAATGCATAATGAGAATAAAAGGCCAAAGAATTTTTCCAGTTTCAAACTTTGAAAGCTCTCAAGTACAAACACTGGAAGAGACTTTCATATGAAGAATTCACATTTGACTCATCTCTTATCGCAATATTCGAGGTGGAAATATTTATGCAGCAATCATTCCAAAGTAATTAGCGCGATAGTGAATCCAAAATGTACCATACCATGTTTTCAAAATACAATAACCTATCTGTGTTTTTATATCAATAAAAAGCCAAACAGACTAAAATAAAATAAAGCTATACGGTGACAAATTGTAGAAAAACACAGCACAAATGGCGGGGATGATTAAAATAAATTATTGCCCATTTTTAAATGAAGATTAGGTGCTAATTATGGTATGATATCAATAAGGTAAAAAATATAAAATTCACATAGTAATTAGTAAAATTACTAACGAATTGTAGATGAGCATTGAACATTGAGTCAGTTCCAGCTCCATCTTCTTCCTTCCCTGTTAGCTTAGCAACAGCGGCCATTTTGTCCGCATTGACATTGATTTCACCACATTTGCCCCATGACACGTCAATTTCGCTTGAAAGTTAAACCATATTATATATTCCAACAAATAGTGTAATTCATGATTTTTACCTCGACATTTCTTGAAACTGAAACTCTCAAACAACGTAGGTCTACAACATACGCATTATAGCGTGCGTGTGGCGTGTATATGCTATAGAACAACGCTTCCACAGCGTTCTCACAACGCTGCACAGAGAATCAAGTATCAGCAGCGGGGTCTATAAACTATGCCTACATGGTCAATAAACACACATGCACCATACCTTACTGTACATATACACACACACATGATCTCTCTCGCTCTCTCTCTCTCTCGTTCTCCTTCGCTCTCTCTCTCTCAAACGCTCACACACACACACACACACACACACACACACACACACACACACACACACACACACACACACACACACACACACAAAAAACACACACACACACACACACACACACACACACACACACACACACACACACACACACACACACACACACACACACACACACACACATACAGACACACACACACACACACACACAACAACAACAAGGAGCTGCTCAGCATCGTTGGAGCCGCCCACTGGCGTTTCCACCGCACGTCGTAGATAACCATCTTGTACAGAATGTACAATGAGGACTTCCCGAGGTCACCTTGAATAGTTCGCTCCACCATGCACCCAATGACCAGTGTCATAGTCACGGACAACGAACCAGAGCGTAACAGCTCATCTAGCAACTTAACGGCAGTGTTTCAACACGCTAGCTTACTAGAACATCGGAAAAATTGTGAACAAACGTGAAGTGATTTCTTCAGGTTTTTTGTTTTTTTGTTTTACCCTATTTGTCCGAGGTGCCTCTCTTCCGCCAAAGAGATGCTATGATGGAGGCAACAAATGATGACTCTCATTGAAGTTATTTTTACTTTTCCAAAATATGTAATTTACATATACACTATCATTTAATTATTGGTCCTCTAATTAGCAAGCTTTTCCCCCTACCTCCTCAGAATATTTATTATATTTTTAATCGTGTGTTTCATTGGTGCCGTGCGGGTTTGGCTACCAACAGAGTACTATAAAACATCATTCTCTTTTTATCCTTATTTTAGAACGTGGCGGACACAGGCATATATTTACCACTCAGCATTCAACATGACTTCCTTTTTTTGCGTTAAACTGTTGCGTAAAACCAACTGACCACGGGCATATATTGAAAAAAAAAACACAAATTAAAAATCTCCTCCTAATTGCGTCAAGACATATAAAACCAAGCAGCCTTACAATGTGTCTCAATGCGACATTTACGGCTACAAAACGAAGGCCCCTTTTCAGTCCACCTCACACTCCCCATGTGCCCCGCCGCCCCCCAGCACCTGAATACTGTGTTCCTCCTGGAGATATATCCTGTCTCCACTTCCATGCGATGCACATTGTTTCAAGGCGCTCTTAGGGCACCAAAACCCATACACAATTACTCACCTCTGAATGGCTTCCACACGCTGATCTGCCACCACCCAACCTCTCCGGTCGCTCGGACGCCGGCCTGGTGTCCTAAAGTATCCCAAGGTATGGCCCGGTGTTGAAGGAGAAATCATATCTGGGGAGTGAGGCTCCGACACTGGGCTTTTTTGTGTTTCCACCGTGCTCCCCTGACCACCCCGGGTCATATAAGAGAGAGCAAATCCTTTTTTTTTACGGGGTTGAGAGTATGAATCCGGAGTGCTACATAAATCGTGAAGGCCCGGTGAGGTGTAGGCTGGGCACGCCATGGGAGTGGCAGGCGGCTCTATGGTGAGGTTTTTGGGGAAGGATTATGGATTGAGACGTACAGCTGGGAGGCTAAAGTTACACTTTTCATTACCACTTCTAGGGGGTCTCAGCAGCTTGGAGACCAGGGCAGATTTAAGAAGACCCCTCATTCTCTCCCAGGCCTCCAGGAATAATCCTAATTCTGGGTGCACATATTTCACCTGGGGATAATTGCTGTTGCTGTGGCAAGGAAAAAATACAAAAAAAACACCATGGCTGAAATATAAATATATATATGTGTTTGCAGTTCTTTCCAAACGTTAAAAAGGAAAATGAGTGAGAAAAGAAAGAGAGAGGGCACTGTGAAAAGTCCTCATTCACCCAAACAGTAAAGAGAGAGAGCAGTGTGCCCCCTTCTGGTGCTTTTCTTCTCCCTCTGCTTTTCTTCTTTTCTCTCTGGGCGTCTGGAGATGTGAGGAAATGTCTTTTGATCAACTCCGACAGAGCCAGGGCCATGTAAAGAGAGTGGCTAGCAGGACTCTGCCAAGCCATGCGAGGCAAAAAAAAAAAAAAAAAATGTTCCTAATAAGAGAGTAATAAGCTAACGAGTGCTGGGTGTCTGTCTGATGCACATTCTGCGGTGCTGTTGGTGCCAGCACTCCTAGTGTTTTTTTGACGTGTGTTCCTCTACTCTCAACAGTCTTTGGACTCAACGCCAGGCCACTGGGTTTCACCTGGCCTGTCCCATATGCTCACACCCATGGTGCAATGGCCTGAAATTTAGAGAAACATGGCACAGCATGGAGAAAAAAGAGTTGAAGCGAAGCCTTGCGGCTCTCTGATTTGACACATCTTATTTTTTTTAAAAGCCACAAGACCATCAATGTTCGTCTGCTTTTTTCTTTTTTTTTTACTTGTACATTTTATTAATTTGCTTCGTCTTACGTGCAAACCGATAGACGCAGAAAAAGCAGGGCTCTACCGCCGAACAAAGCAATTCCGTCCAACCTAGCCCACACAGCATAAACTTGGACCAATCCCACAACTGACTGCTCCCATTGAATGCGTGGCTTTAGAGTGGTCACATATCAAAGGGATCAGGCTCGGCAGGGTGGATTCTCCGGGTGCTCTATGGCACTACACGAGGACGGCTACCTCTCACCGCCTCACAGAGCACCACCGTCCCCGGCCCCAAATAAACACATCACCTCAACCCTAGGGGGGAGGAGCTGCAACCACGCAGCTGCCAATCCCCCACCCGTCTACCCCCGGAGCAGAGCCTCTGAGGGCCTCAGTGCTCAGGGTTCAGGCAGGTAGCAGGTGGCTCCCCTGGATGGACCCATGGGCGCGCTATGCTCCTGGGCCTGGACTCGGGGACCATTTGGTGTGCGTGGCTGTGGGTTCTGGCGAGGTTCTGGCTGGCCCAGGCCGGGGGCCCTAGTGGCCGCGATGGTGGGTGAGTCCGGGGGGCTCAGCGCTGGTAATTATGGAGGGGAGAGGCCGATTAGGCTGCGCTGAGCGGCCCAGCGAGGGGGACGGGCCCGGGGCCCAGCAGGGAGGGGAGTCCTGCCATGGGAGGGACCAATCAAGTGTAAATGTGGAGCGTAGACCGTGGGCCGGGGTTCAGTGGGAAAGAGGCTTGGCCGCTGGTTCAGAGCGCCGCAACTTTCACGGATTAGCTGAGACACTATTCTGAAGACTGAAAGGGGGAACACAGCACGGAGGCGGCATCAATGCACTCGTGCACCACCCGGGCACGCACGCACGCACACACACACACACACACACACACACACACACACACGCACACACACACACACACACACACACAGCATGGACGCGAACACAGACAGACACACACACACACACACACACACACACACACACACACACACACACACACACACACACACACACACACACACACACAAAACATGGCCGCACACACACTCACACACTGCCGCACCACGCATACAAAAACCTCCCAACAGCTGGGAGGAGGGTTGCAGCCGTTGCCATATCACCATAGCAACGACATATCTCACATTTGTGCCCAAATGAAGACACTTTGGGCTGCAACTGGGATATTTATTCTAGCCGTTAATGGAACTATTTTAATGGCTTCTATCCCTTGATGGCAGCTTCCCCCTGACTGAGTAAATGAGTTGCAATTGGAGGCATGGTTTGGATCAGACAAGCATCTTGTCATTTTGTGAATTACAGGATATCTACACTGCAAATTACTCATTTAACTGCGAGGCAAAAGGCTATCGCATCTGTACTTAACTATCGGGGAAATGTTGGCTAATGTTGTCTTAGTCATTTGGTGGGACCATAAGAGTTTCTTCAGCAGGCAACATAAAAACTCACACTGGATTAATAGTTTTGGAACTTGTGGTCGCAGATGAGAGATACTCGCTTTGAAGCATAACAACTTATTTTCACTTCATCAACATTCGTAAAAAATCGAATTCCTCGTATATTTCTCCAGAATTCTACTTTGTCATTAATGAGTCATTTAATCTCATTATGACAATGCAACATTGAATAATACAGACCATGAAGGCCATTTTGTAAATCTAACCGCTAAGCCTCAAGCCCTAAATCAGTTGTCGTGTTTAACGTCATGCTAGAGGTTATATAAGAGGCCTCATCAGGCATATGTGGCCTCCTCATCCAGCTTTCACCCAGTGACTGTATTTAGCTCAGTTTTGTCCTCATTTCTTCGGAGAGAGTAAACAAGTAAACGATGACTCTGACGCCTTCCCTCAGCTGAAGTTGAGGCGGGCGGGAGACAGAGAGAGAGAGAGAGAGAGAGAGAGAGAGAGAGAGAGAGAGAGAGAGAGAGAGAGAGAGAGAGAGAGAGAGAGAGCTCAAGTTCTATTCTATTCTGTTTAATGGAGTCTCTTCCCGACAGCCCGTGTGTGATTTAGCATTCTTTGAGATGAGGAGGAGAGTATGCCTGTATCCAGGGTCCCCCCCCCCCTCCCACCACCACCCTTACCCCACCTTTTTTTCTCTCTCTGTGCTTGCTTTGGGTTCTATCATTCTACCCAAGCTCTTACGCGGTCTCTCTCTACCACATTCCCTCGCCCTCTCTCTCTCCCGCTCTGTGCATTGCTCATCACGCGTCGACTTTGAAGTCACAACTTTCTCCGTTTCCTGTTTTTTATTTATTTTTTTTGTTCCTCTGTGGCTTTGATGCACTAACATTCTGTGAATAGTTCCCTCTAATGCCTGGATCTCTGTGCCCCATTCTTCCCTCTCTGTCGGTGTAGAAACACTGGGACTCGCTGCCTTTCAAACGGCGTCCATAAATTACAAGTTGTCAAGTGTTATTTTCCTTGTTTACAGCCATTTTGGGCTCCCTCTCCCCTTGTGCACCACTATTGTGTTTCACATTTAATTTTGACAATAATGTTCAGGGGGCTCAAAACCAGTGGCCCGTTGCGGCTGGGGAGGGGGAAAGGGGGAAGGAAAGTGTGGGGGGTGGTGGGGGTGGGGTGCAGAAACTATTAAAATATTTGCCAGGCTTTATGAGTTTTATGTGTGTAATTTGTGTGGATATATCCCTCTGTGTTGCCACCATGTTTCGAGGACAGAGGGGAGCTTGTGCCGTGGCCTGTAACACTCAGAGTGAGGAAAGAGAAAGAGAGAGAGAGAGAGAGAGAGAGAGAGAGAGAGAGAGAGAGAGAGAGAGAGAGAGAGAGAGAGAGAGAGAGAGAGAGAGAGAGAGAGAGAGAGAAGGGGAGGTGGATGGAGAGAGAGAGAGAGAGAAATAGAGCGAGAGAGAGAGAGAGAGAGAGAGAAGGGGAGGGGGAAGGAGAGAGAGAGACAAATATAAAGAGAGGGAGAGAGACAGAGAGAGGGAGAGAGAGAGGGAGAAAGGGAGAGAGAGGAGAGAGGAAAGAGAGAGAGAAGGCAAGGGAAATGGAGAGAGAGAGAGAGAGAGAGAGAGAGAGAGAGAGAGAGAGAGAGAGAGAGAGAGAGAGAGAGAGAGAGAGAGCTAGAGAGAGAGAGCAAGAGAGAGAGAGAGGGAGAGAGAGAGAAAGGGAGGGAAACAGAGAGAGAGGAAGAGAGAAGGGGAGGGAGAGGTAGAGAAAGGAGAAGGAGAGATGGACGAAGGACAAGTTTAAGGGTAATGGGAGGAGTTACACTGGCAGAGAGAGAGAGAGAGATAGGGAGAGAGATAGAGAGCCACGGGGTGAGCAAGAGAGCAAGAGAGCAAAAAGAGCACAAGGTAGAGCGAGGGTTGTGGAAATCTGCTCTGAAAAGCTACCCAGAACCCCCCTCGCCCTCCATGCACACACACACACACACGCACGCACGCACGCACACACGCACGCACGCACGCACGCACACACGCACGCACGCACACACGCACGCACGCACACACACACACACACACACACACACACACACACACACACACACACACACACACACACACACACACACACACAGACACACACACACAGACACACACACACACACACACACACACGCACCATCCCTTCTTCACTACACAAACAGCTTAATTTATTGCATGTCTGCCGAGATCAACAGCCGTTTATAACCGACAATAATTTCCCATATGTTCCATATATAACCTCAGAGGGCGAGCAGAGGAGAGAGAGAGAGAGAGTGGAGAGAAAGAAAGATGGCGGAGCCAATTCCAGCACCCAAGAGACCAACGCACGCAAGAGAGTTTAATCAGTTGCTGGCTGGTGGTAACCTCATTTTATCTAAACCCCAGTTCTTATACGTTGATGTATGGGATGATTGCCCATTAACCTCCACACCTGCTGCTAGGCGATCCGACTCTTCTTATTGCATTGTTCGCTGTGGGGACATAACGGTAGCTCGGCTGCTAGTGTAGAACTTGGCCGCGAAGCGTTGAGTTTCCCTCTGGAAGTTTAGTGCATCAGCCGCGGCAGCAGGACCAGTTTGTTCCTGTCAGAACCTGCGCCGCATGATAAGGCTGACAGGGCGTAGGAGGAATAAGCAGAAGGATTTCAGTCTGCAGCCTCCCCAAATCTCTCTCAGTTTGAGCATTCTGTAGGTGGGGCTGACATCAGGCCGCCACTTTCTGAATTCGCAAAACTCTTTTTTTGTTCACCCGCGCAAGGTCGAAACGCATTATTGCGTTTGAGTGATATGAGTGGATTTAAGCATGTGTGCATGTGCATGAGAATATGTGATTATATAATTGTGTGCGTGTGTGTGTGTGTGTGTGTGTACGTGCCCATGAGTGAGCCTAACTGCGGCAAAGTCTGTGCCCACATGTTTTTGAGAGAGAGCGTGTGAGCCGTCGCTCACATGGACGTGACATGGCACGGATGTAACCTTAAACGGCACCAGGGGGGGGGAGGGGGCCTGGAGATGATGGTGCTAGGTGCTGGTATGGATGGAGGGAGGGAGGTAAGGAGAGGGGAAGGACAGGGCTCAGGTCCCAGAGAGATGATCGATCAACAGCTCCAGGTGGGCAAGCCCGAGCCATTCAGTCCTAGCCAAACCTGCCATGACTACTAAATCAACCCACCCACACACGCACATACACAAACACACACACACACACACACACACACACACACACACACACACACACACACACACACACACACACACACACACACAGTCACACGCATGCACGCACACATGCATGCACCCAGGCACGCACAGACACACACACACACACGCACACACACAAACGCACACATACACACACAATACTACAAATTGAGGAAGCGAGGAAAAAATAGGGACTGGATCAACTATTTTTGAAGGTACTTGAAGAGATTGTCTTCATTTAGACTGTTATTTGATCCAAGAGTTGATTTCATAGACTCTTAATACATCTGCCCTTCATTCGACACGCTGCGTGACCGGTATCACTGCGAGTGAGTCACAGTGTCTGGGATAGGAGAACACGGCTAATTAGTATGCATATTAGCAATCCTCAACTACAAAAACAAGACTGTTTGTAGAATGTTATTCGCCTTTAGAGGAATGCGTCAATGAGTGCATTCCTATATTTATGACGCACAGCGAGGATTGGCACTATGAAAGTATTGTGGTTAATTTGATAATGGTTTGTTGCTGTTTAATTTGATAATGGTTTGTTGCTCTTGATAGACATGTTCAACAAGTCCTACAGTGCTGATAAAGAAGATGCAATAATGTGTTTGTGTGTGTGTGTGTGTGTGTGTGTCTGTGTGTGTGCGCGGCGCGCGTGTGCGTTTCTGTGTATCGTGCGCCGTGCACTTTCTTCCATCAACCTTCTGTCATTACACCCAATGGATGAATAGACGAGTAAATCAGCAAATTATACATTAAGTTCAGCTGGCAACTGCTTGTTCATAAAGAAATAGGTTAAACCTTGATGTTTAAATCACAGCCCGGCTGTAAATCTCCTGATATCCTTCTGTATTTGTCAGACAAAGGGGTTTCTTGCTTGGGAACGAGTATCTTAGTTAGTCGTGGCGGAAACTACAATCTAATGGTGGGCGTGCGATGTTACGGTGTGATAGGGCGGAAGACAGCACCTAACAAAATGGATGAAAGACAGAGAGAGCGAAAGAGTGAATGAAATAAGGAACAAAAGAAAGTAAGAAAGAGCATGAGAATGAAAGGAACAACAAACCGACGAAGAGAAAGGAACGAAAGCAAGAAAGAAAGAACGAAAGACATACGTTAAGGACCAAAGAAACTTTGTTCCTGCTTAGGGGAGTAAGTCAATTCCACATGGCCCACGTTAGCTGAAATGAGGCAGTGATCAAGTGCTTTGCTCCCAGGGGACAGTGACTGTGTGGACAGGGGTGTCTACTCTACAGCAGATCATTATCATCCAGGCCCAACCTGCCTCCACTTGGCAACACGACTAAACTTCATTCATTCAATAAATTCAACCTCATTTCGTTTTGTTTTTTTTGTTCCTGAAATGGTCCAATATTTGAAGATTTTACCCTTGAAAGTGTTGAACGAAACAAATAAAAACGCTCCAAAGGTCCTGTTATAACGATAATCTGCTGTATTTGCAGGCCTCCAATTACAGTATTAAAAAAAAAACCTGAAATGTGTTTATTGCAAATGGTTTCTGCGTTAATTCAAGCCTGTTGTTGCGGGTTTTTTTTTTACAGTCTAACACCTTTAATTTTTCTCTTTTTTCTGGTTGGTCCACAGTGTGAGCCGACGTCTGGCCAGCAGCACAGTTTTTACAGGCGAAATGAAACAAACAGGCTTTATTTGCCCTTCCAACCGAGGCACAGGAAAATTATTATCCACAAAGTGCAGCAATAAAGAGGTGATATGGGAGAGGTGATGAATTCAGTATGTTACAGCTGAGGCTCTCGGCCTAACTCACAGCTTCGTACAGAGGAGAAGGACAGGGGAAATTGGATCCTGCGTGAAAGCAGGGCCACTCATTGGATTTTTGATGAAAGACATACTTGCAGAAATTGATATTAACTCTCGTTAAAGGGAAAGTGGACATCAGAGATGGATTGCCAGTTGCTTTAAATGATTCATAGGCTGCAATTGCCACGTACCAGAAAATAGTGCTTTTCGTTTCACTACGTTTTTTTATGTTCTTGTTCTTCTTCTGAATTGGTGATGGTGGATGTGTTTGTAGACCGGCGAACAAAGGGAAAGAAAAATAAAGCATTCTCATTGATGAAGGGAGGAAATCAGGGAAATGTCAAGTGTTTTAGTGGCTGACAGAGATTGAACTCCTTTGAATAGGCCAGCAGAACTGACTCACCCTCCTATCCAAACAACTTTGTGTCCAAAGCACTACATTGTTTCAATAGACCCCGCACACTACACACACACAACAGAAAAAAGCAACCAATGTCCCGGATAGACATGCTCTCTGAGACTCTTTCACGCCCTAGCTAAACGTTTAGCCACCCTGGCTAATTAAGTGCTGTGAATGAGCGCGCATCAAAAGGAGGGCGGGATTCTGGGTCCCTGTGGCCACCCCCTTGGTTCGGAGGTCAGCCCCTCTCTAGGAAAGGAGCTGGGGTGTCCCTTGGCCCTGTGGACCTCTGGACAGTCACCCTTCACCCCTTGCCGGAGCATATCAAAGCCCCCGACCGCAGAGGGTTGCACAGACGTCCCCCTGCCCCCCCCCCCCCCCGACAAACACAGGCCGACATCAAAGAGCCAGTGGGAAAAAGACAAGGAAAAAAAAATAATAAGAAAACGAAAGCGAAAGCCAAAATGAAATTCTCTGTTATTCGGGGGCAGATATTCCGAAAAAGATGAATATAATTAATCTCGCAAAGTTGTCATGGGTGTAAAGAGCTCTTGCTGTGCTGCAGCCTCCTTGGGGGCACTTGAGGAGAATTATGTGATTAAACAGACCTGTGAATTCTGGACACAGGCGGAGAGAAGAAAGGCCGGTCCTCCCCATAATGCCCTTAATGAAGTGTCTGGTGGCTCCATCAGCTCTGGCTGGGCCTTGTGCAGCCTGCTCACAATCTGTCTAATGACAGAGCCGGGGCCGCCGAGCGCACCAGCGCTTCCCAATGAGCCACAAAGGGAGATCACAGGCTTCATTGTGGCTAGGCACAGGAGCTTAGCCCTCATCAGTCCCAATAAACCTGTCTCTAGTCAGGCTTGGACACACCCCTCACGCCATCAGCCAAGAACAGCCACCAACACTGCCACCGCCACCGCCGCCGCCACCGCCGCCACCACCCTTCGTCACCGCACACTCCTCCTAGCCCCGTTGCCCGCTCTCATTATGACATCAGGTTGAGGTGGCCTTATCACCCGCTGAAATAGGACTCGCTGTTTGTATTTACACGAGCAGCCCCCGGTAACAGGCCCCTTTTTCCCTCCCTTGGCCACGGCCATTGTTTGGGCTGTGGGGCCGATAATGTATGGGTATGTATCTGCATACAGGGGGTGTTTACTTGCCCGCCCTTTTGCCTCCATTTTTAAACTGGGGGCACTCCCCTTGGCCCGCAGCGCCGGCCCAGAGTCCCTGCCAAACGTATGCAAATGAGCGCCGCCACAATAGCGCCCACAGCTGCACACAGTCAGCCAAAGACAGAGGACAAGGCGGCCCGCTCTTTCATCTGTAACCCCTGATCCTCACTCAGCGATACGTCATGTTCACCCCAACATTGCCCCCCCCCCCCACCCCCTTCACCAAAGAGCCGCATCTCCCCCCCCCCCCCCCCCCCTCCCTCACCCCTCTCCTCCTCCCCTCGCGGTCCCCCTCACAGCTTTTCTCTATACACACAGATGAGCCGTTGGCTGGGCTCTAGGAACAGGGGACAGAATGTCCCCCAAACCCCTGGGCCAGAGTCCCTGCACAGTGACTCGCAGGAGCCTCAGTGGCGCGTCAATGGCCCTTGAACCTTTGTTGGGCCGAAGTGAAAGAGGAAACGCTGGGGGAACAGAAAAACAAACAACGTGCTCATTTTCTTCTTCTGCGTCTTTTTCTCCGCCGTCTCGTCATCACTCTCCCCCTCCGCTGCTTGTCAGTGTTTTTTTTTTGGGGGGGGGTAAAATGACTATTTGGGGTAAAATTGAGAGGGTGGCGGGGCAGTGGGAGGAGGGTTATCCAAAGAGAGCGGGGGTAAAGAACCTGATTGCTTTAATCTCAGTGTTCACAGGGCACTCTTTTCATGGAGCTCTCTGGCCGTGTGATTCAGTCCCCGGCCTCAGCTCCTTTGCGCCCCGCCATTGTTCTCACATGAAAATCAATTCCCTTGAAGACCCTCCTTAATCCCGTCTTTGGCGTCAACAATGGCCACTTGTGCACGGCCCCTGATAGACTAAGAGCCGGGATGATGCGGCTGTCTGCTCCGATTCCAGCCCATTCAGGTAACAGCGGCCTGCGTCACTTTGTAGTGCCAAGTGCAGGACTCGACAGGAAGACGTTTGCGATCATAATTTCCTGCAGAGCAAGAAGCCCGGGCACCCCCGCGCACCAACAAGACTTTTAATTAGGGACGACAACCACAGAGATTAGAGATCAGCCCATAACAATGACTGTCCCTTTGAACGCTGCTCCGCCCCTGTCCCCGCGCCGCGTCCAGATGGAGTGTGCAATGCCATGATCACACTAATCATCTCAGCAACTGTCCACAGCGGCAGCCGGCTCCTCATTAACGTGACGCTCCGCAGATCGCTGCTATTCTCGAAGGGGGGAAAAGATCCGTGCACACGAAGCCTTTCCACACACGGTGCAGAAAGAGTGAGATCCTGATAGCGAGCGACCGAACGGGGACAAAATCAATGGCGATTTTGGACGTCCAGTTTTCCTGTATCGTGTTTTGCACACAAAAGATCAAAGGGCTTTTTCTGCAATACTCGGTCAACAAGCTTTCTTTTTAATAGTTTCAGTTTCAGTTTTGAGATGCACAGCTGAGCCCATCCATGGCATGTCTGCAGTTTGTATTTTTTTAGAGAAGGCTTGATGTCTGCTGATCTTTATATTGAACTCATACATCAAAACATGCACGGTTTCCTTGACCACCAGACTCCATATTTGGTGGGCTTTGATGCTGCATTAAAGACCTATTGGGAAAAGGTAGCAGAGCACAACATCACTGCAACAATCCCACTTAATTAAGAGCAGAGCTATATGTAAAAAAAAATAATACAACATCTGATGAGGATCAAAAGGCCCAAGTTTACAGAGGAGATTTCATTACTCGTCCCTCTCCCTACCTTTTCTGTGTTTGGCAGAGAAAGGGAACAAAGCAGGAACCCTACTGATTGAAAACTAGCAGAACAGTGAAACAACAGGACACAACTGATCGCTCATGCATGGCTGGGATTAGGATAAAAGTAGAAAGGCCGCGGAGAAGAAAGAGCACAATAAAAGGAACAGGCCACTGACAAACTTTTTTTTCTTCTATTTCTTTTGAGGTGAAAGAGATGGAAGAAAAGGTTTTTTTTTGGTCATATGAAAAGATAGAGAGAGAAAGATTACCAGGCAGAAGCAGGCCTTTCTGTCCTTTGTACGCCTCCGTTCACTTTTATTTTAACCAGCAACATGAAAGATGGGGCCCCCTAGTCGCTGGTGACCAACATAAGACAAACATTGCGATGAAAATTGTTGACCGTGATATTATTTTTTTTGCCATCTTCACGGGGAATTTTTTTCTTTTTTACAATATTAGTATAACACTGAGATTATTATTGGCCAACTGCCTTGGGAAAGTTTGTGAAAAACCGACAAACTTCCAATGGGAAAGAAAGAATCATGCTTGTGACTCTGATCCAGATTGGATTGGATTTTCCTTGCACTCTGTTGATACAATAATGACATTTTAAATATGGGTCGTATGAGAATACTATAAAATGCATAACACTACTGCTATACTTATATTACATGTTCCTTTGAACAACAAATCCTTCATACAACTTATATATATGTAACTACTGAATCCTATGCCTTCAGTTCAAAGTTGTTTTTCAGAATAAATTCTCTGTTGTCAATGAACATTTATTTGACAGGGATTAAGTACCCAAACCACACAGGGCATCCAGTTTACCCTTCCGTTGATATTGACACTATGGCATACCTGTATGGACGCATGAACTTCCAAGTAGAAATGCGTTGGTTTGCAGATTCTCTAAACTAAATAGTTAACATTGTGTTCAACAAGACTCGGAATTTCAATCCAAAATCGGAGGCTTTACTCCTTTATCATCCGTACAAATCCTTTAAGCACACGATCACATGAAGGCATACACGCATGCACGCACGCGCACGCACACGCACACTCACACACACACACACACACACACACACACACACACACACACACACACACACACACACACACACACACACACACACACACACACACACACACACACACAAAGACACACACACACACAGACACACACACACAAACACACACCTAAAGTCAACAGTACTGAATCAGGTGCTCTGCAAAGTTATTCATATGTTTGCTTAAGCACTCCATTAAGGTTTGTCGGGGAAGCCTCCTCCATTCTTTTCAAATACAAATCACACTTGTACCCCGAGTGGCTTTTCTCCAAAACAAAGGTGTCTTTCCTTTCCTTTCTGGAGGGGGCTGTAGCTGCGCCACTCCCCCCAATTCTCTCACTCGTTGTAGACAGCTCTTCTAATCGCCACTACTGGCTGACCCCTAGCCCGGACCCCTTCTGAGATTTACAGCTTTCACTGGCTCGCCCTTTGACCCCTTCAACAGCCGACAGACACTCCCTTTTTGACGTGCACTCCCTCTCACACGCACGGAGGAGCCCGGGACGGCGGCGGCATAGGAGACACCACTGGCCCAGGTCGCTAAGTGCTGCCTCAGCATCCAACCACCAGCTCCCTAGGTGGCTTCAACACCGGGTACCCCTCAGCCGCCCCTATCCGGCTCCCTACCCGGCTCCCTACCCGGCTCCCTACCCCTCCTCTGACTGCACCCCCTCCTCCCCCTCCTCCTCCTCCCCCTCCTCCTCCCCCTCCTCTTCCCCCTCCTCCTCCCCCGTCCTCCAGCCCCCACCAGCCTTTTCAAGAAAGCAAAGTATTTGGCCTGGAGCAACGGTGGACGGCGTGAAAATAAATTAAGAAGCCTAATAAAGTGTGTGTCGTGGTGGGGCAGGGGGAGGGGGGGGGGGGGGGGGGGGGGGGGGGGGGTGTGTGGGGGGTTTAGGCTGCCACATGTGGGGATGATTGCAGGAAGCGGAGTGCAGAGTGGGCAGGGGGACCCGCGGTTCGTTGAAGGGAAGAGGGGGGGTTAGGGGGGGGGGGGGGGACCCAGCCAGGAGAACCGCGGCAGCACATTCCCAGGGGCCATTGTGCATGACAGCTCTGTAGGGGCCGCTGGTCCTTGGCTCAGCGAAAGCCCCCCATTCCGGCCAGGTCGCCCGTGTTTGGGGCCCCAATGAAATCCAAGTAGGCGGGGGGTGGCTCCCTCTTAATGTTTAATTAAAGAGCCCCCCACACATTGTTCTGGCACCTGTAAGACAGACCTACAATTGTCTTGAGATAGGCTTGACCCCTGTTCTTTTTAAATACATGTTTCTTATTTACTAAAGTCATTCACACCTTTGAAAATAGTTCAGGAAAAAAACCACAAACATTTTAGTACAGGGTTTTTTAGTTTATTGCCCCCCCCCCCCCCCCCCCCCCCCCCCCGCACTGACTGATTCACTCACTAGCACACACACACAAACACACAAACACACACACTTCCCCTACGGAAAAAAAAACAGTAGCTAAAGTAATACAGTGCTTCCTCTTTAGGGGGCAGTTAATCATGTCTGAGCAAACATGTGTGTACTGGAGCGTGAAGACACACCAACTCCCACACACACTTCATGTTAACTTTTTTTCTCCTTCTCCTCTTTTTTCCCTTTGCTCTGTTGTGAACTGCGGTTCATCGGTGGCCCTGGACAACACAGCCTGTCCAGCCATCGGTGTGTTTCATCCTTTCTTCCTCTGCTTGGGACTGCCTGAGATGGCTGCCTTTTTCTATCTGTGGTGAGATACATGATAGGAGAACAACAATAACAGCTCCATGCCCTCTTGCTTCGGCAGATGATTTTCACAGCCATGTATCTATCACAGTCAGCCTTCTTTCAGCTCTTAAATGGACTTGGCCAGAGAGAAGCATCCCCCCCTCCCCAGTTTACAGTCTCTCGGGCGTCAGAGGTCAAAAAGTTATTTTTTATTGACTTGTTTGAGGCAGTGGCTAATGAAATCCCCTGCGCTTGAATGGAGGCAAGTTTCTGCGGAAAAAAAACTCCTACCCAATGAAGTGGCCTTTTCTTCCTCTTCTCCCCACCCCTCCTCTTCTGTTCTCACAGACAAACAACAAAACAAAACAACAAAGAGAGAGGGTCAATAAAGGAGTCGTGGTCAGATGGGTCACATGCTGTCTATTGAGGACCTGGCCCATCAAGCCCATTCACGAGAGTCCATAAAACCGACAGGCCGCTTAAATACCTGACAGTAAGAATGGGGACAAAAACAAAGAGAAAAGGGAGAAACAACTGATAAAATAAATAAGGCGGAGGGTCTGTGACTGATGTCTATGGATGGTGCTGGAGAGTCACTGACAATCCAAGAAATGTGTCTGCGGCCACAAAAGAAGTGGGGGGGGGGGGGCAGGGGGCGGAGGGGGGGGGGGGGGGTTGCTGGAAAAATACTGAGAGAAGCTTGCTGGGCACATTTTTTAGGCCGTTCCCATTTGGACCCCCTTTTGAGTCATTGTCTGCGTCCCGGGCCCATGAGAAAAGTCAATCACCGACGTTTTTTTTTTGTTGTTGTTTTTTTCTTCCCCCCTTTTTCCATCCTCCCTAGTTTGTTAGCACAGATCGGCATTCAAGTGATGACAAAAAAAAAGTAGTTCGATGCTTCTTTCTGTTCACACCCCGATTAAGATGTTAGCCAGCAAATATGGCGATATCAAAAGCAGAGGGGAAGAAGAAAGATATAAAACTGGCCAGCGATTAAAATCCATATTTATTCAGCCCGATTTTTCCTTGTGAGAGATTCAATGCATTGGTTAGCTGCCTCCATTTGATCTATGCTGAGAAAGGAGATGTCTAAACCTTGGGGGCCTGTGATCCAAGCCTAATGCGTTGCCAAATATAGTCAATTATTTTGCTGAATTTGGGCAGAGGCGCATCCAACTGTTTGAACGGATGAGTTATTTATATTATTTATTTTTGTTAGTGTATATATGTAACGCAGGCAGTCCAACACACACACTCACACATGCATACGCACACACACACACACACACACACACACACACACACACACACACACACACACACACACACACACACACACACACACACACACACACACACACACACACACACAAACACACACGCAAACACAGTCTTGTAAATTAAGACGGTTGTTATGAAGACATTTTAAACACTCACACTTACACATCATTTTTTATCAATTCACACATCCAGCCATGGCAATTAGGCTAATCATGCAGTCTGTGTATGAAAGCTCAGCGCTTCTCAGTAAGAAAAACAATAAGAAATATTTGACCTTACATACTAACTTCAATCTCACACAGCTCACAACAATGGCCCTGTCATTCTTTAAGAGACAAAGACAAAGACATCCTGTGTACATCAATGGCTCTTCTATTAATGTCTGTCGCTGTCTCTTTTCTCCCTCAGACGGGGAATAAACTGAACAATACAAGATTTTGTTGTTCTTTTATTCACCTATGCCAGTTAAGTAGTACCCTAAAGTGACCCCCCCCCCACCGTCCACACACACATGCACTCACATACACCCACCCACACACACGCACACATCCGTACACACACACACACTTACACAAAATGCACTCACATACACACAATGCAAAAATCCATTCAGGAAAGCAATTTAAGCAGACAACGATACTCTCTCACACCCCCCCCCCTCCCCCTCACACACACACACACACACACACACACACACACACACACACACACACACACACACACACACATACACACACACACACACACACACACACACACACACACACACACACACACACACACACACACACACACACAGGTACACACACACAAACACACACACACACACACAAACAAACACACACACACACACACACACACACACCTACACACGTGCATGCATCTGCTCAAATACACACATTTCATTTTTTTCATTTCAGAGGAAACTTACGAGCTCTGACAGTCTGTCATTTTTTCAAAATCCAAAATAAAAATAGACATTCTAAAGAATTCTGGTGCCCTGGAAAATGTAAATGATTCAGGGGGAAAACACAGCCTTAGTATAGCGACATACCGCTGGTGAAAATGTGCATACTTCATTCAGTATGATGCATGTGTAAAGTGTGTGTGTGTGTGTGTGTGTGTGTGTGTGTGTGTGTGTGTGTGTGTGTGTGTGTGTGTGTGTGTGTGTGTGTGTGTGTGTGTGCGTCTGGCTAGCATGTCCAGAGCAGCATTACGTTGCCCCTGGGGACAGAAACATCATGAGCCACATAATTCTCGACTTATGTCACGCCTACACACTGTTGGCTCTCTTTGGACTCCCCTCCTATTACCACAGAGAAGTTATCATACGTCATCCCATAGAACAGCTGGAGCACCATATAAATCCTGATCGATGATTTCACCCAGATGGTATCGGAAAGAAAGAAAAGGGAATCACGGTGGACGAAAAGTAAGACCCTCAATGGTTAACAAGTAGGCCTATTCAACCAGTAGGCCTATTTTGTTAAAAACAATGATGCTGTGATGCTGAATGTGAAAATGAAGATATCTGTCGTTACATGTCCTGGTAATCTCATTAATATTCCATGGACGGATGGATACATGCAGGCCTACATGACACATGGATTTACGTGACAAATCCAATACTGGATCTCCTATTTCAGTCTAATCTGCAAAAATGTAATAATATCTAATTTTCTTCTTAACACAGTACACATAAGTAATTATTTGTCCTAATCCCTAATCTTGTATTTGGTGTTCGTCTCATTCCCCGCAAGGTGGTATGCGGTCGGCTCCCCCTTTGATCCGGCTCGCCTCCCCAGGCCGTGGATTTAAAGGTTAATGAAACAATAATACGGACTCAAATGAGTTCTTGCTGAAGCTACCCAGATCCAAAAAGGATCTTGATACGAATTCCAAATAACGTAGGGGCCTTTTGCGCACGATCTCTCCATGTCCATAACCTAAGACATTTCTGATGCGCCTCGTTTGAAATGTGGCCTGTATACTCTGGCACATCTTGTGAAGAAGAAAAAAAAAAATAGCACGCTGATAGGTTATGCTTTTGCATCTACTCACTCTATGAAATAGTAAGCATGACTTTGGTCATATGAAGCAGAGGGGAGATGAGCGGGAGTCGGTGGTGGTGGTGGTGGTGGTGGGCTCCCCACTCACCATGAGTGAGGAGTTGCCCATGAACAGACAGATAATTATTTTATTCATTATTTTTCCTGTGGCAATTTTCCCTGCGTGCAAGAGAAGAGGAGAGATGGGCACCGGGGCTCGGCTGGAACCTGATCATAGCCTCGCACTACCACGGAGATGCCAGTCAAGGTTTGAGTTATAAACAGCATCTGTTTCAATTGGATGCTGAGATTTGGGAAGTAGGCCTATCCTCGCTCTTCCTCCGCTCTCCCTCCCTCCCTCCCTCTCTCTCTCTGTAGTACGAACTGGCACCAACTGACTCCGCTCTCTCTTCTCTCTCTCTTTCTCCCACTCGCCCCCCCCCCCCCCCCCCTCTCTCTCTCTATTCTCTCCCCTCCTCCCCCCCCACACTCTCTCTCTCTCTCTCTCTCTCTCTCTCTCTCTCTCTCTCTCTCTCTCTCTCTCTCTCTCTCTCTCTCTCTCTCTCTCTCTCTCTCCCTCCCTCCCTCTCTCCCTCTCTCTCTCTCTCTCTCTCTCTCTCTCTCTCTCTCTCTCTCTCTCTCTCTCTCTCTCTCTCTCTCTCCCCTCTCTCTCTCTCTCTCTCTCTCTCTCTCTCTCTCTCTCTCTCTCTCTCTCTCTCTCTCGCTCTCTCTCTCTCTCTCTCTCTCTCTCTCTCTCTCTCTCTCTCTCTCTCTCTCTCTCTCTCTCTCTCTCTCTCTCTCTCTCTCTCTCTCTTTCTCTCTATTCACTCCCCTCCTCCCCCTCTGTATACTCATATGCGCCTTCCGCTCATTACAGTACTGAAAGAAGAAGATTTATTTAGCAAGAAAAAGCCCAAAGAAGCAAAAGCTCGCACATTAGCGTCCGTGCGGAGCCCCAGTTGTTCACAGCGCTAACGCTCGGCCTTCTAAAGCTGGGAGGGGGGAGGGGGGAGGGCTCCCACATAAGGCCTATCCCTGCGGACAGGCAGATAACACCCAGATAACACGCAGATTTCTGAGAGACTCGGTGATGATTGCAGACCGAAAGTCGAATTTAAAAAAAAGAAGAAGGCGAAATTCGGTTGAGCCAGTTCTTTAAAGGTTGTCGTGTGCAATCGCAGTGGTGAAATCACTCCCTCACTGATATTACGACTCTCAATTATTTGAAGGCTTGTCTTTGCTTGAGTCGAGGCGGTCCGCCGGCTAAGACGATTGGTCTCAGATGAACTCTTAAAAAAGGCTGTGTGCTGCCCTCTACTGAGCGAAATGTTGAACTCTGCAGCTACGTTTATCCTGCATGCGCGGTTCGTGATGCACATTAAAAAGTGCGTTATAGCAGTACGGTTACAATTCACTTTCATAATTTATAAGTTCCCTGATGTAAGAAAATTAACATAATACGTAACCTTGACTAAAACGATTTCGGCTATTTCTTCATGCACAGTCTCCTTACATTATACATATATTCTATGTGATTTTGATCTGATATTGCACACAATTCTATGATTGCGATTCAACCATTTAAGCCTGTGTTTCACATCAATAATCAACCTCATCTATAATGGCCTCCCATAAAAAAAACATTACAGGCCAACTCTGCTTTGACAACTCCAATGTCCACCACAAACACACACACCTGACCCCCGCCACAAACTCCAACGGGCCACGCTACACCATACGCAGCTAAAGAGCCAGGGCTCTGATTAAAAACAAAAAAGCTATTTTTCGGAGAGCATTCCTTGTATTTGAAGTCCGTGTCGTTTGAGGTCAGGTTGATGAGAGGCGGGACGGTTGATTTGGAGTTCAAACGCGTGGAAATGAGGTGTGAAGCGAGGGGCGATCCTCCTCTTTGTTCTCAGCGCTAAGGTGCGAGCGCTGCCCTGAGCTCGTCCGTACTTTCGCTCTGTGTTTTAAGGTTCTGAATCACGCCAGACCCCCGAAGCGAGATTGAGAAACGGAGGAGGAGAATGACAAGAGGGAGAGTGCAGATAGAAAGAGATAACACATGAAGAGACCAGCTTGTGTAACCCTCTCTCTTCCCTAATTTGCCCAGAAAAACAGCACTGGCCTACATGTGGAGTGGGAGAGCGGTATGGTGGGGTGAATATATAACAACCTAGATTGTGGACCTTAATACGCACACACGCATACACACACGCACACACACGCGCACACACACACACACACACACACACACACACACACACACACACACACACACACACACTCACACACACACACACACACACACACACACACACACACACACACACACACACACACACACACACACACACACACACACACACACACACACTTTATCCTGTGCTGGAGTTGTCCCTGCCCACCGTTTCATGAGAAACATCTCTAAGTGTGTGTGTGTGTGTGTGTGTGTGTGTGTGTGTGTGTGTGTGTGTGTGTGAGTGTGTGTGTTTATATGTGTGTGTGTGTGTGTGTGTGTGTGTGTGTGTGTGTGTGTGTGTGTGTGTGTGTGTGTGTGTGTGTGTGTGTGTGTGTGTGTGTGTGTGCCCTCGTGCCAATGAGTGCGTCTGTGTGTGTGCACATGTTTGTGTGTGTGTGTGCATGTGTACGTGCAAGAGCACATGATTTCTGTGTCTGGTGTGTTTGCGAGTGTATGTGTGTACACAAATGCATGTGTGTGAGCATGTGTGTGTGTGTGTGTGTGTGTGTGTGTGTGTGTGTATGTGTGTGTGTGTGTGTGTATGTGTGAGCAAACGTACATGCGTGTGTGTGTGTGTGTGTGTGTGTGTGTGCTGTGAAGCTCCTCATGAAAGGGCAGGCTAAAGAGCGGCTGCTAACTCTATCACAGGCCCCAGTCTGGTGCTGGAATGGCAAACAGATGGTCACCTGGATTAATAGAGCCAATTAATTCATCCCATTATGTCATTAAGCATGGAGAGGGAGCAGCAGCCGTATGCGCTCCCTAAGATGGCTTGCATCTGATTTAGCTCCTGGAGCAGACTAACACCATCCACCTATCAAACGGCACGCACATGCAATCTGTTACTTTGAAGCGCTTTTTTTTGACAATGCCAACTCGATTTGGGGGAACTTTTAAACAGTTTTATGAAACAACCTTCATGTTTTTTTCTGTGATAGAATCTCATGAATATGTTGAATATGAATAGTCATTATTCTTATTTTAGTAGAATCATTTTGATGTAGGCTTCATAGGCCAAGGTCCAAGTATACACTTGACATACAATTCAGAAGATAGTGGGTCATCTTTTTCAAAATTGGATCTGCAACTTGGATAAGGCATTTGGTCATATTCGTCCAAAAAACACTTTACAAAGACATTATTGAAATTTGACTTATATGTTTTCTAATAACATTCATTGGGTGCCTTATGCAGACCTACAATTTAAGGCCTTTTACAGAGATATTAGTTGATGTAGCTCATTACACGTTGTCAACGAGCCACTAGGTGGCGTCTTTGTCCCCACATGTCCGTGAAGTTCCCTGTTCTTTTATAATAATTAAAAGTTAAATGCTGAGGAAAAAAACAGATTTCGAGGTCACGGCTGATGTCATATTGTGTCATGAAAGTGTTTTTGTTTGCTTCATCTAACGTTCTTCCTCCCCTGATTCTGCTTCTGGGCTTAGAATCGCATCTGGTGTCAAACAGAATTAAACAATCGACCACATGTCTTCCTGAATTATTTGAATGACTTTTTACGTTTGCAATCTTTTCTGCTTAGCGGAGTGTGTAACTGTGTGTGTGTGTACGTGGGTGCGTTTGTGTGTGTGTGCACATGCACGCATATGTGTTTGTCCGAATAATAACGCTCTCTAGTGGGCAGGGTCATATAAAGCCCATCTTTGAATCGAACCCATTAGAGAAAATCTAAAAGAAAACTGAGTCAATAATGTTTTGCTAAAAGAGATACAAATGCTATTGTTATGTCAGAGAGAGAGAGAGAGAGAGAGAGAGAGAGAGAGAGAGAGAGAGAGAGAGAGAGAGAGAGAGAGAGAGAGAGAGAGAGAGAGAGAGAGAGAGAGAGAGAGAGAGAGAGAGAGAGATACACACACACACAGAGAGGGAGAGAGAGAGAGAGAGAGAGAGAGAGAGAGAGAGAGAGAGAGAGAGAGAGAGAGAGAGAGAGAGAGAGAGAGAGAGAGAGAGACACACACACACACACATATGGAGAGGGAGAGGGAGAGAGAGAGAGATCGAGAGAGAGGGGGGGAGAGAGAGGGGGAGAGATAGAGGGGGAGAGATAGAGAGAGAGAGAGAGAGAGAGAGAGAGAGAGAGAGAGAGAGAGAGAGAGAGAGAGAGAGAGAGAGAGAGAGAGAGAGAGGGGGGGGGGGGGGAGAGAGAGAGAGAGAGAGAGAGAGAGAGAGAGAGAGGGGGAGAGATAGAGGGAGAGAGAGACAGGACAGCAGGTCTCTGAGGAGATAGTGTTGGCGAGACATGGGACTATCTCACCAGGGGGTATCTCTGCCCCGGACCACCTGCAAGCCCCCGGTTGCGTGTGTGTGCGTGGTGGGGGGTGTCAAATGAGGACACCTAATCTGATTCACTCCTGTTAATTAACCCTTATCTAATCTCCCGGGGTCTCCAAACATATATGGAGCATCACTAGAGCAGGTTTAATGTAATGGAGGCTGGATAGGGATGTAAGAGGTAGAACAGTTAAGCTGACCGCCGAACACACACACACACACACACACACACACACACGCGCACACACACACACACACACACACACACACACACACACACACACACACACACACACGGGCACACACACACACACACGTGCACACACACACACACACACACATGCACGCGTGCACACATGCACTCACACACACACACCCCACAAACAAACACACGCACACACACACATTCATGCACGCATGCACACATGCAGTCACACACACACACACTCACACACGCAAACTGACACACACACAAACACATTCCCCTCCATACACACACAGACACATACACATACCCACGCATGGCACACGCAAACACACACCAAATGCACTCTCACACAATCACACATACAGACACACACACACACACAAAGACACAAACATACATGGCCCTCTGCCTTCTGCCTGTGTTACATAAACACAAACATTCACACGCACCCACAAATAGACACACACAGAGAGGGGCCCTGCTGGGTCACTAAATAGCCAGACCCAGCTCTAAATCGGATCGCTGCATGACTAATCTGGACACACACTCCCCGCCTAGCCTGACTCGAGAAAAAATACCATGTCTAGGAATAATGTTATTTCTGTCACCATCGATTTCTCTCTATTTCCTTGAACAACAAACACAAACGCCTGCTATGTGGACGGGGTATTAACAGCCCGGTGGGGCCCGGGGGTCACAGTGATGGCAGGGTTTTAGACGTGACCCTGTGCGGTCAATAGATGGCGCTGCATAGCTGCCCTTTTTTAGCTTGAGTCCATTTATGACATCAAAGAGGTCTGTGTGTTTGTTTTTTTTATCCCTAAGCGAGGCTACTCTGTGTGGGGTTGAGTTCTCTCTGGGGAGCTTTGGGAAATGAGGTTAGTTTGGTGGAGTACATTGAGAGCGGAAGGGAGGAGTGGAGAGGAGGGGTCAGGAGAGAAGGGTCGAGGAAAGGAGATGAGGGGAGAGGAGGGGGTAAGGAGAGATAAAGAGATGAAAGGAGAGGAGAGTAGGAGAGGATAAGTGAGGATAGGAGAGAAGAGGAGAGGATGGGAGAGGAGAGGAAAGGATGGGAGAGAAAAAGAGAGGAGAGAGGTGAAGATCGGACAGAGAGAGAAGTGATGAAAGGAGAGGAGGGGAGAGCAGATGAGAGGACGGGTGAGGGGGTGAGGGGAGAGAAGAGGAGAAAATCAGATAGGACAGATAGAGAAGAAAATAGGATGAGAGGGGAGAGGAGAGGAGGGGGGTGGAGAGGGCAGGATAGGGGAGAAGCGGAGATGAGAGAAGAGAAAATAAATCAGGGAGGGATGTATATAGGATTAGAAAATTGTGCAGGAAAGGTATAGAGAAAGGAGAGGATTGAGGAGAAGAAGATAAGGGAGGGGAAGAAGAGAGGAGAGGAGAGGGGAGAAGACAGGTTAAGCAGGTTAAGTAACACTCCAGAATGATATTATTAGCTTCTGTTCTGGGTTGGAGGGTTCAAAAGCAGTCTAAGAGGTTCTGTAATTAGCAACATATCAACTTTAATTTCCACTCATCGTTCTTTGAATAGAAACTGTTTGCAGCGACATGAAAGCTTTTCCACTTCCAAGAAAAGGTCAAATGAGATTCGGTCAGGTTTTAGCTTTTTGCATGATGTCGTTTTTTAATCCTTGCTAACTATTTTCTGGTTCAAGAGGAATGAGATATGCGAGCTGTGGTTCTGAGAGAACATTTCACTCTAAGCTAAATGAAGAGATAATTGTCAGTAGCGCACATGCCTCACCTTGAGTCAACTTTCCAGAGTTCATCAAGACAGACTTACCCAGACACAATTTGACCATGTGCGATTGAAAGTCCGTGATAAGTGACTCTGTCGATGTGATATATAATCAATATTCGTCCATTACTTCATCGTTTCCAGCAGATGGCAGCATTGCATACAGAAAAAAGCACAACCCCAGCAAGATGAATCAAAGTTAAATCGGTAAACAAGCCAAGGGGGTCATAATTAAATCCATCTACCTTCCTCAGTGTATCTATACACGGAATACTTGTGTTTGTCTTCAAAACAAAGGAGCCTGTGCAGCTGCCAGACAGCATACACAATGCCCTTCGAACAGCAGTGTGAATATGTTTTGACAGGTGTCCCACGGGAAACTGAGAATCTCGGTCCCTTCATCGGTTACCTGTATTAATAGCTCTTTATGTACTGCTAGACTGCTTGATATAATGAGACAGAACTAGGCAATAATCCAAAATAAAAATAGAATAAAGATAACCATACTTACACAATATAATATCGCCTATATCTATCCTACAAATGATAAGGGATAAAATATAATAACCTTCACATTTGTCGCATCATTAAAGTTATAAAAATGTCTATAAAGTGAAAAGATGCCCAAAAAGGTACCATTCGATTCATTTTGATTATTTCTTCGTATAATTCTTCTTATTATTATAATTATTAGTATCATCAGTTATGGAGTCATGGAGTTATTTTCACACACTTTCACAACTGCTCAACATGAAGCCCCCGGGGACCACAAAGCCCCTAGTGACCCAGAACGATCTTTACAGACTCCTGAACCTCCTAACCCACAGCTCTCCACTTACTGACCCCCTCGTGAGTGTGAAATGGATCCACCCCCGTATAGTGGATCAGCCCACAGTCCACAGAGAACATGCCCCACTTATGGAAGCTCATCTCTGGAGCTGTGATGAGTGCGGAGCCGCGGCCAGCCTCTGGCGGTCTGCGAACGCCGCCGCCGCCGCGCGGGCTAATGCGCCTCACCCAATAGGATGGGGAGGACTTAAGTGGGAGCAGGAAGTGGGTAGAGGCGGGGGCGGGAAGGCAAGGTGATTTAAGACGGGTTTGAGGAGCAGGAGGGGAAACAAGAAGAAGAAGAGGGGTGTGAGTGTGGTGGTGCTGATGCAAAAGGTTGACGGGGGGCTGCTGGAGGGGGAAGAGACCCCCCCCCCCCCCCTAGGGCCTATATCCCCTTGTAAAGAGCCTCTGCTGAGGAGGGATTAGCGGAACCACAGGCGGGGTTATTACCGCTTGAAGCTCTCCGGCCTGCGGAGTTGATTTACCTGGACCCGGGCTCCGGGGAGGGGGCCTGTGGACGGTAAGAGCTGATGCTGCTACTACTGAGGTTATTGCCTCAGAAGGAAGGAGGGGAGAAAGGGAGGGAGAAGGTTTGAGTGAAGGCAGGAGCAAAGCGCCTGCAGGCTCCAGTGCCCCCTGCTGCCTCCACACACATCATACAGAAACTCAAAGACTGGAGCGGGTGTTTATCGGCTCGGTCTTGGTGTACAAACAGGTACACAACACGTTTCCGGAGAGAAAATGGAGATTTATTTTTTTGCACGAATCACAGGGCATAGGAGGACAGCGAGCTTGTTTAAGGGCTGTTCATTCGAGGTGTTTATTGAGAACTAGGCAGCTTTCTGTTGCGTTAAAGGCCTCTCCTAACAGGATTACATTTTTTACTCAAACTTTAACTCTGTGGGTGTGTGTTTGTTTGTGTCTGTTTGTTTGTGTGTGTCTTTTCCTGTTTGTGTGTGTTTGTGTCTGTTTGTGTGTGTCATGGGTGTAAGTGTGTGTGTGCGGGTGTGTGAGAGTGAGAATTTATATGTGCTTGCAAAAACGTAACAAGTTTATATTTTTCATTAATGTCAATTTGTGCATTGGTGCTTATTTAGCTGTCTGTGTGTTTTTGTTGTGTATGTGCGTTACACAATGCACATTCAGAGTGCCTTAAAAATGAAGGAATCTCATGGAAAAAACATTAAAAGCATTATCATTAAAAAGACTAAAACAAGAAAAATAGAAATATAAAATACATTTAATGAAAGAAATATAATATAAGATGCAGATATACTTTTTTTATAAAAAGCTCCACTTGCAAAAAAGATCTCTTCACACATCCTCTTTTCCAAACAAGCGTCCTTTTTAATTCTGGAGAACGCACAGTTGGTTTGCTTGCTCTGTGTGACTCTGCAGTTGGACTGAATAGGTTATTGGAAAAACTATTCAACAACAGCATCATCACGAGATCCTGTTTTCATAGCGTGTGATCAAACAAAGACTGATCAGACTATTGTAATGTTCATTTCCAAGAACCATAGAATATGTTATATTTTGAGGCCACCAGAACACATATTTGTTATGTATTGTTTGATGCATGAAGTAGAACAAGACAACATGATTCAACGCCAGCTTTACAAAATACCACATTTTGTTCAATGTGTGCCTGCATGTGTTTGCGTATGTGTGTGTTTGTGTGTGTGTCTTTGTGTGCATTTGTGCAAGCTTGCATGCGTGTCTGCGTCTGCCTTTTTATTTGTTAGCGGTTTACAGTAAAAGGGCGATCTATCAGGCAGGTAAAGATTAAATGTGTTTTAAATCTTTCTGCGACGCTTTTCATTTTCCCTGAATGGAGCGGTGAAGACAACGACCAGCCCATTTTAAAGCCAGTCTGAGAATTCCTCCCTGAGCCATTCAGAATCAAATGAATCGAGTTAGTTAGTTAGTTGGAATAAATTGATAACGGTGGCCTTTCCCCCTTTCCCCCTCCCCCCCCCCCACCCTCTTCTTTCATTCTTGCCATGTCAGTACTGGCCCAGAGGACCAGAGACCACGGCTGGAAGCTGCGTGTTTGGAGCATGTCTCAGCCTGTTATATTTGCTTAGCAACAACAACAACATTTAAAAAAAGAAAAAACATTTTTTTTGTTGATGAAGTTGTAACTGTCTTGGACGAGGCAGTGGACAATGTCATGGGCTACTTGACATCGCACATGTTATCAGCATTTATCTGCTGTTTGAAAACACGGTTATCAGACATGTGTGGGATCGGTCTCAGGGGAGCATCTTGTTGAGGAGGTGTGACCTGCTCTTAAAAGCACACAGAGACACTCAGGCTAATACTAACTGATCTATGGCTGCAGCCTGATATCCGGCCCTGTCACGCTGAACTGGTTCAAGCTCTCACTCACTCCCTGGCATTATATAACACTGAACTACCAGAACCACTTCTAATAGGTAGATATCTCTGTCTCTGCACTGATCTGGAGCAATTCGATTTTCACATTTAAAATCATTCTAGTTATTGAAAGTTGTACCTACTAAATTGCCAACTTATTCTGAATAACATATCAATGAAATGCATTGAAATATAGTCCACGCATTCAAAAACCAATCATGATGTGATGGGAGCGATCCTGACATAAGTAGGTGTAGAATATTGATGAATCCTCCACAACGCACAGCAGACCTGTTGTTCTTGCCCCCCCAACCCAGGGGCTTTATTGATTACCTGTCTGATGTATTCTCATTTCTCTGAGTGAAGACCTGCTTGTTTACACACGGATGGCTGATGGCAATAACTTTGCCATCACGCTAAACCATTTGTCTTCTGGTCGATCTGTAAATATGAAAAACAAAATCTCTCAATTGATTTTTGCCAATATTTTCTCTGTTGTCAAAATGACTTATTTCTCCTTCTCTCATCTCTCTCTCTCCCTCTCGCTCTCTATGTGTGTCTCTCTTTCACGCACGCACACACACACACACGCACGCACGCACGCACGCACGCACGCACGCACGCACGCACGCACGCACGCACGCACGCACACACACACACACACACACATTTCTTCACATTTTCTCTGTATTTATCGGTAAGGATATCCAAATGGAAGCATTCCCATTGACATTAATTTGTTCAGCAGACACTGTTTGTCCAAATCATCTCACAAGTCAGTGAGTTGCCACTACATATATAAGTGATGCAGCAACACATTTCCAAATGGCAGCCAGCACATTGGCATCTATTCCCACCTCCGGGCTGTAACTCTGCTAGCTGTGACTGTGTCTGGCTGTGGCAACCTCCGTCTCCTTGAAGAAGAAGAGGAGGTGGTGGTCATGGTGGTGGTAGTCGTGGTGGTGGAGGTGGTGGTGGTGGTGGTGGCAGTGGTGGCGAGGAGTCCGACTGGGGGCCAGCTGGAAGTGGAGACGGGGGGCCCGGAGCCACCAACGTAAGGTTAAGGGCATGGATCATGTGACCACAGCTTGTAAAAGCTTGTAAATCACAAGGCGAGGGGGGAGATGGTGAGAGGAAAGAAAAAAGAAAGCTAACATCAATCCCAAGAGAGCCGATGTGCACCCCACCCCCTCCCCAATCCGTCCTCTGCTGAGGGGTCACAGTGTGTGAGCAAAGTGCAGCACCAGCGCAAGCGCTTTGCCAGCAAAAACCATTGTGTGCGTGTGTGTGCGCATGTGTGTGTGTGTTTGCATATGTGTGTGTGTCTCTGTGTGTGTGTTCATGAGTGTGTTTGGTTGTGTGCCCATGTGCGTGTGTTTGTGTGTGCGTACTCGTGTGCGTGCGTGTTCGTATTTGTGAGTGTGAGTGTGTGCGTGTGTGAGTGTGTGCGTGTGTGAGTGTGTGTGCGTGTGAGTGCGTGCGTGTGTGTGTGAGTCTGCAGATCAGAGGAGGGCGAGGAAGGAGCATCTGGTTTCACCACTGAGGAAAAGGTAGCGCCTGGATCGTTTACCCCGCCTCGCCCTCCACCACCACCACCACCAGCACCACCACCCTCCACTAACTTCTCTGGAGCCAGTGGGTCTCCGTGTCTCCCTCCCAACCACCAGCACCATAAATCTCCTGCCAGCCGTGGGGGTTCGGTGTACTTTGAAAGTGTCGCCAGGAAGACTCCAGCGGAGTCTCATATATCTACACAGTCCTGGGGCTGCGACAGCAGTATAAGTAGTAGTAGCAGTAGAACTAGTCGAAGTAGTAGCAGTAGCAGGACACTACAAAGCACCAGCGTATGGGAGACAAATGGATAGCATGGCAAGGCTAGAAGGAGGAATTTCATTTCCCTTCGGGATGAATAAAGTTCCGGTCTAATCTGATCTCAAGTCAGCATTAGCTTGAACACCAAAGTGGACATTGTAAATGCTGTGCTAAGGGAAGTGAGATCTTAGCTGCTACTCCAAGACTCTTGTGTGTTCTCGGTTCTGTTGCGACACCACAGGAAGTTCGGTTTGCATCGAAGTCTGCAAAGCATCTGCAAACGGTAACGGCATGTGAAGGATATTCATCCTCTACATTCTACCACACCACTTAACCAAAACATTTTAAATGGGCTTCTCTGTTTTCAACATCCCATCAATAAATCAAGCCCCTTTGTGGCAGTCAGTCTGTCTGTCCGTCTGTCTGTCTGTCGGTCTGTCTGGGGCTGGTAACATGACAGAGCCAAACTCAGGTCACATAAACTCTCCCTTTACTCTGATCATTGTGTGCACTTACCTTTTGGTGTCGCTCTCTCTCCCTGTCTCCCTCCATCCCTGTCTCCCTCCCTCCCTGTGTTTCCTGATTCCTCCCCCAGGATGCCGCTACCTTCTCGGTGTCTCTCTGGTGGTGACACAGCGGCTCCCCGTCGATGTTATCCTGGGTGACATGAATTAATGATAACGGTGGAGGCTTCATGGGCCCCTTGCCCAAGCCGTTACGTAACCCAAGATGGGTGATGCAACGGCGGCTAACTTTCAGCCCAATCTACACCACCCTGGCTCTTAGTTCTGCGGATGACCCCAAGTTCAACTTTCTTGTTTTCACTTTTTTCGTCCATGTTCGGGTTTCGTTTGTGCACATATGGTCCGATGGGGTTTTGCAAGGGCAGGCATATGGCATGCTTCACAAGGGTTTAGTTTTAATAAATGTGACTTGACGGGAAAGTTTAGTTTTTGAAAGTACAACAAAAATAGAGGCGAGGAGGGGTAAAAATAGAGTGATATAATTGGGCCAAGAGGGCAATGCGGTATTTTTACAGTCGGAAGATTGTCGAAGCCAGATTGTTGAATCAAAATAAATTCTTATTGTTCATCCACTGGGAGTCCAGCTGTGATCAGCAGCACCTGAAGAGAGAGTGGGAAAAAACAGAGGGGGGGGGGGGGGGGCAACTTTACTGCCAATTAGAGAGCTTGGACGATGTGCAAGTCATGTCTCAAGTGTCATTAGGGTGCCGGTGATAATTAATAGAGATTGGTAGGGCTCCAGCGTCAGGGGAGGGCTTAACACCATGGTTCCTCCAATCAGGCGGGGAGCACTGTTATTTCGGTCCCGCAGAGGTCCCTGGAGGACGACCAACACACGCCACTCATCTATTAGGATGGTTTTTTCTTAATATTACGAAATCCGAAATCGAGTCAGGAGGGCCGTGTCTGGGTTCATTAACGCACGTTTTCATCTGCTTTGACGAGGACAGAGCGTCGGGAGAAGGGCTTTTCGAGTGAGGATGCGTTTGGTACCGTGGCAAAGATCACCTACATACAACACACTTTCTGACAGATTTGAAAGTTGCATTACTTCTTAAAAGCAGTACAAACTAGTTTACAAATTGTAACGGTTAACATAAAATGAATAAGAGAGAAACATACCCTACTTACTTTAGACTCGGTGTACTTGAGTGAGGCCACGTTGGGTTCATCCACGTATTGGCTGGGTCAGCATAAAGGCTCTCCTGAATAATAGAGTCTCCTACACTCCACCTATATGTACTGTTTCCTAGGCCCACATGCGTGTCAATCCCTGCATGTGGGATGTCCTCGTGTAAGACCACCTTCTTCCTCTCTCTTAATGGCGTAGAAAACGCTAACGACGCATTAACATCGCCAAAGCACAAACAGTTAAACAAGATAGAAGGAGACAAGATAATGATAATAGTTATAAAATTGAATAAAATACAATCGTTAAAACTGCAATAAAATACAAATGGAAACTTGTATATACAGTGAAAAAGTTGCACTTTTAAATTAGATAAGGAGGTGCAGGCTATATAATGTTTCGTCTTTCCCCATTTATGTAAACATTATTAATTATACTTTTAAATATAATTTGCCGTCAGGGTCAAATTTTTCATCTAATTAATGCAGTTTAGTGTGAAGGCTTTGTTTCTCTCTCTTTTCTCTCTCTCTCTCTCTTTCTCTCTCTCTCTCTCTCTCTCTCTCTCTCTCTCTCTCTCTCTCTCTCTCTCTCTCTCTCTCTCTCTCTCTCTCTCTCTGCTCTGCTGTGGAGGTTTGTGGCTTTAGTTTAGTGTCTCCTACAATCTTATTGGCTCTAATGATAATGTAGCTCTATTAAAAAGCAGAACACGCCCTGATAGGCCATTAAGGATGGATTAGCTCTCACAATGTGCTCCTCCGCCTCTCTCATCCTCCAAATGTATAGTTAGTTATCTTGCAGACAAAGGATCCCAACTGCCCTAATTACACACTTCTGGGTTCATTGTCTTGGGACAATGATTGGTTTTTATGGCACTCTACTTATTACTTACTTGCTGCACGATGCACGACCGGGGAGCAGTTGTCATACTTTATTAGTGATCGCACACAGATAACTGGAAGATTCGACTTGATACAGTTTAAAGTATGTCCAGGGGAAATATTTAAGTTGACATGATGGCAGTAGGATGCATAACAGAAAATTACATGGATGTCATATTTAAACAATATTATATAACATAATATAGGGCAGCGAACTGTGAGTTTGCATAATTGAAATCGCAATTTCCTTGGATCTTTATGTGAACTACAAGTTTTGAAATACATAGACACGCCATGCCCCCACACACAAACACACACACACACACACACACACACACACACACACACACACACACACACACACACAGACACACACACACACACACACACACACACACACACACACACACACACAGACACATGACCACATAGACACATGACCACACAGACACACTTACATGAACACACACACAAACACACTTACACACACAAACAGAAAAAGACACACACACAAACACACACAATTACACAGAGCGAAAAAAGTCACAAACACACACCCACCCACACACACATGCCAAACGTGATGTTGAGCACTTCCGACGCTGCCATGATGGAGAGCATGCATGTCCCTGAAAAGGTAAGGAAACTCCAGAAAGAACTTCAGTGGCTGTAATGGAAGTTTCATAAATAGTTCATCACCATTTTCCTGAAGGCAGCTGAGTCCTGCGCTACCCATCGCTAAAGGTCCATTCCTCTGGAATGACATTAGCACACTAAAGGTGGGGGGAAACATTTTTATATTGAGTTACCCAACGCTCGGTGTGTACAGGGACTTGAACCAGACGTCCCCATTAGTGCCGTGTTCCGACAGGGGGCTCTTTGTACTTTTTAATTTAACCTGCTCTCAGGGTCCAATGTTTCATCCTAGTTACGTAGAAAGCTTTGTTGGGTTCTGAAGCCGTTTGGCAGGTTTATTCCTGTCTCCTGGAGCCAAGTTGGAAATTAACCAAAATGTTAATTCTGTTTCTTGACAAGTAACAGAACGTCCTTATCTCAAATCGCAGGAGACGGATCCGCCCGCCAACAAAAAAAGAAGTGAACTTAATAAAACAATAGGAGGACGGTCATAACTTTTAAAGTCTTCCTGCACGGCAGCTATGTTTAGAATCAAACAGCATTTGGTGGTGTAAGAAGAAACTCGGTGAAAGTGAAAAGCCGGTGGGAACTGGATCGGCCACATTGGCCTCATTCAGAACTCACTCCTTCGCGTGGGCTGCGACTTAAGAAAACATCTCAGAAGTAGGCAGGGAGAGAAGGGCGAGTATACCATTTTGTTGCGAGGTTTAAAACTAGTGGGATGTGGTGTCACGTTGCATGGGAAAAAAAATTCTGGTTTCAGTTCTGCAGTTGTGCAGAGTCTTACATGCTATTAAGTCGTCGAGAAGAAGCTATTAAAATGTTGAAGTACAGCGAATGCAGAAACACATGCTGACCGTGGGGAGTTAGCTGTAAAGAATCACCTATAGCATCCTAATTGTATGGAGCCCTAGGGAAGAAGAACTACTCACAGTCTCTGTAAGCCTTTACCCATCTGACCCACAGGTCAAGAAGAAACCCGCTACAAGCCATACTTTCAGCCTCATCCGATTCGTTCTTCTCTAGCGATCATCATCAATAATCCCGGACACAGCGGACAAACCCAACATGATACAGGTCAATTAAAGGCAATTCTTCCTTTTTCTGTTTGTTGCAATTTTTTTCCTTCCACGTCAGCGTTTTCCTGGAGCTCTGTGTGTACATTGATCTCCACATTAGCCGGCCCATAAGATGGACACCATTCCCAGACTCTTGCTGGGTGATCGATCGCAGCTGGGGAGATAGACGGTACGGTTGCAATCCTTGAGCGGCCGTGGAACGGTAACTCTTAAAGAGCTAATAACCGCTTGAATCAGGTTGTGGTTTCGGCGAGTGTTGTTCTAGGCTGTTCATTAGTGAAGCTGTGTGCGTGCAGATTGATACCAAAATGAACAGAAGAAGAAACAAGGAAGAATGTGTGCGTGCTTCTAGTAAAATGATTGCAGCATATTTAAGACAGATATTTAAGAAGGAGAAAGGGGCTACGTTGGCGCTCCAATGTGAACAACTATACAACTTAGGTCTCAGGTGTATTTATTAAAGTACCCTCATCCTGGTTAAGTCTGCATGGTATTTCGCAGAGTCGATATGGTGAGTGTGTGGTGGGAGAGTGTGTTATAGTCGATGAGAGCTTGATGTATTTCAAATAGCTCAACATGAAATATGCATTCCCTCATTCTCGATAAGTAGGTCATTGCAGAGGTGTAGCATATAATGCATATGCGCAAACAAATTGGTGTGTATATGTGTGTGTGTGTCTGTGTGTGTGCATATGTTTCCATATAGCCAAGCACACACCCACTTGAAAGAAGCATTCCCGAAAATACGTGTGTGTGTGTGTGTGTGTGTGTGTGTGTGTGTGTGTGTGTGTGTGTGTGTGTGTGTGTGTGCGCACGTTTCTATGTCGGCAATTACCCAACCGACTGTAGCGATCGCACGCCCTGTGTGATATGGGCATGTGCCGCCTCCCTTTCAAACCGCGGACTCAAGGCAAACCACGACGCTACGGCGAGTGCAGGTCCGTGCACGTGCCAGCCGCAACCCCCCCTCCCCCCCTCCCCCTCCCCCTCCCGACCCCCCACCCCTTTAGTCAAGTGTCGGTGTGATCGATGGTCGGTGCTCTCCCGGACCCCCCGCCGCAGCCCCCCCGGCCGGGGCCCCAGCGGGCGGCCGGAGGAGAGGGGATGTAAAGGTGAGGCTCCGGGGTCCGAGGGGCCCAACAATGTGGGACCCCCTGGGGAGGGTAATCACCATGAGGCCAGCACCTCCCCGCCGCCCCCCCCCTCCAGTCAGCACAGCAGTGGCCCCCTCGCGCTACAAAGGAGCCCCCCAAGGGACACGGGTGCTCCTTTGTGCCGCCCGCCCTCCTCAGAGTGTGGGGCCCCGCGGGGGGTCCGGGAGAGAGCCGCGGGGCGCCCATTAAACCATTAAGAGTGGAAGGGGTCGCCCTGCACTGGGATGGATGCACAAACACAGACACACACACACACACACACACACACACACACACACACACACACACACACACACACACACGGGCTGACAGGCATGTTCACGGGCTGTCTTAGGCTGACATACTGTAAACATCCGCGGGGCGGCGGGAACCCATTGACGGCGTTGAGTGTCGACCTTTTAAGCGGCATGCCATTTAACCGCTCGCATCCGGTCATCGCTCATTAGCCATTGGCGGCGTCACTCACTCACTCACTCCCCTCTCCCTCTAAACTCATTGTAATGCTCCCATTGGCTGTGTGTCACTCACAGCCGTTGGTCGGTCCACTTCTGTTGTTGGCTTCCCGATGAGCGATGGAGCCATAGACATATATTCATAGATGCTGCGTTGGCCTTTGGATCGGATCACATGTGTGTGTGTGTGTGTGTGTGTGTGCTGCCATATTGGAGGGGCAAAAGGCCGGCATGTGTGCAGTGGGTCCAAGCTGTCAATCGGGCGTCTATGGATGTGATAACCCACATTGCATCCTCCATCTCTGTACATGGTGATTGGTGACCGCAGTTATTCCCAACCCGAGGGTACCCCTGCCCTAGGGTAGTACTGATGGTATGCGAGGTACCCCCTAGTGGTACGCCATAAGTCTTGCAGGAATCTATAAACTAGCATTTCTAACATAGCTATGATAGATATAATAGATATATGTAGAGATGTATATGTTATCCTATGCGTTGCAATGTAAGAAATGAACAGCTTAGTTCCATTTCGTTTTTAGGGTTAGGTTTAGGGGTTAGGGTTCATTTTAGGGTTTGGTTTTAGGGTTTGTATTGAGTTTAAAGGTTGTTTTGGTTTGAGGATTTGGTTTTAGGGTTAGAGTTTAGTTTTAGGATTTGGTTTTAGGGTTAGGGTTCATTTTAGGGTTAAGTTTTAGGGTTTAGTTTGGGTTCATATTTTAGAAAGAAAGGGTACACCAAAGCAGAACTGGTCTTGAGCCGTGGAATGCTCTGCCAGTGAGCTATACCACTTCACTTCAAGTAGCCCCATTATATGTTAGGCCTAAAAACGTTGCTATTTTATTTATAAAACGGCTTATTTACATTTCCAAGATATTGGTTTAATGGTATAGGTTTTGGTTTCAGGGCATTGAGCTTTAAGGTAATACACTGAATATATAAATAAATTTAACTTTCACAAAAAACACATCACTTTGTATTGTAGATATTTGATGCTTCCTCTTCACCAGATAAACATCATGTGATGAAGTTGTGTAAATGAAACATCAAGGAAACACGTTCAAGCCATTGAAATGTCATTTCAGCAACGGACACATAAGAGCTGCTTTGTAGATTGGTGCATGAAATCGTTTTAATCCGATCCATGTAATACTTTTGGTAAATCTCATTGCTGTAATGAGATTATAGGATTAAAAGGATTATAACTATGGGTTGATATTATAAGAAGGAAAAAGGTTAAAGTACTTTTAAAGGTGGACCTACTCAAATTCATTGTATCAGTTTAAGGATTCTCTCTCTCTCTCTCTCTCTCTCTCTCTCTCTCTCTCTCTCTCTCTCTCTCTCTCTCTCTCTCTCTCTCTCTCTCTCATTCAAGCCTCTATTTCTTTATTGGTCCAACTGGCAGATGTTTGAGGGCTCCTTCAGGTAGACACACATTGATGGGGTGCCAAATGAATAAACGATGGAACCAATAGCCTCCACAAGATCAACAAAATAAAAGGCAAAGGAAAACATGGCATTGGGTCTCCAGCTTCCTGAATTAGTAAAAATGTGGCAAAAAGCTCAAATGTTGTGGTGAGATGGTCTTGGGTTGACTGAACAGGATATACTTTTGGGAGCCCTCTTGGTTAGTCACACACACACACGCACGCACGCACGCACGCACGCACGCACGCACGCACGCACGCACGCACGCACGCACGCACGCACACACACACACACGCACACACACGCGCACACACACACACACACACACACACACACACACACACTTTATACATGCATCATACTGAATGAAGACCTCTCCATATCTCAGAGCACTGCCTGGTGGTCGACTGCCAAAGTTGTTCTTCAAGGTCAGACAGGGAGTAGCCTGAGAACGCAGCTGCAAGTACTTTAATAGGATATCATA
>NC_044057.1:19592625-19600125 GCF_902167405.1 Gadus morhua
AGAACAAACACACACACTGCTTTTCCCTCAGTGTTCTCTGCATGAAAACATGGAGATGTACAGAGCTGCATTGACCGTGAGAATCTGCCCCCCTCACACACTCTCACGCCACACCTCCTATTTCTCACTCGAATGACGTGCGGTTTCGCTATAACGCAAACATTTTCAATAATACAGCCCTCAAATCACAATTTCAACTTTCCACATTTTAAAACTTTTTTTTGGGTGAAAGGCATGTAGATATCTGGAATATGTTAGGGGTTCTGGGATACAAATTCTATACCTTTTTTTTTTGCCAGTTGACTGACTGGGGTTTCGAGCTATCAGACCGGCTTGGGTTTTCGACCGATCAGACCGATTTGGGTTTCCCTACCTAGTGAAGGAGTTCTTCACTTCGAGGAGGGAGTGAAGGAACCCCAACAAACATAATTGAATAATCACATAATCCCACCCAACACACATAATCTCACTCCAAACTTTTCGTGAAATTTGGCAGCACTGCATGAAGGTACACTTACTTCATGTGTATTCTCACAAATCTGCAGATCTCTATTTCAATAGGGTTTCATTGTGTCGGGTGTAAAACAACTGAGAGGAATCGGCACAGGAGGTCGCTAGATTCGGCCGGTTAGGCTACGTGTGTAAAAATGTGCTTTCACCAAACACGGACATAAATTCCATAAAGAGAATGCGGCTGGCTCGCTATGGAAGCAACTTCCTACAGTCCGCACGTACTCTAAACCCACACACAGTGCTCCACAGCCACAGCGGCGCGCTCTACTCACAGAGGAACCTCCGACATACATACCCTCACGTAGGCCTCCACCTCCTCGCTCGGCTGTCCTGGGAGGAACCTACGGGCCTGCCCCTCCGGCCTGGAACAACGCGCCGCTTTCGGTCTGCTGTCAGCGGAGGGGGCGGGACGAGCCAGCAGCGCTTGATGTGTCAGTGTCACCCGGCACAGCCCACTGAGTGCCGTTCCACCCTTGATCTGCTCGCTCTCGCTCTCTTCCTCTAAGACCTGTCCCTTGCTGTCTCTCTTGTTTTATCGTTAGCGATGTCAAACACGCATACTGTTTTTTTCGAACAACCCACTCTCTTTCTTAAGTCCCTCTCTCCTTCTGATGTCTCTCTCTCTCTCTCTCTCTCTCTCTCTCTCTCTCTCTCTCTCTCTCTCTCTCTCTCTCTCTCTCTCTATTTAAGTATTTTCTCAAAAACTGTTACTTGCTGTGTGTGTGTGTGTGTGTGTGTGTGTGTGTGTGTGTGTGTGTGTGTGTGTGTGTGTGTGTGTGTGTGTGTGTGTGTGTGTGTATGTGTGTGTGTGTTTGTGTGTGTGTGTGATTCTCTCCCTGAACACATGGATATTCAGGGAGGGGTTGAGCACAGTCCATATTCAGCCATCAGTTCAAATTAATGACTTTAGACAGAACGCAAGGCCTGATTAATTCTGAACAGAGTGTGCACAGCTGAAACAATAACCAGTTGTAGAATGATCTCAATATGCTGCGCAAATCAAATAATATAACATACTACGGACAGACAATCAGCATATTTATCTATTTTTGTCAACCCAATAAAGGAAAAAAACATCCGTTTTTTTTCTTTATTGCAAAATGCTGCTTACCCACATATCAACTGCCACAAAAAGATGAATAATAATTATCTGGAAAAGGCTTTGGTGAAATTGCATTTCTCCAATCCAGACTTGCAGTCTGATATGTAACGATAATGTAGCTGATGTTATCTAAAAACAAAAGGTTTATTTTCAACAAAGTATATATCGTAGGCATGTTCCTGCAGGATGAAATGCACTGTGATCTCCAATGCTAGAGCCCTTTCTATTCATCCTCCAATCAGATGCAAAGGTTGACTCATGCATATAAATAGATAGACAAGTAGACCCCAAGCAAGCTCTCAGGCTCCACAGATTGCCGCTCTTAAGATGTCAATGACCTGTTTAAATGTAAATCAAAAAATTTCACCCACATTGCAAGCACACAAGTTTGGGTAACGGTTGCTTAATTGCATACACATTCATCATCATCATTATATTTAACTTTAGATTATATTTATATTTATATAACATTATATTTCCTCATTATCATCCCCTTCATCCTAATATTTTCTTCATCATCATCATCCTCTTGATTTTCATCATAACCATTATGATCATCTTCATCATATTCAGGTAAAGCCTGCAGCTGCAATACATCCTGAAGAGCCGGTGAATGGGTGAGGCTCACACAATCTCTCAACAAACAGTATCTAATTTTATCTCCTGTTCCTCATGTCAGGTGTTATGTTAGAAACAGGCCAATCATAAAAACAATATTGTGTTTTTTTTTCCCTCCCCAGCCCTCTGTTGTTCCTGCGGAGAGGATTCTGACAGCCTGTACGCCTTCATTACACCTTTTATAAACCACCGTGGAGTTACACACTCAACAACTCAACAAAAACTCGCCGCAGTATGATGTGGATGTCATCATTGTATACTGACTTTGTAAAAATAAATAAACCCTTGTCCTAGTCTGTTTTTGCATCAGTTTGAAACAACATGAGAAGTAGACACACAGAGATAATTAGAAGTGGGGATGTCGCATGCTGTGTTTTTAATGGAGATATGTAATTTTGCCTTGATGATGTAGGATTACATTAGAATTGCAACGTACTTTTCAGAATACATTATCTAAATATCTCTTTACATAACGGTAGATAGATAGTTAGATAGTAATAAGAGGGATAGAGTAATGTTTTCTGCGTCATGACAAAACATCTTGCTTTCTACGAACTAATGCTGGAACTGATGCTGGAATGTTTCTGCAGTAATGAAGCATTATCACATCACTATCAGTACCGTTGTGTTTCAAACAGGAATTCAAGATCTCAATAAGCTGGTCGTGCGCTGGGAAGTCTGAGTCAGTGGAGTCAGGGACGGAGAGATAAAGCTGTCACTCGCTGCTTGAGTTGAGACAATACAACATCATAATAAAGGAAATGATTGTAACTGTGGGTACGAAGATGACCAAGTAGATGAACCAGAGTTATAATCATCGTCATATTCATCATCAGATCTGGGGAAGGGGAAGAAAATAAACCACCTGAATTATACAGCAGCGAAAGAAATAACCTTCTCACAGTGCATGTGATGGTGACAGTAACAATGTTTCTGTGTAAGTGGAGTGTTACAGTAAGTTGCACCCGAAGGTAAAAAGCCTAGACTAAAGACATGCAGTACCAATGGCCCTTTTCATTGGTGCGATATACCCATTGAATATATCTGCATGTTAACCACCATTAATCTTTTAGTATTAAATAGGCTGTATCATCTGTATCATCAAACCATCTCATCACCTCATCAAAGTCAGCTCCAGACAGACGGACCGACAGGCAGACAGACAGGCAGACAGACAGGCAGACAGACAGACAGACAGACAGACAGACAGATAGACAGCCAGATAGACAGACAGATAGACACACAGACAGACAGATAGACAGACAGACAGACAGACTGACGGACACACTGACAGCCAGGCAGGCAGACAGACAGACAGACGGACAGAAAAACAGGCAGACAGAAATAACAGGCAGCCAAATAGGGAGACAAACAGGCAGACAGAGAGACAGAAACAAGGGCGCAGCAGCCAACACCACAGCAATCTGTCTGACAGAGCGCCAGTGATACCAATCAGACTGGTGTATTGGCCTCAGATATAAGGAGAGAGAAGAAGGAAAATTCACGACACACACATACACACATACAGCGCTCCAGAGTGAGAGAGGGGGAGAGATTGTGAGTCTGAGATGAAACAAAGATGTAATGGAATATAAGAGGTGCTAGAGGAGGAAGGAGCTCATATTGAGTGTTGTGCGTGTGGGGGGTAGGTTGTCAAAGATGGAAAGCTGTAGTATGTGTATGTGTGTGTACGTGTTTGTGTGTGTGTGTTTTAGTGAGTGTGTGTCTTTTTGTCTGTGTGTGTGTATCTGTGTGTGTAGGTACATGTGTGCGTGTGCATGCGTGAAAGTGTGTGTGTGCGTGTGTGTGTGTTTGTGCATTTGTAACCTAAAATATGTGTCTCCATGATCGACAAGAGAGAGGAAACATTCTCGACCCAGAAAGATCGCCGAACATGACGATGACGTTTGTGTGCACGTGTGTGTGTGTATTTCCGTGTGCGTGTGATCATTCATGATGGCGATGATGATAACGATGATGTTGTGTGTGTGTGTGTGTGTGTTTCATCACACAGGATGGGGATGACAACGATGGGGAAATAGCTTGCCCTTTTACACCTGGTTCATCAGCATGGTCCAATCGCCTTCTTAAAGATATCGGCAAAGTAAATCTCGTCTACAGCGACAACACCAGAGAATCATTAAACAACACCGACAAGTCTCTCACACCTCAGTTGATGGCCAAGCACCACTGCAGGATATGAAAGCTGAGGCTGTTACATCTGACAGGGACTAGCGCCGATAGAAAGCAGCCACGCATCTTATCTCTTTCACACCTCCTGTGTTTCTTTGCCTTATCGTTTATGAGTGGATCCGTATCATAACGTGATATTGTTATTGTGAAGAGGATGGACACTAGGATGGAGTTATGAGAGTGTCGAACCAGGATTCTGTGAGGATGACCAACTCTCTCCTCTGTTCCAGTGGCGTGTTGTCTCGGTGTTGTTTAAGGGATATGCATCCAGTGGCGTGCATTCTCGGTGGTGGTTAAGGCTTATGTGTCCAGTGGCGTGCGTTCTCTGTTGTGGTTATGGGTTATGCACGGTGAAGCTTTCTTGCATGCACTCTGGTCCTGTTTGTCTCCTGCATCCAGGCAATGCTGAAAGTGCCTTTCTTTAACTTATGATCCTCATCCACTTGCTAGTGGCCTGGGGGTTAAGTGAAGGACTAAATGACAGGAAAGAACACATTTTCATCTGTAATGCTATGGGAGGGGGGGCTGAGAAGAAGAGAGATAACGCAGTTTTGCGGCTGCAGAGGTCTCATGAATATTAGATGCCCCCCGAGTTTCTCTCCCTCTCTCTCTCTCCCTATCCCATTCCCTCTCCCTCTCTCTTTTTCTCTCTCTCTCTCTCTCTCTCTCTCTCTCTCTCTCTCTCTCTCTCTCTCTCTCTCTCTCTCTCTCTCTCTCTCTCTCTCTCTCTCTCTCTCTCTCTCTCTCTCTCTCTCTCTCTCTCTCTCTCTCTCTTTCCCTCTCTCTCTCCCTCTTTCCCTCTCTCTCTGTCTCTCTATTTCTTTCCCTCTCCCTCTATTCTCTCTCTGTTCTCTCTCTCTCTTGCAGTGAGTGGTTTGTTTGCCTCGTTCTGCCCGGGTTACGTAACAGCAGCCCTCCTCTGCTATGGAGAGGAGGTGGGGGGATTCCCTCCTGCACACAACAACAAGGAGGGTAGGGGGGAGGAGGAGAGGAGAGTGGGGAGTGGAGTATGGTGGACGACAGAGAGGATAAAGGGAGGGATTGATGAGGAATGTTTCTAAAGAGACATGAGAGGAAAATATCCAGAGCACGGGTAAATGGAAACAGCGTGGCAAAGAAAATATACAAACACACAAGCGGGTGGAGCGTGGTGGATGAACAGGGGGCCAAACGCACTGTTGGTTGTGCGGTAATACACAAAGGTTAGTCGTACTGCCTGACATCTCTCCACACAGGATGCTAAGCAGGAAATACAATAATGCATATTGCTGCTCGAGTTAGCATTTGAAGTGAGCTTGGAGGTGCTTTTGCCTATCTGGAATGTATTGATCTCATGTTGTTGTCACACACACCTGGAGATACACATGACAACAAGACGATGACAACGCATCAGGTTATTTACAATATAGGTTTACCAACATGCCTCACATTACAGTCTACTCCAGCCGTGTTCTCATACAAGCATCCATGGCAATAAACATAAATAAATCATAATGATGGGAATCATTTTGTATCGGCTGTGGCTTCCCATCTACGTTGATGTCATTTGATTTAAAGTGATTGTTTCCACAAAATCCCACAACACGTATGGCTCTGCAAATATGTCCAAGTGCCTTGCATGAGGTCAAATGATCCTATCTGTTAATCATTTCATGTCATTGTTAATGCACTTTTCAAGTGTGCATATCATATATATCTGACACAGATCATGCTTGCGACAGTGGTTTGCTGCTGTAGTTAGTTAACCATTGTTATAGACATTACACAAAGGGTCATATCTAAAACATCGTATCTACAGTATTCACATAAGTAATAAATACTAACATGCAAACAAACAATCATGCACACTTACAAAAATAAATTTGATGTTAATGCTATTATTAGTTTTTATTTTATTGTATTATTGTTCCGACTTGTTGTTCTCAACTGGACTGGGACTGTCCATTACCCAGATGTTCTCCAGCTGTTGTTAGCTCCAGATGACACATAATAATAGAATAGGATAGGTTTAGGGCTGCTTATTTTGTCATGAATGTTTAATCTGCCTTCTACATGGCTAGGGTCAAAGACTAGCATTGACCACTTTTATTTTTAAATCTACCCGGCTATGAAGACACAGAGGTAGCCATCAAACACAATGTCCTGGAGGTCACACAAAACTGAGAAGAAGACAAAAGTGATTTGTGTTGTTATATAGGTGGTCACTCCCCTTGTATAGCCAATGTCCATGAGAACGATTCCCCTCCAAAATGAGTCCATTATGACCGTCAACGCAATCTCTACTGTGCTGTGTCTGCATTCAATAACATCCCTCCTCCCTGTGCTGTGCTTTGGCCGGTGGCTCTCTGCCCCACCACACACACACACACACACACACACACACACACACACACACACACACACACACACACACACACACACACACACACACACACACACACACACACACACACACACACACACACACACACACAAAAACACACACACACACACACACACACACACACACACCAACAGGTGCAGGTCACCACTCTCACACGACGCACGGCGGTGGCGCTGATGTGCCTTGAAAGCGGAGTGCAGCGCTGCGTTACCATTAGCGCTGGATGTTATCAGCATAGGCGGGCTGTGCTTTCAATCGGCAGAGCCCCACACCCCAGGCCCTTCACCCCTTCACCCGGGTCCCCTGTCCCTGGTCCCCGGTGGGGCTCTGATGTGCTCAGCGGGACGCGGTAAGGGCTGATAAGGGGAGGCGTGAGGCACTCTTTGTCCGGGAGTCACCGGTTGGAAGTGCAGCTTCTGAGGGGGGGGGCGGGGGCGGGGGGGTGTGTGTGTGTGTGTGGGGGGGGGTGGTGGTGGTGAAGGTGGTGTTGGGGGGTGGTCTGTCTCAGAGGGCTACTCTCTGTGTATATCGCTCTGATTTAGAGGAGAAGACGGAGGCCTATCTGTGACAGGGCTGCAATTTTTCGTCAATGGTTTGTTTCATTTTTGTGAGGGAAAATGCGTTTGGTTTGTTTTTTAACAAAGCTGAATCCGTATTTGTGTTCCTTCTTTTGTTTTTGTTGTTCCTTGTT
>NC_044057.1:19602625-19710125 GCF_902167405.1 Gadus morhua
ACCAAAGCACTTTAAGATTGACACTTTGTTCCTTTTCTTTTTTCCTCCCCTAACCTACCCCTGCCTTAGCCTGGTTCTACCAGACTCTCGTACTTCACTTCATTTCATTTCATTTGAAGGGAAATTCAAATTGAGCGGAAGTACTTAGGCGGGCGGAGCCAGGCTACCCCTGCCTATCAACTTCAGAACTTTATTAATGAGGAAATACTACACTATGTTCAGAGAAGGCAATGGAAGGGGGGGGGGGGTACTACTCTAAAACAAACCCCTAAAATAGAGGTTTTTAATCCAACCTCCTTAAATGTAAGTTTAAGGAGGTTAAGGAGTGTGTGCGTCGGTGTATAAAGGCACATGCACCTACGCAGACGCACACACTCTCTCTATGATTGAGTTGCTCTGTAAAACTCTGATGATGCTGCCATTTTCCTTTGGCCCCAAGGTCTGTTATTGTGTTCCCCCGGTTGTCCCGACACACCCTGACATCGCTCCCCGTTATAGCTCCTGACACTCTCTCACTGGGCCACCGGGCAACGGCAGCACACACCAGAACTCTCATTAGTAGAAGTGCTACGCACAGGCCGAGAAGGACGAGAGAGGTAGACACACAGGGAGACAGGGAGAGGGAGAGTGATTGAGAGAGGGGAGGAGAGAGAGAGAGGGAGGGAGGGAGGGAGGCAGAGGGAGAGAGAGAGATAAAAAAGCGAAGAGGGAGAGAGACGGGAGGTAGAGAGAGGGAAAAGAGAGAGAGAGAGAAATTGAGAGAGGGCGACGGGAGGAAGAACCGAGGGAGAGAGAGAGGGAGAGAGACGGGAGATGGAGAGAGAGAGAGCACCAGAGATGAAGCGTGACAGAAAAAAGGGATGAAGAAGAGAGAGAGAGACACGGAAAGAGAGAGCAAAGAGAGAGACGAACCTGTGTAAGTTAACTCGCTCGCTGTTTTTCCCATTCGAATCGCCCTCGCTCGCCCCTTGCCTTGGCCTTGGCAGCCCCACTGGGTAATTAGCATCGTCTTGATGGCCGCTACCTCTCACGGGGGGATGAATGGAGGTCTTATTTGCATAAATTGTGAGCTGCCCCCCCCCCCCCCTCCCCCTCCCTGTGTACGGGTGGGTCCTGTTTTGTGTGGTGGTAATATGGCTGAGCCCACAAACGATGGTCTTCATTGAGAGGGGAACACCCAGGAAGTGTCTGGGATGGGATGTGAAAACATAATGAGTCACACAGAGACTCAACTTCTCCCTCTTTTAAGTCATATAGTCGGCCAATTATGAGGTTTTTATTATCTGGGCGGGGCCATAGGGAAACAAAGTGTCACCCTGATAACCATCACATAAAATTGGTGTGTTGGATGGGTCAAAATGTGCTTATAAGTATCGATTCTATTTATGCTGTATTTTCTATTTGTATTGTTGATTCTACTGTATTCTTACTTGATGTCTTTTGGCTTGAGCGGGGCAAATCTAAAATATCCTCTGAGATCACGTTTATGTGTAATGTTGAAACAGACCTTGTTTCTGTGGAAAGGTACGTAAATTTACAACATACGGCGGCTATAAGCTGCGTATACCCAGAAGATATTGACTGGAGGGGCGGGAGCACCGAGCGTGACTCTGTAGGCAATTAAAAGCCTGCGCTTCCTCAGGCTTTCCGAGCAGAGAGCCGGACAAATCTACGTTCATTTGTTTCTCAAGGGATCAGGGCTAATCATACTTGAATACAGCACCAGCTTCTCTCTCACGCACACACACACAAACACAAACACACACACACACACACACACACACACACACACACACACACACACAATCACACACAGGTAACACACTCCCTTTCACATACACTTCTTCAGGTGCACAATACTCAATAACCTTCACATTCAAGTATGCTGTTACTTTTGCACCCCTACACTTTATAATACATGCCAGCGCTTTATTTAATTATTATTTTTATTTATTTTGCTATTGTTGACATTGTCGTGTATATTTTGCTACTTTATTTTTCTTTACTACGCAGTTACACACGCACACCGTGACACTCAATTTGTGTAGTGTTTCCGCGGCGACAGAGAGCTATATCCCAAGGTGTCTGTGGTCGTTATCTCCAGTGGAAGAGGAGGTTGCTCTCTGACAGGGGGTTACCTACCTGCATTCGGCTCCACCTAGTTGAGCCATAGGCAGGGGATCATGCATGTACACACACACACACACACACACACGCGCACGCACGCACGCACGCACGCACGCACGCACGCACGCACGCACGCACGCACGCACGCACGCACGCACGCACACAAACACACACACACACACACACACACACACACACACACACACACACACACACACACACACACACACACACACACACACACACACACACACACACACAGAAAAAGTAAAAGGGACACGTTTTAAAAGTATATCTTAATATAAACATTTTATTCAGTGCATTTTGTGTATACAACAAATAATGAACAACTGGAAGGTATCAGACAGCCCCGGTATCACCTGCCTGTACATGTTGTCTTAATCGGTTGTTTCGGCCTGGTAGTTTGGAACACAGCTTCCGACATGGGGTTTAATACACATTGCCTACATCATGCAGCTCTAGACCAGAATGCCCTGCTCTCTCCCATGCAACAGGTAGATTCAACCTTTTTAAAAGCCCCGCCTCCAGAGGAAGCCAAAAGAGTACCCTCCCCCCTCCCCCCCACCCCGGCCCATCCACTGGACCCCCCCCCAGAAGCATGTACCGTAAAGACGCTATGTAGCCGAAAGGGTAAAAGTACGTGGCCCACAAAAGGGGTCCTCCTTTGTACATGGGTGTGTTTGTACAAGTCCTGTGCGAGAAAAAAGGAAGAGCCTCTCTCTTTTTTTGTATTTAATATTTTTATGCATTTTATCGTTTTAATTGATTTTACTTTAACAAATATGACATACCCCTATAAAATGTTAAGCCACCTAAAATTCCACAGTCAGTTTTTCACTTTTTTTTAATATAGAAAATCGTCACCACATTGAAGTTACTCAAACACGTGCCAAGAGTCCTGGGAGGTTTATCTTCTCGAGCCATACCGCTATGGTCGGAGATGAAAAACAAGGAAAAAGTTTACTAAAGTTGGGAAGGAGGGGGGAGGGGGGACAGAGGGGGTCAGAGGTTAACACAAGCACGGGGGGGGGGGAGAGACACACCACAGGGACATGAGGGCGGAAGGACGGACATCTCGACGCAGGAAAAACACAAGGGAAATGGGAACAACACTGAACTCGCACCAACCGACGAAAGCTTCCGCAACACTTGAGCAACCAACTGTCACCACGTCAAACAGCTTCAAAATCCCTCCATCTTCCAGATCCTCACTTCATCATTATTTAAACGCCTTAATATTTCCCTCATCAAACGCGATACGACTGGACGGCAAAAGGAAAAGGAAGCCGAGCTGCGGCTCTGCACTGGCTTGGGTTTTTAGTTTTATTACTGCTTTAAAGGGACACTCTGTTTCTGTTCTGTCTTTTGTGTGCTGGAACCCATTGTCATGGCGGAACAGCGACGTAACAAACATGAATAAAACATGAATACTGCGAGGGCTGCGAGGGGAACCGGGGTCGATATTAATAAAAATAAACAGTTCTCGGCTAATACAAATTGAAAATTAGCAAAAGCAAGGTGCGGCCGTGGCGTACAAATCAATAATCAAACAGAACGGCGAGAACAACTGCAGTATCCCTTTACAAGTCACGTCAGCTCAACACAGGGATCTAATCATTGTTTTCCTCCTAGTTCTTTCTATTCCCATGCTAGTGAGCCGAGTCTCCGAGCACGTGCATGTGCATGAGAAGCGCACGAGAGCTACCGTCTGGGCTAGCCGCCGCCCCTTCTACGCAAGGCTGTGCCGCAGTGGGGGGTCGTGGGGGCTACAGGCTTCCTACTCACAGGAAGCTTGATCGGGGAGAGGGGGGGGGAGGAGGGGGTGGGGGAGGCTATGGCCATGGGTACTACTGCGTCGTGTACCTGTCTCTGCTTCGCCCCCCCATGCCACACCAGGGTTTTATACCCATTTACCGGCTGCCCTTGGCAGCGTCTTCCCTTCGCCTCCAGTTACTGTCTCCCAAAATGGTTTGTGTCTCAATGACCTAAGTGAGACTAACAAAGAAAAAGTGGTTGTCCAAAAGACGATAAGATGAAACGATATCAAGGAGATATTAAGATGAGCTTACCAGTCATCACTAAATATAGATAGACCAATAGAAGGAAGAAATATGCAAGCCCCTGAGGGCAGTTGTTTTTCTCTACAATGTTTCATATATGGTTTACAAATGATGTCTTTTTTTTTTTCTCTTTTTTTTTCTTTCAGAAGGAATGAAGACTGACCATGATAGTGTGCCAATTGTTTTGTCAGATGATGGCGGGTGTGTGTGTGGGTGTGTGTACGTAAGTGTGTGTGGGTGATGTGTGATGTTCTGCTGTAACTAGCCCTGAATCACTGATCGGAGATCGACGAATTCGGCTTGGATGCACGCTCTGCTGGAGGTAAGGTATTCGTGGTTTGGTGCCTGGGTTGGTTGTTTCTTTTGTTACTCTGGGCCGGAGCCGGGCTACGTGGACTCGTTCTGGCTCACCGCCTTGCCGCCGTTGAGCATGGCGGACGCACTTCGGCTCTTGGTGGGCGTGCCACTGCCGGAGCGAGAGAACTCCGTCAGGTCGTGGAGGGAGGGCTCCCTGTACATGGCCACTGTTGGGGTTCAGAGCAGACACCACAGAGGGAGAAGAAGAAGAAGAAGAAGAAGAAGAAGAAGAAGAAGAAGAAGAAGAAGAAGAAGAAGTAGAAGAAGAAGCGGGAAAAGAAGAAGATGGTGAGAAAAACAGCTTAGAAACCTGCCAACTGACAACAACAACGGCAGACTGAAAAATGTCAACTCAGCATCGCCATCTGCTTTGCAAAACAATAGCGAGCACGTTCTATAGATAGATCCGATCCATACAATAACATACGGGCTGCAGATCTGACAGAGACAACAGTTCATGCAGGTGGCTTTTTTGTTTTTTCAGGTGAACTCAGGTGCCACAGTGTGACATAATAATTTCCGACGCCTGGGAGGGTAGCTTTGCTGGGCATGCAGCCTTGGCTTTCTCTTTATGTCTCAGCCAGCATATTTTCTTTCTTCAGAAGACATGTCAGTACTCTGAGGAACATGGGCGCAGCCTCCTTATACATAGAATGCCATTAGATATCTGCTCCTTTGGGACTGTGTGGCTGAAACAGCAGACCTGAGGTGGATGCTTGGCGAATCACATTTTTCGTAGTGTGTTCCGGGCAAAGTCATCCATCGGACAGAAGATAGATCGAAACCTCGGTTCTAACTGACGACGGCATCTTGCGATTCCAACGGCGATCGTCTTCGTTGTAAGGATCATCCTCTCTCCTCCTGAAACGCTCTCAGGCAAACACTCCCATCGACATCTACACCCCCCCTGTCTCCACTTTGACCACTCTCGCGGCTGACAGCCAACAGAAAGGCTCTATTCATCGGGACCTCCGCACCGTGTCAACACGATGTTCCAAAAGAGTTTCGAGAGGTCTCCGTTCTCCCCCAGGTGGTGTTTGACAGACGCAGACCTTCAAGCTCACTCCCACACACACACACACACACACACACACACACACACACACACACACACACCAAGATGACTGGCGACGGGTGAGGAGAAAGAGAGAGCGAGAGAGAGTGAGAGAGAGCGAGAGAGAGAGAGAGAGAGCGAGGGAGAGCGAGAGAGAGAGAGAGAGCGAGAGAGAGAGAGAGAGAGAGCGAGAGAGAGCGAGGGAGAGCGAGAGAGAGAGAGAGAGAAATAGAGAGGGAGAGAGAGAGAGAGGGAGAGAGAGAAATAGAGAGGGAGAGAGAGAAATAGAGAGGGAGAGAGAGAAATAGAGAGGGAGGGTGGGATGAAGACAGTTTTAAAATTGGCGGATGCTGATGCCGAGACTGCTGAACTGTAACCAGTGTGTGTGTGGGGGGGGGGGGGGGGGGGGGGGGGGGTGAGAAGCGCCTTGTGAACGGTGTATCCAATGAGGAGAAAGATCCTTAATTGGCACCCTGTCACACCACTGCCGAATCCCGATGAGAACCAAAGGGATTCCTCCTCCTTTATTCCCTTCCTCCTTTCCATTGACGTCGGGTACAGCTCTCTATTACCCAATCTTCTTTCTCCCCCCAGATCCATAAGAGCAGGTTACAACTCTTAAGCAAGCTTTTCTCAAAGGCATCAGTCATGACTTTTTATTACTTTCACTCTTTCTCCCTTCTCCCTGTTTCTTCAAGCTGCATCAACACAATGCTCAGCCATGTTCCCCAAATTTCCTATTAAAGGCTATAACTTTCACACATGGTCTGTGAAACCACGTACGCGCTACAGCATTCAAAACGGCAACATTAAAAATGATGTCTTTTCATCGGCTAGACATCGAGCTAGCATGAACAAAAACGACAACAATCTGTCGCAAAGGGGACGTTATGACGACCACAGAATGATGGAGATTGCGTTGTTCTAACTTAAATGGCAAATTGAATCTTGGGGGATTTTACCGGGGGCACTAACATTGTTATATCGATCAATAAAATGTCTCCTGGGACATTCAACTAATTGAAAATCTTTAAAGATTTAAGCTGTCCTTTTAATTTGGCTGTTGACATTTACCAACTTTGGGTAACACAATTAACCTCCCAACCGTATGTCCACAATACATGACAACTGTCAATAAAAGCAAGGAGAAATGACTCTGCTGATTGTATATCCCCCTTTTCTTTTTTCAGCCTGATTTCATTTTCGCTCTCTTTGGCAGTCTCCGGAAAAACTTGTGTAGCTAAACAGAATTGAAAAACGATTGTTGGAACAAAGGGCATATGCAGACCAAATCTGGCTTTGTGGCGAAAACGTCCGAGCGGTCATTTGGACTGAGGCAGTGTGTTTAAACCGCCGCAAACCCACCGCAATGCCTGACCGAGTGTGAATCCTAAGCCGAAGGACACAACCGTGCTGCCATGTTTTAAAAAAACGAGTTGTTGTCTCCCAAACAGCCATGTTATGTACAATTCAGTACTTTTTTTCTTTGTTTTGTGTATAAAAGCTATACTTCGGAGCTCACATTTGAGGATCAATACAGTTGTATGTAAATATATTTGTAAACCGTACAGAAGACGGCACAAAGCAACACTGCACTAAAACTGACAGTTTCATAAACCAACAAATAAAACAACTGGGGGAATAGCCGGGTTTGAAAACGATCACAATAGCAGACATTGTTATTATTTCAGTCTTTTTTTACTTTATTTATTTTTTGGGTTGATGTGTTTGTGTTCCTTTCTTCCTCGGATGTAATTGTGTGTTGCTTTCATCTCCCTGGAACCAAAAACCGCCTTACTCTCTCTATCCCTCTCTGTGAGAGGTTTGTGGAAGATGAAAGCACAACTCTTTCTCAACACAGACAACACCACCGTTTCCCTCCCCTTGCCCTACACTCTCCTCCCCCCCCCCTCCTAAAAGACATGGCCACCTTACAATAACTGGGGCTTTTTGCTTTCCATGGTTTTCTATTCCACTATCGTGGACTAAAGCAGCAGCTGGCTGCATTCAAAGTGTGCAACTTTATTTCTCATGCTGCTCCACTGACACAGACAGTGGGGCTGTGAATCATATTATTCACCGTTTTTCAGTGAGGTGTGACCTGTGGGGAACATACACACACCGTAGGAGAGTGGAGCTAGCGGTGCATAACAACATGATCCACTACCACCACCCTTAATCTTCTAACAAGTTAGCAAAACGGCGAGAAGGGGCAGAGAGAGCAATTTCCTTTAGAGGAAGGAAAAAACCAAACCCATTTTAACAGGAAATAACCCTGGTGCTTTCTGTTCAAATGGGTTTGGATTTTTGGGGACCTGTTCGGTTTGAGGACCTGGGGACAATTATTCAAGGGAAAAGCTTGAAATTGTTTGTTTTCCCTTGAAGTTCGATGCTTAGAAAAACAAAAATGTGATGCTGAACTGGGGGATAAAAAGGACGATCTCCCTAGGAGTAGAATGGAGTACTCTTGATATAAATGGCCTCTAAATTGTTTTTTTGTGGTAGACGACGCTCAAGGTGTTAAGACGGTGTGGTGCGTACCTTTCAGGGGTTTTGGGAGGAAGTGGGCTGCTGGCTTGTTCTTCTTCACGTGGTTCCCCTTCATGATCTCGCCCTCCTTGTTCAGGCCGAGGTACCAGCCCCGTCCCGACTGCTGCTGCCGGTAGATCATCGACGAGTACGTCACGTAGTAGTTCTCAAACACCGACTCCTTGAACTTACACTCCGGTGTAAAGTGTTCCTGGAGGGGGGGGGGAGAGAGAGAGACAGAGGGAGAGGATTTTACACGGGTGTCGTGTTGAATTCCCTACTGAAGTTTCTCCTTACCTTATATTACTTTTCACTGTCTTTGGCAGTATGAATACACCTCTCCCATGCCAATAAAGCCTTTTAACTGAAATGGAAATGAACTGAATAGAGATAGAGAGGGGATGGATACATTTCTTTAATGTTATCGTACTACATATTGCTCTTCATTATTAACTTTCTTTCTGTATAATTTTCATTTTTATGTGCTAAGCCTATTGCCATAAAGTCCTTTGACTAAGTTGAACAGAGAGAGAAAGACACAGAGCGAGATAGAGTGAAAGACAGATACGGAGAGAAAGATGACGAGAGACACGCAGGGCCTTATTTTAACGCCTCGTTTCCACATACGTACATTCTCGTATGCGATCCAACCGTCTCCGGCCGAAAGTCCATGATTCATTCCTATGTGATTCTCCATAATGTCCGTTTTTCCTCCGAGACTCCTCCCCTCCATAAAATTTCTGGCCGGTATGTCCGTAATATACATTCAAAAAATGAGCCATGAGCACATTTAAATCTGACGAGTTGATATTTTGACAGCGCGTCTGCAGTCTCCGATGAGACAGATGCACATGAATTTCAAATTGCAAATGGCTCAGTTTATAGCCAAATAATATGGCCTAATTCACACATGGAATAAGGTTTTCTTCCACAACTTCAGAAATACTGAGTCCTCAAATGAATTTCGGCAAAGAAAACGTATATGATATAACATATGATATGCGGCAACTGTGGTTCTATTCAATGATATATACGCAATACATTATAAACATCGTTTCTTATCAGTATTGTATGCATTATCGTTATCGACTTGTGTTCATAATATGCATGTGTTCCCACGTTAATATACATTGCCATGGACTGTATTGTGCGTTACGTGTTTAGTTTGCGTGTGTTGAAGCAGATGGACGCACACACGCGGGCCCGCACGCGCGTGTGTGTGCACATACACACACGCGCGCCCGCATTCATTCATTCTTTTTAACACTCACTCGCGGTAAAACAATGTTTTCTCAAGATCAAATACTCATCACTCCTAAATGTTATGGGCATGTACACGATGTCTGTGTCAAGAAAATATGTGTACGGTGTTTGCAGATGCATTGATTTAAAAGTACAACTTATTACCGCTGTTTCAGCTGTTCTTTCCCAAATAATTTACCAAGAATGTGTGGCTAGGTAGATGAGAGAAGCAAAGTGTATGCGCGAGGTGCACAAACAACATTATGCATGCGCCCTTACAAAAGCATCTGAACAACGCGCCACTGAATTTAAACCAGGTATTTTCTGGTTTGTGGCGCAAGTGGTTTATGAAACGGCAAAATAGCACCAGGGACGTTTGCGCCAGAACACGCCTCCTCCTTTCGCCGAGCCGCCCCTTGGGGCGCAAGATCATTCCTTAATTTACCGACGCGTGGAGCAGGAGGGAAAAGCACGCTCTGCGCCAGTAAACTAGCAACGACATATGCGCCAGTGATTAAGTCAATTGCGCCGGATGCAAGATAGGGCCCGCAGAGATAGTTCGAGTTAGACCAGGGGTGCAGAAGTGTAGGAGTAGTTTAGTTTCGGACCCGTCTAATCCCTGAAACCTGCCATGTCATGCGCCTCTGGCCTCAAGGCCTCTGATCCTACCCGGTGAAATGTAACTCTTCATTACTTCTGAGTGCACCGATCTAGCGGCGGTGTGTAAAGCACTACACAGATTCATGTAATAGACCCAGGCCTCTTACTCAATATTCACATCTCTCCAAGGGCTGCAAATCTATTCGTTCCATTTGCCGTAGTGAATAATGTAGTTCTCCATGACGCTGATTAAAGAGAGACGATAGATAGCGATGGACTATTAATAAAACATTCAAGATCCCGGATCGGCCTTACTTGGCCATTGTGCTTCCTATTTTAAATTATGTACGAGACGATTCATGATCTTTGTCAGTGGGGCTTCTCTTCTAGGTTCCAGATAAAAGAAATTTGTCTGGGGAGTATCAACCATACTTGCTTATGTTTTACCGGACTGTTTCTCGGGACCTAACCTCGCACACTTGGGAGTTCAAACACATGTATAACAAGAGGTGCAAGAAGCCTGTGGTTGCAGAAGTGTGTTGAGTTGTTTATCAAAGCATGTTGAGGTGTCTACCATTCATTAATAATCTCTAGCCAGCTCATCTCCTGTGAGCATGGGATACTATAGGTGGAGACGTCTGAATTGATCGTCCATCTCTATCCACTTTTCCCTGGCTTTCTATCTCCTGGTTGTGTTTTTTGTCCCTGGGTAGGCCCAAGACACCAGCGCCTTTAGAGGAGCGAGGGACCATTAGCGGTACACTGGTGGGACTGCCGCAAATCTCCCCAGAGGTAACAGCCTGCACTGTTAGTGCGTGTCTGTGTGTCTGTGTGCATGTGTGGGCATGTGTGTGTGCGTGGGAGAGAGTTCTCCCTTTGTGACATGTCCAATTTGTGAGACTTCCGATAAGGGTGTGTGTGTGTGTGTGTGTGTGTGTGTGTGTGTGTGTGTGTGTGTGTGTGTGTGTGTGTGTGTGGGAGAGTTCTCCATGTGTGACATGTCCAATTTGTGGAATTTCCGTGAAGGGGGTGTGTGTGTGTGTGTGTGTGTGTGTGTGTGTGTGTGTGTGTGTGTGTGTGTGTGTGTGTGTGTGTGTGTGTGTGTGTGTGTGTGTGTGTGTTTGTGAATCGGTGTCCGTGTGTGTGTCCGTTTCTGTGTGGAGGACATCCATTAACAGGCCAGGCAATGTGAGCTACTCTTCATTACCGTGTTATCATTTAACAAAAAAAAAAGGAGGAATACTTGTCTACAGAATCATCTCATGTAAACCCAAGGTTTGCACTGCAGAAAATAGGCCAGAGATCCAGGGCAGGTAGACCCTCAGGTAACAAACAAGAAGAAAAAGACTTTACTTGAACCCACCCAGGAAGCAAACAGGTCAGGTACCTTGAGGTACAGACAACCCAGGAATAAACACTGACCTGAAAGCCATGCAGGGCTTAGGTAGGACATCAAATGGTCTCATTAGTATGAATCACTGCCAATCAATGCCGTACAAGCGCAGCTCTGGACAACGTGCGGACGGAGCTCCGTCTGTTCCTAGCATGGGGTACTAATCCCGTGGAAGCTGTTGGGGTGGAGTATGCAAGGCCTCTGGGTGGCGGTCAGCCACGAGACCAATATCCCATCTCTGGCTGCTAATAGTCACCTGGAGAGTGCAAGTGGGCCATATGTCCCCCGGAACCAACTCGCCATTCAGAGTGTCATAACAGGTTTGATATTGCTGCTGGAGGCAAACGTACACCGGCTGGGGAAGGAATTGTTGCAAGCGTTCTCGAGTTTCTTTTGATTGGGTCCTTTCAGTTATTTTTGTTTTCGTTTGAAAAAAGGAGACAAACGAAGGTGTTTTGCTATTCTTTATATTTATCCGAGCCCGATGACCCCCCCATTTGAAAAGATAACAAAAAGCTGCTTTCAAGGACATAACTAATGGATATTTTGGTTCTTTCTCACCCATAAGCCTCTCTGATCCACTCTGGGTTCAGAATGTTTGCCCTTACGAGGCATTGTTTTATAATTGGCCAGTTTAGTTTTTAGTCAGTAACAAGCCAATGGCACACAAAGCAACTGCGAGTGAATTCAGATACATGTCACAAGGGGTTACAGATCCTTGCCATTGGTTATATTTTATGCTTTTTCTTAAACAGGATTGCCATTCCAGACGTCTACATAAGCATCAGTGCACAATACAAACCCTGTAAATTGAATAATATCAACATTTTTCCTCATCTGAAAATGTAGAAAGGGCAGGCAAAAGTAAACGCTGTGTGTCCCTGTTAGTTTGGCAGTGCAATTGACAAAAAAAATCCCTGGTGTGTAAACACATGCAAATGTTACTCGCCATGTTTTAAAGGTTAATAGGCTAATTGGGGTAGCGAGAGATTGCTTCGTGCACTACACTTAAAGCGATGCTTAGACATGCAGAACCTAAAGGCGGGGAGTCAAACACCCTAGCCACACTATCCTATCATTGAGACTGTTATTAAGGGCTGAACACATCAACTTTAATTGACTGTAGACAAAAAGATAAAGAGATCAGAGCCAAGTCAAAAGGTGTGGCACCCCCAAGACACAGGCAGCTAATGACTCATGTCCTCTACAGATAGCTTCCTGTTAGCTCAGCTCTGCGTTCGAGCTAATCTGCTAGCACACGGGAGGAGGGCGGACTAGCTGATAGCTCTTCCAAAAGCTAAAATCACCAGGGAAGCTAAACAGGACGCCAAGACGCAATGCAGTCTAAGCGCAAAAGTCTTTCGCTATGGATCAGATTTCACACCGTTAGTCAGACTAGTTCATCCAACTGCATGGCTGTTGAAGCTGAGAGAAAATGTGAGACTTTCTCCATTACCTAACACGAGCTTGGGCGGCAGAAAAGTGCCCTTAGAGCCACATACGTAATCATCTATGTGATGTGTGATAGTCTGTTCTGGGCTGTTGCCATTGAATCAGTGTATACCGCAGGCTGTGAATGTGTGTTTGATCGGAACCTCAATCCGTGCCCATAGGGAGCACTGTGGCTCGGTTCTCAGTTAACTCTATGCTCTCCGCTTCGTCTTTCACTTTGTCTGAGCGCATGCGAAAGGGCTTAAATAGCCGCTTGCATGGCCTAGATGCTCTTTGCAAACAGGGTCTTAAAAACATAATCATCCCATTACAGTAATTACAGTAAGTAGGCTACACATTCAGAGAGCTAATCACAGAGTTCATACTTTAGATGCATATCATTGGCCCATTCATAATAATACATAAATAATAATGATGAACAATTGATATGTACATAATACCTTCCATCTGGGTTGTCTGTATTCTCTCTCACACCCAAGCACAAAAACACATATACACACACACACACACACACACACACGCACACACACACACACACACACACACACATACACAACTTCTCACTTCACAATTAAGATCTATGATGCATTTCATTCATTCACAGGACACAGACTTTCACACGTGTATCAGACATACACAACACACAGAATATAGGGTCTTCGGGAAAGAAAACCCTCACTAATCCCAATGTGTGTTCTAATAAACAGAATTAATTTGGGCGGTTGATGGTGTCCCAATATCGCTCATTAGATTGGAGTTTTCCTATTTTAGTAGAGATTACCTTGGGTGCTGTTGCTGTTTACAAAACCATGGCTGGCACACAGGGCTAATGCAGAAGGCTTGTAGGTCGGATCCATTAGACTCCAATTAAAACCGCTCAACCCAAACACAAATCTGTACTCTGCATTGGTTCGGATTAAAGACACGATTCTATCCTGTGAGTGGTCATTAACTGTAATTATGATGATGACATTAACAATAACAATGCTGGCCAACCATTAGGCTAACATAGAGATTATCTCAGACACAAAGTAAGAGCAGGACAGCTGAGCTGCTGTCATGTTTTACACGATACCAACTGAATCAAATGCATTAGGTACATTTTATAAAGTGCTATAATGTGACTATAATGTATTAATAAAATGCATTATCATGTACTGTCTAATGTATTTCGCTGTACAGTATACAACATCTTAATTTGAATGCATATCTCCATTCAATGTAATGTTTTTAAATGTTCAATTTATCAAGATGAACCTTCAATGTATTTTTGACATGGTGGTTTTATGCATGTTAATATCAGTGTTTGTGGTCAAGAACTGTAATGTTTGAATGTGGTTTCCTCCCAAAGTGACCTGCTTGTCGTATCCATTCCTCTCAGACACACAAACAGAAGATGGGATCGATACCTCTTTAATGGAAAAGGAAAAACAAACAATAATTCACCAATATCGTGTGCTCCCCCTCCACAATAGGACATAATAAAAATCCATAATAATCCTGAACACACATATTGCTCACATTGTCCCCGTTTTATTTTTTTAATATGTCTTCCTTTCCCTTCCTGCTTTCACTATCTTCATCCCCAAGTTCCCCTTAGTCTCTCTCCCTCTGCCCCTCTCCTTCCATCAGTTACCAGGGCTAATAACTAAAAGCTGTTCACCTCTGGAGCCAGGAGTTTCTCTCCACCTCTAATGAAGATCCTGCCGGACCACCCTTTTACCCTGGAGAGAACCAAGGGGGCTTTTAATGAATTACGCACAGCTCGACACAAAGGCAGACACCTCTAAGGAGCCAAGAAGCGATGGGAGTGTGTCCATCGCCTGGAGACAGTACCGGCCGGAGACAGTCGTCTGCTGTGAGAATCTGAGTCTAAAGGAGAGAGATGCCAACCGACTGGAGGGGAGCCGCTTTCCAATGAAGTGGGAAAGCGACAATCACTATGAGATTCCCTTGACTGCCCTCCAACAGCATGTACTTCATTTGAAAGGGGTTGTTCAGCCGAAGTGGCCGCACAGTGAAAGAAAAGACCAATGTCATGCCAACGATGGCAAAAATGAGCAAGAATAATTAAATACAAAGTCATGACCAGCAGAAAGCTATCTGCATTCAAACAAAGCCTGTCCGGTCATTTGGCTTAGCCTGTGGGACTCTGGATGAGTGGTTTAGCTAAATGGACTTTAAAGGATGTGCTTACACCAAATGGGCTTTTACTTTGAAAATGCCGTCATGACAATCCTTTTGTCCAAATGGTGCACAGCTGGTCGCGTTCTGTTGCATAATAGTCAGGCACGCAGGCGATCACACAAAAATATTGTGTGAGTACAATTAGTCCTAAGCTAAGGCCATTGTGTTTCATACAACATCAGTGTAAATATTGCTTGATAAGCCGTGGGGCAGCACGGTGCACAGTACATAATACACAAATGTGCATTCCCCAACACTTCACACCTTTAATGTACAGACAGCGATTTATTGTTCCTCTTTCTTTTGACAAATGTACTTATTGTAAGTCCATTTGGATAAAAGCGTCTGCTAAATGCCCTTAATGGAAATGGAATGGAAACACAAACATGTAGACACACACTTGCATGGGCAAACCCCCCCCCCCCCTCCCGCACTCTCCACCTGCTGTCTCGCTGTGGGGGGATCGTCTGCTGCAGTCACGAAGCAGGGGATGCTCTGACGCACTTCCTCGGGATACAGTGGGGGGGGGGGGGGGGGGGGGGGGGGGGGCGGGGTGCAGGGTATCCCGCAGAACCCCACACACTAACCACCTACCCCCGCTCATCCTCCCAGTCCCACCTCCCCCATGATGGGGCTTTCCCCGGAATGAGTCAGAGCATGCATGGCTAGGACGGACGGGCTGAGAGACAGAGAGACAGGTCGGCACTTACATGATATCTTGCAAACCACTACCAGGGAGAACATAGCTAAAGCCCGAAGGCATGGATGTATTCTGAGAAGGGCTGTCAAGGTCCGGTCGGTAGGTAGATGGGTGGGTCGATATGCACTTGATATTCAAAAAGCGCTTCTTAATCCAATATTTCCAGGGCTGGGAGGGACATATGCCCACCGATATGTTTTATTTTTGACTGATAGCCTGTATTGCGTTAGAAATAACATGAATTATGAATAGAAATAATGTTGAAGGCTCCGTAGTTTCTGTTTTAATAATCCTATGGTTCGATAGAATGTAAGACTTATAAGACAGGAGGTCCAAACACCCTGTTTTTCACACCTTTAAACTTGCCCAACTTGACGAGAATACTAGTCGTACTTACAATTATGTAGGCAGATCATCTAAAATCGTAAGGCATAAGTTCTATTATAATTTAATGTTGTCTGCGATTCTTTGTCAACCTTCGTGTTCAACTCTTGATAAGCTTTGAGTGGGAACATATCAGAATTGGCACCTGATCACGAATCGAAGCGCCATTCATTGGGATCTTGAGACCCTGGGTCCATCATACTAAACACAGAACAAAAACTACTATCTAATCTCCCGAGGTGCGTTCTCTAGGTGCTTTGCTGCCCTCCGGGCCGGGGCGCTCCATGGCTCGTCTGGTGTGCGACCCGCTTTATATAGAAGCTGACCTCAGACTATTTCCAAACAGATCTTATATGATATTTAGTTCAGCAGGTAGAGTACAATGCACTGTGGCTGATAATAATAATCTAGAGATAAGGTGATGATTATTGTTATTTTTTATATGATTCGTCAACCAGGATTTTCATCGGTTTACTACAACCCTGATAACAAGAACACCAACACTTTCAACTCGCATTCCTTTTATTTCATTCAGCCATGGCAACAGCAACCGCTGTGCACTCTTTATTGAATCCAACGCAATATCAACAATAATAATAGTGGAGAAAATGAAGAAAGAGTTTCTTTATTTTTTGCTCTTGCTTTGAATTTGGTCAAAGGCTCAATATATGGAACAACCAGAGACATTCCAACCAATATCTTATTTAGAGACATAAAAAATGGCAGCCCTTCAGAGCAAAGCGTTTAGAGTCTTCTCTTGGAGAGGAAACAAAGCTTTTACACACGGCTGCCTGTATATAGTGTGTGCACTTTGTATATGACCAGGGGGGAGAGAAAGCACGGCAGAGTAAATGAAAACGAGAGTGCACGAGAGCGCACGAGAGAGAGAGAGAGAGAGAGAGAGAGAGAGAGAGAGAGAGAGAGAGAGAGAGAGAGAGAGAAAGCACGAGAGCGATAGAGAGTGAGAGAGAGGGAGAGATCGAGACAAAATGGGAGAGAAAAAGAGGGAGAGAGAGCATGATTGAGGAAGAAAGAATAAAAGGTAATCCCAGCTCACGTTATTCAATCCAATAACCACAAGCTGGGGAAAGCTTTTTACAAGCAGATGCGAGAGCCAAGGTTACGTTTCCACAATTTTTACAACGTAATTACTGCAAATGTACAGCAGTATTACAGTAATGTGATTATATTACCTCTATAGGCATGCACACAGTCACACACACACACACACACACACACACACACACACACACACACACATACACACACACACACACACACACAAAAACAGTATTACTGAGTGAAAAAATATAAAACCAATGCTATAGCTACATAAATCAATTACTTTTACACGTATAGGACAGTCTTTTCAATGTTTCCCTGAGCAAATCTGTCAGAGAAGCTGCGTTCACAGCGCACGCCCGTGATCCGGGCAAATCCCACAACCTGATGTCCCGATGCCCCGGTCTTTTTAATTAAACGTCATCGGCTCAGAGAACACTGTAGGCCAGATACAAATCCTGAGGGAGGCGCCTCTCAATACTCCCTTGGTTTGGGTCATAGAACAGAGGAGTGAAAGCCTTCGCAAACTCAAAAGGCAAACTAGTGCACTAAGGCAACCGCATGGGTGCCCATCTCCAACCCAGCATTGATTCGTGTGTGTGTGTGTGTGTGTGTGTGTGTGTGTGTGTGTGTGTGTGTGTGTGTGTGTGTGTGTGTGTGTGTGTGTGTGTGTGTGTGTGTGTGTGTGTGTATGTGTGTGTGTGTGTGTGTGTGTCTGCATGTGTGCGCAGGTGTACGTGTGTGCATGTGTGTGTGTGCATGTGTGTGTGTGTTTGGTGTGTGTATGTTTGTGTGTGTGTGTATGCGTGTGTGTATGCGTGTGTGTATGCGTGTGTGTGTCTGTCTGTTTGTGTTCGCTGCAAAGCCTAAAATAAACACATAGGATAGTGCTTAAACAGACCCAAATGCAACCGCACACATTTAATAACAGTTCAACAGAGGGGGACACTAAAGTACTGGCAGGTGTTTACCAAAGGCATTAGGCAGACTGAATGGTTGAGAAGGCATGGCTCTCAGCCCAATACCTACCTCCCATTGAGGAAAACCATCTCATTACACATAGCAGCGAAGTGGCTGTCTCTGACTGATCCTCATATTACACACTCTCATATCTCGTTCCCTCCGTCCTACTATACTATGGGCAGCAGAATTCGTGCAGAAGCCGAAAAAGGCAAGCGATTTTCTAAGAATTCAAATTAGCCTAAGTAGATAAAGCTTTCAGAAGTGTGAGAGTATTTCTACAGTGACCGATGAACAAGATGTTGAATGGAAACCTTTTCAGATCCTTTGATGCATTAAGCAACGGCTGGGCGTGTTTTTCCAATAACTCGCACAGAGATTGGTCCAGCAACCTGATTGGTCAAAACAAATATGATGCAAAGGGAAATGAAATGTCCCGTTGACTGCGATGTGAGCTTGTCTGCCATCAGAATTATTATATATTATTATAGGTATTCATTTTAGAATTATTAAACTAGAAATGCACAAAATTAATAATAAAGTAGTTATAAATAAGAAATAACAAAGAAGTCTAACTGAGAAGATATATAATTCCTTCAATGGTAGATGCGCACACACACACACAAAGACACACTCCTTTACCTCCCTTAGTGTCCCTCATGACGTTCCAATGTCCCCTTAAAGCCCTTTCCTAGATTCACAGCGCCCTCATTAGAGTCAACCTTTAATTATGAGTGATCGTCAAATGAACGCCCCTCTCAGCTCCGTTCTCAGTGATGGTTTATTTTTTTTATAGTTTATCATGTACAGCTGCATCTAAACAACATTTAAGTGGACTGTGGTTTCATCCTGGGGCATTTGACCAAAGGTGAACACCGCGTTCAGACAAAAAGCTTACACCAAGGAAATGAAATCATATAATGAATGAGGCAAAGTAAAAGATAAACCCTCCTGTTTGTATTGCTTATCAGTATAGGGATCTGATTCGGGGCATTGTACAGGACATTGTTATGCACGTTTCCTGTCAGCCAGTATGTTTTTACTGATTATGTAATGCTTGTTTTTCTTTAATTTATGGTGAGGGTTTTTCCTCATTGTGCATATGACGACTTAGAATAAGCAGGTTTCGTAAATCTGCCTTGTTATTATGGGACAGACTGGGAAGCCACTTTTAAGACTATAAGCAAGATAAAGATCCAGCCGATTAACACATCCATTGAATCGAGAAATTAATTCGATTAGCCTCATGTATAAAAGTACAACAGCTCCATCTACTTTTAATGGTAGCCATTCAAGCTTAAACCAGCATTGTTGGAGGAAATAACGATGAAGCAGTCAAAACACTGCATTGTTAAAAGTAAAACGCTTAAATTCAAGTCGTAATTACATTCACTCTTGTGTCATCGCATTTATAGGAAAAAGTTGAGGATTTTATAAAGCTTATCGTGTGTCTTCAGCCTACCAAGAATACAATGACGGATACTGCTCGCTATAGACAGCTCGCTACAAATGTGTCATACGAATTTAGAAAAAGAAACTGCTGCATATCGTTAATTAGTGGCTTCCATGATCAGATCCTTAAAGCCAGTGGAAAACTAAGTATGTGTGTGTGTGTGTGTGCTAGCGTGTGTGCTTTGGCGTGTGTGCATGCGTGCGCTTGTACACGCGTGCTTGTGGTTGCGTGTATGTGTGAGTAGGTGTGTGTGGCTGCGGGAGCGTCTGCGTGTTCATGTGTTCATGTGCGGAGGGGGGAGTAGATGTGGGTGAAGTGTGAGCTTGTAAGATTGAATCTACTTTTTATTTACAATATCTCCAGCGATTCCCTCAGGCGTGCTTTGCAACTGCCTTGAAAGTATCCTCCAACCTTCGCTAGCACTCATTAACACTATGCTTCTGCAGATGGAGGATAGCAGTTGGCAGTCTTGGTTTCTTTAATCCGGTCTCGGGTTAATTTCAGGGCATTAATTAGGCTTATGTTATAAATATGGATATGGATTATATATGCATGGTATATGTAAATGAATATGCTTAAAACACTCTACTACTACTACTGCTGTTACAATAACAACTTTTACTAATAGTAATGTGATTCAGCATCATCCTCATCAATAAAATCATAATGATAAAATAAATAATATTTTGATAGAGATACTTAATTAGGGTTAATTCAACACAAGGAATGTTTGGATGAATGAATGAATGAATGAATGAAGTGGTAGCGCCCTGTGTATCACATCAGCCTGCTAGATAGGGGACGGAATCAGACAGAGAGCAAAATATGATATCTTGCAATGACCCCTGGTTGTGAATTTGGTATCATCTGTCAAGTGTTTGTTGACAGATAAAAGAGCAACAACAGCCTCTGTAATGTCAGTGACGCCTGCCACACATTGAGATGATGACATTTCGACAGGAAGTTTTTGAAGTCAGCCGGCTGAATAATTCATATATTTTCACTCGTAATCAAAGATACAGAGGGAGCACCGATCTACAAAAAACATATTGTTATCGCTTCATGTAGGTAGTGAAAATCGATGGATGACAGAAACACTCACACTCATCTCTCTCTTTCAGAGTATGGTGAACAACACTACGACACTGGAGCAGCAGTTGATTATCCAGCATTGTAACTGGTCTCTCACACTCTCTCCCTCTCCCTCTCCCTCTCCCTCTCCCTCTCTCTCTCTCTCTCTCTCTCTCTCTCTCTCTCTCTCTCTCTCTCTCTCTCTCTCTCTCCCTCTCCCCCTCTCTCTCTCTCTCTCTCTCTCTCTCTCTCTCTCTCTCTCTCTCTCTCTCTCTCCCTCTCCCTCTCCCTCTCTCTCCCTCCCTCCCTCTCTCTCTCTCTCTCTCTCCCTCTCTCTCTCTCTCCCTCTCCCTCTCTCCCTCTCCCTCTCTCTCTCCCTCTCCCTCTCCCTCTCCCTCTCCCTCTCCCTCTCCCCCTCTCCCTCTCTCTCTCTCTCTCTCTCCCTCCCTCTCTCTCTCCCTCTCCCTCTCCCTCTCTCTCTCTCTCTCTCTCTCTCTCTCTCTCTCCCTCTCTCTCTCCCTCTCCCTCTCCCTCTCCCTCTCTCTCTCTCTCGCTCCCATACTCGGGCGCAGAAAGCAAAAGTATTCCACGGCATAATTCAGCCCACATAGTGTAGCCACTGGCGCCCAGGCCTTACGTCACCATAGCAACTCAGATGTCTGCCAAACAACCATTGCTTTGGCCGTTATCTGTCGCATTGGAAGGTCAGCCACAGATAGACAGAGGGCGGGGCTGTGGTGGCTCAGGCCACCCCGCCCACAGATTACACACACACACACACACACACGTGCGAACACACGCTCATACACACCTTGGCACACTCAACACTCACACACGTTTCCCCACACACTAGGAAGAAGAGACTTACTGATGTGTATAGGAGGCCCTCGCGGTTCACGTCAGGTAAAGACACGTGTACACACAAACACACACACGTGCACGCTCACACACTTCGGCAAACACACCAGCAAGTAGAAGAGACTTACTGATGTGTATAGGAAGCCTTCACTGTTCATGGCCAGGTAGAGTTTGGTCTGAACCCCCTGAATGGCCACCACTCGTAGCCCCACGGGTATAAGGTTGAAAATGGCTGTTGAAAAAGAAACACAAGGGGAAGAAACAGTCAAGAACAATCCAATGTTCAACGTCACAGTAGGAAGAGCGCACCGGTACAACATACAACATACGGTGCATCGGAAGCTCAGTGGAATCAGAGAGTTAGTTGTGGATGCACAGCAAATGTGCTGTGGCTGGCTGTGACGTATGACAGGATCTCTGTATCCCCCCCCCCCCAGACGCCCCACTGGGCAGTACCCTGCCTGGGAACCTAGATCCACCCACCACAGCCCTGTTTCACAGTTGCACCATCCGCACACCGACAGGCGAAGAGGTTGACTCTCTGTTGACATTCTCTGTCGTGATCGAGTCGATAGGAGATGGAGAGATAGATATAGGGAGGGAGAGACTGACTTCCTATTCTTTCTCCCACAAAGAAAGTCATATCACTTGAAAACCGATCCCCATGTTTTAGAAAGGGAAATTAGCAACGGATTTGCAAACGAAAAACGTTCAATCGATTAACAGATATATTTTACAACCACTGCATCCCAGTTAAGAATGGTGTGCCAAGTACCGGCAGCACTTAATGACCCACTTACAGATTAATCCTCAAAGGCGCCGAGTTCAGATTCCGTGACGTTAATTACATAAAAGTGTGATAATAAAGTGTTGTATCTATGGCTGTGGCGTTATTTTAGTGCTACCAACGTTCAGCGTAGGTCAACATCCGAGTGATTTGACCGAGAACGGATGAGGACCTTCGACTGGTAATTCTCCACTCGATTCTGCGCCTAGCGGTTCGCAGCTGATCGTGTGGACGCAATGCATTAATCCTGTGGAGCGCCGGGGTCTCCCCGTTGAATGCCATGATTCACTTTCTATTAGTCATCCAATTCGGCGTGCACAAAATAATTGCCGTTGAAGTCACTAAGGCCATGCGCACTATTTTTTGTAGTTAGTCTATTTTTAATTGCGTGCTTATTCTCAGCCTCACCAGTAAGTCGCTATGGATGGAAGCCTCTGCAAGATGGCTTAATGTAAATGCATGCAAACCCACACATAGACATGGATGATCCTCCTTTATATGGCCAATAGCCGAGTAAGGAGTGACTCACCCTCTGGCGCCATAGAGCTCCATTCACATTCGCTGTGAGTCACAGCTTGTCAACGACTGTGGTAATTCGGTTAACCAATGAATCCCAGCCCCCCCCCCCCCCCCCTCACCCCACCTTCTCCCCTCGGTCAAGTGCACTACAGACGACGTATGATGGCCTCTCTCCCCTGCTCTAAGGGGCTCAAATTGTGCCTGTCTCGCTCTTTAGTCAGGCTTTTGTTTTTAGCAACAGCGAAAGGGATGCATATTTAATTTGGCGCGCTAGAGTTAACAGCCACAGCTAGCATATTCTGCACTCAGCAGCAGCGCATATAACTCCTCCATGTCCCACCACATATCTCTCTCTCTGGTTCACTCTCTCCCCGTCTCTCTCTGTTACGTTGTCACTTCAGTGGTACTGCTGTCTAAGAAGATTCCCATTGTATGGCTTCTTCTTATCTTCGCTATTTCTCCCTCTATTCTTTCCTCCTAATACCCCAAGAGGATGGTGCCTGACTACAGGAAGCAGTACAACGTGAGCTCATCTCTCTTGAGGGGCCACAGGGCAAAGGGTCCCTCGGAGAGAGGAAGATGAGCTCACATTATTCCCCAACGCTCGCAGCGTCACTGGGCTCTTTTCAAGATAGGACCGGCTATTTACCTGACTTTGGGACAGGTGAAAAAGTTCCACTATATAAGCGCCCTAAGGGCTTATATATAGTCATAGCTGCCCCCTCCACTTCATTTCAGAGGGATTACCGGTTGGTTGCAGACAGGGATTTCTGAAGGGGGGAAACTCATTACTTCTTGTTTCCAAGAAACACCTGAGCTCTCTGAAGAGCTGCTACCCGCCATCCACCCCCCCCCCCCCCCCCCCCCCCCCCTCCACCTCTATGTACAGGCGTGCGTCTGAGTAGATCCGCTCCCAGCAACACCACCACCACCACCACCACCACAAGACACTAGCTAACCGGAAGAGCGCAGCGCTGCCATCACCATGGAGACAAGCGCACCCTGCACCTAACAACGCTATTTTTGGAGACTGCAAAGAGCCTCGTTCTGTCTCCTCTTTTTTCGACAGACCTCTTTAATTTCATCTTCTTTCATGAGAAAGAAGCTAAAAACGCACCCGAGAAGACGTACTGCCGCACTGATCTCAACATTTCAGCACAGGCCTACCAGAGACTGGCTTGCCTGCTTACTAAAGTATGTCATGAGGTCCTACCGGTGTGTTTGTTTGTGTCTGTGTCTGTGTGTGCGTGTGCGTGTGCGTGTGCGTGTGTGTGCGAATCATGTATGGTACTTTTTTTTTTTTTGGGATGAAAGGATGAGTGTTTATGTAGCATGTATTCAGTACATGCCATATATTGCCTTGATTTCATCCGTCTTTATCTAGATTGTCCCGTATCATCAGAACCGATAAATTCCTACATGCCACATTGTAAGTCATCAGTCTGAAGGGTTTTCTTTGCCATCCAAACCAAGGCTCCCCCGTCTGTGTCATCCGTGTTGAATGAAGTCATCAAAAGCGACGAGGACTCTGTGGACTACACACCTACGGCACACTCAGCCATCCCAGAAGGGGGGTACCACGTCTCTCGAGAGCTACCTTGGGGGGCTTGCTTCAAGTTGTCCATATGAGTCTTGCAAAACAACGATAGACACTGGGATGAACTGCCTGTAAACCAGAGTCTTGCACCGTTGGACGGGGTGATAATAGATACTCCTTCAGCACCATCAGAGGTGTGGCTTGGGAGATGCTGCGGACACGCCCACACAATCCTAATAATAGCGCTGATAAGATGAACGAATGATGAATGACTTTCAACAAACCTTTCTAATATCTAGGGACGTTTATTCATACTCAAATGTTGGAATACGAACATTAAGGCACTATTACATCGAATAGGAATCTAGTATATTCACAGCGGCTTTAAAGATGCAATCTTAAACTTATAGTCCTTCCATTTCCTCATACGAGTGAATTATTCCATCCCACCCTTCACGATGGTCCAAATCCGCGGTTGATCACTTTAACGTGATCGCTGCGTTTGTGTAATGAATGCAGATTCACTTCGTCTGAATTTATTCCTGATAATTTGACTCCCGACTGTGAATAAACGAATAGGCAATATGTTTGAGTTATACATCAGGACATCTGCAGTATGTAACCCTCCCAAGAAAGAAATAAACTACACAAATAGATACACAGGTCTCTTAAACATCCAGTGAACACAATGTTTGTGTAGAAGAAGCTGTTATCACGTAGCTTGTTGCAGATAGTAGTGTGTTTTCTAACCATTAGCCAGAGAACAGAAATGTCCGTTATTTCGTTAAATCCTCAGATCTCAATTGTGATTGGTGCATCCGTCTCTCATATGTCTCGTTTCAACCTGCACTCTGACCGTAGGCCTATTAAAGCCTGAGCCTACCGCATATACGATATGCGGTTTCGGGTCGGGCCGCAGATCTTGTGTCGACGGGGCGGGATCGTGTTTCCAGAAGTAGCTGTCCACACGTGCGGGCTGTGTGGTGGGGCCGGGTCGTGAGAAGCAGCCCTGCTGTAAACACACTACACCGACTTTGGCGTAAACAACAACCTGGAAAAGGCGGATTAAGGTTGTAACTGCATTTAATATGCATCCACATCCTGGCCCGAGAGTCTTTTTGCGTGGGCCCGTTAGGGATGCGTCCGTTGTGTGAGGCCGTGGGCTCCGCCTCCTGCATTGATGTCCACTTTTAATCCGTCCATTGGAAAACAAAGACGGGGGATGTAGCGATTAGATGAGATGTAGCGATGTAATGAAATTATAGAGGGGGAGGCGGGGCGGGGGTCAAGTTTCAATGAGCAGATAAAAACAAAGTCCCTCTTACTATAGAGGGATTTTAGGGGATCAAAGAAGCTGCTCAACAATGGCGTTCAGGCTGCTATAGATTTCCTCTGCATGTGAGTGAGCTAAGGCGCTAAGGCGAACCCTAGGGACGCTCTGAAGAGAACCCTGAAGAGAACCCCACGGACGCACTGGAGAACCCCACGGACGCACTGGAGAACCGTACGGACACACTAGAGAAAACTCTACAGACGCACTGAACCTACAGACGTTCTGAAGAGAACCCTGACGAGAACCCTACTGAGGCTCAGAAGAGAACCCTGAAGAGAACCCTACTGACGCTCTGAAGAGAACCCTACGATTCAAGAGAACCCTGAAGAGAACCCTACGAATTAAAGGGTCCCTATGGATGCACCAATCACAATTGAGATCTGAGGATTTAACGAAATAACAGACATTTCTGTTCTCTTGCTAATGGTTAGAAAACACACTACTATCTGCAACAAACTACGTGATAACAGCTTCTTCTACACAAACATTGTGTTCACTGGGTGTTTAAGAGACCTGTGTATCTATTTGTGTAGTTTATTTCTTTCTTGGGAGGGTTACATACTGCAGATGTCCTGATATATAACTCAAACATATTGCTTATTCGTTTATTCGCAGTCGAGAGTCAAATTATCAGGAATAAATTCAGACGAAGTGAATCTGCATTCATTATCTCGAAACAAAACACAATCTATTTGTGTTACGCAGTTCGTTGAGAGTCAGTGGACCGACTGACCATCTATAAATAACTATTTGGTTTGTTTAACAAATGATGGGGTCCATGTCTGGACGCCATCACCGGCGACGGCAGCCTCCGTGTGAGGCACAATGGAGATGGAGGGAGGGAGTGCGGAGAAAGACTCACTGTAGCCATTGTCTTCCTCTTTTGTCCCATCGATGGTTCCATCCGCCTGTAGCTGTAAGTGGAAGCCCTGGCGACTGTAGAGCTTCGTCACGATGCCCTTCAGTTGGGGTTCTGCAAAGCGGACACACACACACACACACACACACACACACACACACACACACACACACACACACACACACACACACACACACACACACACACACACACACAGACACACACACACACACACACACACACACACACACACACACACACACACACACACAGGAAAAACAGAGCAAAACAAGTGGTCAGTGATACATCTCTGGAGTCACGACCGTTAAGACATGAGTCACGTCTTACCAGGGACCAGAGCCCTTTCAGGTCATCGTTTGTTTCAGTGAATAAGCTTTATTTGCATGTCAACCCTGATCACATCAACAGCTTCTAAACATGTTCCTGGAAAATAAATAAATGTAAACTCATTTTTACACGTAATGCTACAGAATAGGGATGTAACGGTAAGAAAATTTAACCTCAGGTTTATTGTGACCAAAATTATCCCGGTTTTCGGTACTATTGCGGTATTTTAAATACCCAAAACATGCCCATACTTCAGACTTAGTCCTCTTAGAAGGTAGGGATGGGCAACGATCGTCAAATAGTCAAAGTCACGTTGAATATCGAATAATGATTGTGACTATCATTATCTATTACACGGCTCTTCTCATTGCTGTTGAATGTATGGGCCTTCACAACTTCTGGTGGTGAATAATTGTTTGATAATTCACCATTGCAAGCATATTCTAATGGCCGCTGTCAAGGAAAGTTGATTTTCGTATCACTCCGCAAGTAGTCGGGTAACTTATCAACCCCAGCGTCCTCGGTTGCTAAGCGACGACAACGTCTTTGGCGGACTATTTCTCTGCTGATCAACACTATGAATGCTGGTAACAAATAAATTGTAAAAAGACACACCGTGTGAAGTTATTTTTTTGACGTGTCTAGTTCACCGTCATGCAGGCTGTGTTTAAATAAATAAATAGCCAACTGTTTTCGGCGCATGTAGGCCTATCTGCCTCAGCCCACGTTGAAATAATTTTGATGTTGAATGTTTATGGCGCACTTGGTGAAATTAACAGAATGATTTCATACAAATCATAAAAGCCTCTCCCTGTGTCATTGTGTGTGCGTGTATCCGAGATGCGTGTGTGCGTGCGTGCGTGCGTGGGGGGTTCTTGATTGACCGATTTTTGAATATTATTCGAATACTTCTCAGCAAATATTGATTATAATTTTTGCCAGAAATGCACATCCTATTAGAAGGCTGATGGATGTTTTGAGCGCTGTCGTCTCCTCCTTCCACCATGATTTCAACTTCAAGAAACTTAAAAACATTATGTTGCAGACTACACAGTGACTTCAGGAGAAACTTCAGGAGACTTGGATGAAGTGCTGTGAAGGATTTAAGCACACAGTTTCCACACCGCGGGCACGGTGATCCACGAGATAATAATTTTATTTGAAGTGAAAACGGTAATTGTTATTGACAACATTTTTATCGGGGTTTACTGTTACACCGTTACATCGTTACATCCCTACTACAGAATAAATGCTGCTACTTTTAATTAGGAGGCAGAGGCAGCAGTTCAAAAAACACACATATTAGAGGAGAGAATGTGCTTTCATTCGTCAAGGAATCCACGCAACTCTGTGGGTGTCGCAAGGACAAACGCTGGCACGAAATGATCATTAAACAACAACCGTATAGGAAAAAGTAATAAGCGTCTAATGAAACAAACAAGCAGTTGAGGCTGCGTCAGCTTGTCGCAGAAGGAAAACAGCCCCCAAGACGTCTGGAACACACTTGCTGCTGGAGCGAGCGCCACTCCCTGGTCACGTGACACGTCACTGTCAGCGATGCCGAGCTGAGGGCTGCTGAATCCACACTCAGGTTACCTCGTGAACGCACAGCTCGCCTCGACGCTCGCCTGAACAGACATTTTCCTTTTGGGTCTACTCCCCCCCCCCCCCGAGATAGTATACATCCCATGCAGACGCCCGCAAACCTTTCAGAGATGTAACGTTTGCATTTTATTGAAAAGCATGTAACGATTTAAAAAAAACGCACTGTGCTTCCATGGTCACACCGTTTAACGCTGAGACGTGCAAAAACGCTCACTGTGGATTTAAAAAATAGAAGAACAAAGGGAAGGATGGGTGGGGTCTTTTATAATGTGTGAGTGGATGGTGTGTGTGTGTGTGTGTGTGTGGAGACACGCAAGCATGTGCCTATAGTATGCACATGGACTTAGTGCACACACACGCAGAATATTTGATTAGATGGCACCTTCTCACCACCACAATCAACCACTTTTCCTGCTGGAGTGTGAAGTGTGGCATTACACGTTGTGTTATGCAAGACACACACAGTCGTGCGCGTGCGCACACACACACCCACACACACACACAGAAACACACATCCACAGGAACATGCACAAACTCACAAAACACACACTATCCCTCTCTCACCAAAAACAGACACAGCAACACGGACTCTCTTTTTTTCGCTCACATACACAAACACATTCACACACACACACACACACACACACACACACACACACACACACACACACACACACACACACACACACACACACACACACACACACACACACACACATACATACACATGCACATGGAGACACTCCTATTCCCTGGTGGCTTCCTCCATGGGGTTGGGACAGTAATGGGGGAGTTAGGAGTGTGTGTGTAAGCCAAAGGTTTGGGGAGGTAAAGGGGGAGGGAGGAGGGGAGTGTTTAGGGGTCAGAGGGTGGGGGAAGAAAAGGAGGAGGCAGGAGTGAGTGTATGAGCCACAGGGTTGGGGAGGTAAAGGGGGAGTGAGGAGAGTGTGTATGAGCCTTGGTTTGACGTAAAGGGGGAGAGAGGAGTGTGTGTACGAGCCTCAGGGTTGGGGAGGAAAAGGGGGGAGGCAGGAGTTTGTGTATAGGAGCCACAGGGTTGGGGAGGTAAAGGGGGAGTGAGGAGGAGAGTGTAGAGGAGTCACAGGGTGAATCAGCAGCATTCTATACATGGAGACCTTAGAAATAGCCCCAGATGTACACCCGCCTCCCACAACAAAGCCGGGAAAACATGGCAACTGGATGGTAATAACTAAAGAGTAGACCCATTCTCACAGTCCCGATCTTCACTGCCAGGGGACCTTTTTCAATTTTTAGTTACAATCAGCTAAGTTAATGAAGTATATGATAAATATATTTATTTTTTTAGCAATTCCCCGCTGCACGGTTACCATGGACTTTGATGTTCTGTTTACACATCACATTATTGATATTAATGAGAAAAACATTATGTCCAGTCTAGCTCCACTGGTTAAGGAACGCATTAGAAGTGCTACACTTTATGAGTATGATTACCACACAGTCCACCCATGCTAAGACTGAATGAACTCACAGTATTTGAAGATAGTAAGATGCTTTGAATAAAAGTGGGTTGTCCAAATAGCCAGGAGCTTCTCTCATCCTGTGCTGTGCAGACCCCAGAGAAAGATGCCCGGTCCTATGGCACTTACCCAGAAAATAAAAGCCACCCTACTCATTTATTCATGATTTATTTTCCGCTTGGAAGTTCAAGTAACTCCTGCTTTCAGGGACGAAGTGGTGGCTTTTGAAATGCCAGAATTTGAAACTGGTAAATCATATTGAAGCTAAAATATATTTTGTGGTATTGTATGGCCAGTGAAACATGCCTCAGATAAACTTTGGCAGTGTCCACTGATCCACTTTTGTTCCTTGAATGTTCCTGAGAAATGGGTGCTTCCATTTGTATTTTTTTGCAAATCTTCTACAGTGCAATTCAATGAATGATATCACTCTATATCCCAACGCATATAAGCCCAGCCTATGATTAAATATTTTTCTTAAGGCTTGCCATCTGTGTTGTGATATATTATGTCATGGTCATTTGGAGTGAATAACGAGTAATATGCCTCATAACGATTATATTTCCGGTCTATGGGTCTACCTATATAATTTCCCTCTGTAGTATCTTATTTTTCTTTCAACACTTAAAAAAAAGGCAAGAATAATCAAACCTCTAGTGGTTTGATTCAATCAAAAAATTAGTTCATAGACTTAGTGAAAACATACACAATATGACATAACGATCGTCTACCGCAGAACAGACCTGGCCTCCGCCGCCTCCTCTTCTTGGAGCCAAAGAGTTTGACGCGGGAAAAGACGCTCAAGCGACTGGGCTTCTCAGAAGCTCCCTTGGCCTTATTCGGACTGCTAACGCAGCGGCAGGCATTGGTTTTCTCCCGCTCCCTCGCCTGCCTTTTCTGCCGGATGAGGGAGCTGGCAATTGCTGCAGCCATGGCCAGTTTGGCGGTGGTCTGGACACAAGTTCCAGACTAATGTTCAAATGAAAAGAAAAACTCGCCTGAATGACGAAACTCGTATTCGAGGAAAAACCCAAATGTCCAGTGGTTGAAAAAACACAACAAGAAATAATAAATAATAAACGGAACACACGAAAGCAGTTAGCTCTACACGTCGGTATGTTGCTTTGAAGTCATGCATGCGCCTTCCATCGATTTCATGTTGGGTTGTTTTTGATCGATTTTCGCAACTAGGGTTGTGGTTCTTCGTAGGGGGAGGGGGGGAGAGAGAAGTAGGATATTCGCAATAAAAAATAAAAGGCACAAATGTTCCACTCTAGTGCTCCACGGAGTTGTCCCTCCGGCTCCCTTATGTTGGTAGCAACATTGCTGAGAAGCAAGTTTTCAGTTGTTATCCTCCGGAAACCTTTTTTTTAACGTGATCCTTTCTTGACGTGAACCCACGAAAAGTCAGACTTGCAGGTTATCGTAAACGTCGCAGTAAAAAGTCCATCCAAACACACCTGTTCGCCAACGTAAATACGCGATGCTTTCAGCCTGCTCTCAAGAAAGAAAGCCCTGCTCTACCCGCTGCTGACAGGCTTTTAAAGGCAGGCGGCAGATCGGCCGAGAGAATCACTGCGGAGAATGCCGCTCTTCTTTTTTTCTCCCGCTTTCTTTTTTTTTTTTTTCTACTGAAGCAAAGCCACGCGCGGTGTGAGGCGCGTCGCTTCAGAGGCGGGAGTCGCGCGCCGGCAGGAGGAAAGCGCAGATTCAGCTGCACCGCTTCCCACCCAGAACAAGTTGCAGCGCGACGAGGGAGTTTGGAGGAGGGACGAGTTGTGTTGGAGGGAAGCCGACAGCACGAGAGATTGAAACCTATTTGCTGTGTTGTGTAGATGCCTGTTATCTGTGCTGTGAACTAAAACAAAGTTTGAAACATCCACCGTGAGCCACATCTCAGAATAAAGAATGTGAGGTAGTGAGAGAGGAGAGGGAGAGTGGGAGAGAGGATGGATGAAGGCCGATTGCGACCAAGAAACAAACGAAAGGGAAATTAAGAGTGTCGGTATAAAACGGTTAGGTCGATGTGGCCAAAGCTCTTGTTTTGTGAAACCAATATCTCTGTATTAAAAACATCAAAACATGTCTACTTATCAATATTTTTCTGAAGTTGTTATGGGTGGATTCCAAGATTTGTGCTATCTGGGTTCTGTTGCTTTGAACGCACACAAACCTAAACTCAGACCCCCAACCCTGTCTATGTTTATGACCTTGGTCTTTTACATTTTCAAATGTTTTATGGTTTGTTTACCTTGGTGTGTGCCTGTTAGCCCACTGCACCTTTACACGGAGACTTTAATTTACTCAAGGTTTTTTAAAGTTATTAATATTCGTCTGGGGTGTCCATAAAGCAGACCAGGTTTGGTCCTACTTGGTCGTCGTGTCTTGACATATGTTAAACAAATAGCATGCCCATACATATAGCCTACTATAACATAAATACACAAACATATAAATATACATATGCTATAACTGCCCTGATGGTCCCGCGGAGACGGTTTGGTTTCTACACGCCAGCAGTACCTCCACTGAAGTAAGGTGCTGACGAATGGCACGTTGTGGCCGATGTAGAAAGCAGTCCCATCACACCCTTCTCTGGTCCTGCCTCCCGCTGCTCGGGCACAGCGCCCCTCTACTGCCATCTACAGGTCTGGGATGGAACTGCTAGTTCAGAACCATTTTTAATGATTTTTCAAATTACACGCGTTCGACAAAAGATTCAAGCCTGGATATTCCCTGAATACAATTGTCATACGAATGGCTTTGAGTAGGGTTGAAATATCCTAACGCACAATAAAGTAGGTTTACTATTGGGTAATTCCTGTTCTCATAGGTCTACGTAAACAAAAAAGTGCATTTCCTTTCAATTAATTCATGTCATCATCTGAGAAATTGTTCTGAAACAAAAACACTTTAAAAGACACGTTTCAGAACAGCGTCGCCTCAAAGTTATTGATCGCCTCAGCAGGAATCCTGCTGGAGCGATCGGGAATTCAGCACCATGGAGAGCTCAAAGACAACTCAAAGTCAAGATGAACGAAAAGCTCTGTCCCGCCATGAGTTGCCATGAAGAAATAAACTCTGCATGTACAGAGCTTCAGTGCCTATACAATCAGACGAAAATATTGCGTTTTTTTCTTCTAAATACATAGATTACCTAATCAGTATAAACAATGTAACAATGTGATAGAGCAAATCGACTGCTGCCTACCTGATACGGACTTTCGGAGGGGGAAGCTCATGATCATTCCGAAGCAGAGCCCGATCTGGGTGCGCACACTAGTCCCGGGACGTTGAAGTAAAAGCGAATAGTCGTGAGACGCGAGAAAGTTCAAAACATTTGTCAAAAAAAGAGAGAAGAAACGGTCCTGGGCGTAGTGGAGGAAGCTCCGAGGAGGGGCCACACAGGAAGATCATTAAAGGACATTAGCGATGTTCCATTATGACTTCTCAAACGCTCATTAAACATTCATCCAGTGGGCTGTGGATATGCTATTGGGGAGGACACTGCTGCGTTCAGTGGGCAATACTGGAGAAAAGTGATGGACAAAAGTGGTGGAAATCGCATGGGCGGAGATTGTGCTTTGTGTCTTGTGGGACGGAGAAGACTTGGCGCTCATGTTACAGAAATCATGTAAAATGAGACGATAATGCATCGGGTAAACGGATTATGCAGTCCTTTCTATTTTCCACTGAAAAAATAAATATCGACTTACTGGAAGGACAACGTGCATTCATTCTGGCTTTTAGATAACAAGATTTTTCAGTCTAAACTTGTAGGATGTGTTATTTTACGAACCACACGTTTGCTCGCCTGGCTCTTGAGCAAACAAGCGTCTTTGTTTGTCCACACAGTAGATATTAATTATATTTCCATGTTTGGTCGGTGGTCTGCTAATGATAAACAGAGGAATAGTATACGTGTGCACGGTGTTTATGTAGGCCTAATGAACACCAAATATATATATATTTTTTATAATTACAATAGTAAAAGCGCAAATGGTTCGCAAATCTCAGGGTTTGCGGAGGTAATGTTGATGAATGATTGTTTACATGTTTGGCCGCTAGATGGCGGAAATGCACCGTGAAAGGCGGCAGGCATTCTGAAGCACTGACGCATACAATGCTTACAAACGCATACATTTTTTTTAAGAAGAAATCAACTAATAAATCAATGCAAAAGGAACCAACGCATTAATTTATACATCCAGGATATATATTACTAACAAAATAGTGACGATTGATTGTACCGCAGGCCTTGAGTCCGAGTAATCCATCCCTCTAACCTCACAGCAGGGCCAGTCTATATGTGCTGTTCTTATCTGGCGTTTGTACGGCCAAGGTCAGAAACATAACACAGAAACAGAAGATTTATTTGTTCGAGTGCTCAATATTCCTGTATATCGATCGTGCGTGGTATAGTATTACGGATGTGAGCCAGATGATTTAAATTATCCGATATCAACCAGCGCTTTTTTAAACAAGCCTAACTCCATCACACAGATCTAATAGGCTCCAGATCAGACTGCATAATGGGATAAGTGCTCCGGTCTATAGGTGCTCCGCTGCTCATGTCTGACCTTCAGTGATGTCAACACTCTTTTATGAGAGTTCTATGGAATCACATGAATTTAATTGAGGCAACTGGAGAAGATTTCTTTGTAAAACAAGATCTTTATATAACACTATAAGGATAAGGTACAGATCTGCGGGGGTTTCATAACAGACTTTGATTGTTACGGTGGTGAGCAAAGATAGTTTCCCCTTGTAAGGGCTAATACGAAAAACCCATAAACAAAAGGGTTTATAAGGTAAACCCTTATATGAACTTACTTTCAACAGCCTTATCATTTTTTTGTAAATAATGTAAATGATCCAAATCCATAAAAACATGTGGCACAAATCGAACCAGTGGATGATCTGCATCAACATCAACGCCAAAGTTCCATGTTCCTGAAATGTGTTCCGTCATGGAGGACAGATGGGTGAACAGCTCTGCAAACAGACTGATCCTACCCACTCATGCAGCCCTGTTCCTCCATACCGTCATAGAAAAGGTGTCCTTGGCTTTGCATACCAGCTATATAAAGCCTTGTGTGTGCAATGCTGAATGTAAATGTGTGACGAGTCACGTGTGCACACAGTGCAAGCAAAACGCCCCTAATGAACAAATGTCTCCATGGTAACACAGGTTGCTCAGCCCTCGATCGCCCATCACTCCAGGGCCCCAGACACAGAGCTCGAACCCCCTGCTGGGCCTGCTGCCGGTTCATCACTATCACCATGGAGAGAGAGAGAGAGAGAGAGAGAGAGAGAGAGAGAGAGAGAGAGAGAGAGAGAGAGAGAGAGAGAGAGAGAGAGAGAGAGAGAGAGAGAGAGAGAGAGAGAGAGAGAGAGACTGCTGTAGCCGTATTAACATACACTGCCAAAGTAAACACCATCTATTGCTACCATTTCCAAATGAACAGGTCATGCAGGCAAAAATACACAGAGGTTAGAAATAATATTAATACTACCGGTGTTCTAATAAAACATAATGCTCAACATTATATACTTTAAAACTCTCCGTCAAACTGTGATTACAGTGCGCATAGCCATCCGTTCTAGTTTCATTACTTCACCAGTTCGGATAATAATCCTGCCGTTGAAAAGAGGAAAGAACCCTGCTGTTGTGGGCGTCTCTGGCCACTAGAGGGCAGCACCTCATGCGGAAAAAGAGGACAACGAGAATATGTGTACTGTCAAGGATGAAAAGCACACTGACCTTTGCTTCATGAGGTATGACCAAACAATTAACAGTGGCCCTTCTTCATAACAGCTTGCGGCAGTGCCGGTAACCCACTACCATGGCTTTCATGCTTTTTCTAATTTTAAACTAAGTTGCGGCAGTGCCGGTAACCCACTACCATGGCTTTCATGCTTTTTCTAATTTTAAACTAAGTTTTTACCAGGGGAAAGCGATGACTCTACTGCGAACTTGACCTTGCCAATCGGTAATTAATAGAGGGTCGAAACTGGAGATCAAAGATGTGCGAAGACGCCCATAGGCAAAGACATGATCAGTACACTGACGATGGCAACCGTCAAATAAAGAAGAGACAACACAAAAGCAAAAACACATGGAGGCATAACCTCCAAACCCAATCAGGGCAACTACACCCAAACGGCCGAGAGTAGGGGCGCTCCACCAATCCACCAGTTGACCATGTGGCCACTGTGTGCGCACCGTGTCCTTCTACCACCACATCATCATCATCATCATCATCACCTCCCGCGAATGATAAGCCCCCCCCGAGCTGCGCGCGGCGCACAACGGCACGTGTTGCCATGGCGACGGCACACACGTAGGAGGGCGTGTGTGCGTGCGTCGTGGAGCGAGAAACACAGAGAGAGGGAGAGGGAGAGAGAGAGAGAGAGAGAGAGAGAGAGAGAGAGAGAGAGAGAGAGAGAGAGAGAGAGAGAGAGAGAGAGAGAGAGAGAGAGAGAAAAAGAGACAGAGAGAGAGAGAGAGAAAAAGAGACAGAGAGAGAGAGAGAGAAAAAGGGAGCGAGAGCAGTGGAGACAGGAAGAGGATGGGGGGTTGGGTGTGAGATACCTCCCACTGTCCCCACCCACCCCGCCCCCACCAACCGCCGCCCTTCCCCCCTCTAGCCGTCCAAGGCTCCCCTGAGCTAAGAGGAGGCGGCGGGGGGCATGGATTGCAGCACACATGAGACTGCAGCTCGTACACGAGTGTGTCCTGCTGTCTGTCTGTCCGTCAGTCTGCCAGTCCATTTGTCTTGTCTGCCTGCCTGTCTGCCCTACGTTGCGATGCACCTATAGCCATGCCGACAAAGGTGGATGGAACGCGCCGCAAATTGAAGGAAGAAACTGTGAGTCTAGGCTGGAAAGATAAGCTGGAAGGCAGGTCTCCATCCCCATGGCTCACCATTAGTTTAAAACCGTGAGCGGAGAGTCCTCTCTCTGACCCAGACACCATGGGCCCTTCCCCAGTGATTGTCGTTCACCTCAGCTGCTCGCGGACCTGTCGGTGTCTCCGGCCCCTCTGGACTTCTGTGTGAACCTTGTGATCCTTTGGTCTAACGGTTGGACGATTTATCATTTCTAAGTATAAGTTGTTGAGGAAAGTTAGACAGTGAATGGAAAAAGTCCAGCGCTTTCGTTGTTTCATCTGTGTAGGCTATGATTCAGTTTCAGAAATAGTGGGAAATAGTGAAGTGTGACAGAGTGTAGTAATTATATTCCAACCTCTCACCTTTTGTAAAAAACAGATTTTGTATTCACACACTTCAAAGTCGGCTGTCTCGCTTTCTGCCAGTTTGTCTTTCTGTCTAGGAGATAAAGTAATTGCATGTCCATTAGTCATCCAGGAAGGATAAAGGTTGTGAATCATTCTCACTGAAGTGATTCCAGAAGCTGAGCATCTGCCATGACAGACATTTTATTTTTGGTTGTTTTTGTTGTTGTTGTTTTACAAAAAATGGCTGCTGAAGACAAAATACCCATCCAATGTTCCTCCTGCCAAGTCAATTTAACCGACGCCACATGTTCAGTAGTTTTGTTAATTCTTTCCTTCTTTTTTTTGTGCTTTCTTTCTAGACTTGAGCAAACATTGGAATGCTTGCTAATGAATGTCTTTGCGAGAGAAAATGTATTTGTATGTGGGGAGACATTTCCCTCTGTGTACAAATAAATAATGTGCGGGTGTGTCCGTCTGTGTGTGCCGGAAGGGAGGGGTGTGATTCAATATCAACAACAATCAATTAATCATAGCAACGGCAACTAAATATTTTTTTTTAGTTCAACACGGCCGTGAATGAAAAGGCCTAAAGTAAACATACTTTAGAGTAAGACAACTTTGAACAAAATATATTCTATTTAAGTTAACGCAAAGAAAGGACACCGAATGTGTGTGCGTGTGTGTGCGTGTGCGCATGCTTTGTGTGTGTGTGTGCGTGCGTGCGTGCATGTCTGTTATGACTACCTGGCTTGTAACCATGTAACACAACCTCAATCAAAGGATCCAAGCGGAGTGTGAAATGGCTTGGCTCGCATGCTCTGAATGACTAATGCTGAGCCAAGGGAGCCGGCCCATCAGTATGACACATGGAGCCATGCAGGGCACACGCAGAACAATGCAGAACACCCCACGCTAAGCAAACACACGCATAGAATCATCAAGGTACATGCAGCACCAGGTAGAATGCTAAACTGCTGTCGTCTTCATGCATGTATAATGAATCAGTGAAGGTTGCTTTGGATAAAATGATCTTCGAAATGAGGAAATAGTAAGAGAACACAGCACAGCCCTGGGCCCTAAACCTTGGATACAATTTGTTTATTAATAAAATTGCTTACATCCTCTTCATCGGTTGTTTCCCTTATCAGAGGGGAATAATTGGACCCTGTTTAATAACTGTTATGCAACAATGGTGAAATCACGTCACCGGAGTATGACTTTGCAGACGTCACTGACAGAAGTGACGCGCGTATGCGCGTATGTGCGTGTGTGTGTGTGTGTGTGTGTGTGTGTGTGTGTGTGTGCATCATCATGGTCTTATCAGCGTCGTGATATCCCCCGGGGATTGTGGGTACTGAAGGGGAACACAGTAAGGTGGGAGGCATTGTGGCTGACATTGTGAGTGACAGCTGTGCAGGAGGTCACATGTAAAGCTAGGCTAACCTAACATTTATAAACGTAACAACCCACGTTCTGAAGGGTTATGTGTCAACATGTTCCCCCAACAGCACACAACATTATGACAAGAATCGGTCTGGGTGATCAAGCGACGTCACTTTCTGTCCTGGCTTCACTTGAACTAACTAAGATTTGGCAAAATGACTTTGTTGTACCGATTCGGTCGAAGAGCATTTAGCATGAGTGTGCTCTCTCCACAAATATAAACAATAGTGTAATGGCACTTTCGCCTTTTGGAATCAACATGCGTTAGTATAACCAGTACAGAGTTTGTGGACACAATAAGAGTGAAAAGAGCTTTACCAAGCGTCTTATCATTAAGACCATAGAGCTTTATTGCTGTTGTTTACACTCGATTTTTGCACACACAACACTGCTCTTAAGCATAATTGGCACAACAAAGGGATTTGGATTCATATATATATCATATAAAATAGTAATTATGTATATTGGTAAGGGAGGTTTAGTGAAGCCAGGAAATGACAGTAATGATGGTTTGATAATGTGTGTTCTCACTGAGGAAAACAATCAGGTAAAGTCATCGAGTAAGCAGGGATGAGTTTATATTGTCGCAATACACCGAACCCTATAGAATGAGGATGATATGCTATAGACCAGAAACACTGACATGTTCAACAGGCCCCACTGCTCCTTTCAGTGATAGCATAGCACCCTGCACATATATATAAACATGGGAGTATACTTCGTTGAGTTTTATACAAACAAGGGAGAAAGCTATAGTCAACCGCACACAAACACAAACACACACACATACATACATACATACATACATACCCAAGACACACACGCACTCACACACACACAAAATGACACACAAATACATACACAAAAACTGACAGAAACACATACACACAGACACACACACAAGCACATACACACAGACACACACACGCACACACACACACACACACACAAAAACACACAAACACACGCTGCCAAATGGGATTGTGAGTATCTAAACGATTGTTATCGGACAGCGTCCACCGGTTGTCGTCGCCAGGACAGGAGGCAGATGAAGGATAAATTGTTTGAGGATTAGGGTACGTATCCTCCTTTCTTTTCTTGGCCAGAAGGGATGGTCGCACTGGCGAACACGCAAGTCCTGGAGGATGACTCAATAAGAGGTAGCGTGGCAATATGGATCGCATTACATGTCAAAACCCGCCCATCTGCATCCTGTCCTCCTTTCTAGTCACTGCAAACACACAGTGCACACTCTCCAACCCTAACTACCACTAATCCACCCTTCCTCATAACGTCACCACGAGAGGCGCCATGTGGCATCTATTGACAACTAGAAGCGAACGGAAGCCAAGATCTTGCTGGAAGAGGAACATAAATGTGTGTTTTTTAATTAAGAGCTTTTTTTGGCTAATTTTACCAGCAGCAGCCATCAGAAATAGACGCGCAGTGAAGTGATGCCAGTCTGAGCACTGCGCTCAAAGAGGCCTGAATCAAAAGGGAGAGGGAAGCGGGGTTCGAGGTACAGACGCCATCCCAGACGCCACCTGCTTCATGCTGAATGTCTGGTGACATTAAATAAACGCCCCAACGTGCTGACGCGGGGAACATTAGGTCACAGCTAGGACTCTGTTTGTTCGACACTGCCAGTTCCAATCCTCAAGCGGTCGAATGCACTTTTCTTTGTTTTTTCCACTCAGTCGACCAAATGGAGAAGACAATTCTATTCTTGGACAATAGCATCTTTTATTGTCGATTATGATCCGTTATTAGAATTCAAAAGAAGAATAGACAGCTAGCTCCACATCCACACAAGCCTAGTACGACACGTCTTCTGTGTAGCAGCCCCACCATCAACCCTATTCTCTCTCCACCCCCTCCAACACCCCCCTCCTCCCCTTGCCTCCTCCTGCCTGGGCTCAGGGACATGGTAGGCCCTGATGTTAACCACTATCCAGAGACCAGGCGCTCAAAATAACTCGCCCCGTGAGGCTGTCTGGAATGAGTGACTTTACAGGAACGCCAATGCGAATCAATGAAGTAATTACATCCGCGTGATTATGTTGATTGCTGATTGACATGGGAAATCGTTTTTGGCTCTTTGTCTTAAACCCCGCCCCCTTAAGGGCGGAGCCATATTCCAAAAGCTTCAAACCTCCCTAACAGGAGTAGCCGTGAGTTGGCAGTGGACGGAAGTGAGTCGTTATTAGGTCATGTGAGCTAAACTCGGAGCACACACACACACACACACAGGCACAGACACTCACGCGCACAGACTGGCACTCGCGTCGACTAGCTGCCTAGTAAAATCAATGGTAACACGATGACGATGGATGTCTTAGCATAGTCGTCGGCGCTGGCGGCAGGCACAGGTTGGAGGAGGAGTTGGAGGCGGAGGAGTAGGAGGAGGAGTGGGAGGAGGAGGTGGGGAGAAGGGGTGGGAGGAGGAGTGGGGGATGGAGGAGGTGGTTGGCGGAGGAGGTGGTGGTGGAGGAAGTGGATTGAAGAGGGGTGGTGTATGAGGAGGGGGAGGGGGAGGAGGTGGAGGAGGGGGAGGAGGAGGAGGATGAGGAGCAGGGTGAGGCCCACCAGGAGGAGACCACGGTAAGAAACATTAGGGTAGCACCCTAACGTAAGACGAAACAAGGTGTAGCTCTGCCCCTTCGGTCTAGGCTTCAAGGCCCAGGCACTGTGCCGGCTCCCCTCTGAGGTTCTGAGGGGCCGCAGTAGACCTGCTGGATCCAAATATTTGATCGAAGAGGGAATATTATAAAACCATCACACATAGTGTGAGGAATCTGTAGTGTATACTTAAAGCAAAAGTAAAATATTAATGCCTTTTTTATATTTTCGAAGCTTAGTCTAGATGCTGGTTCGGCCTTCTAGCACCGCAAAATGTATCATCCCTGCACACACCTGCTCAAGCTTAACCGGAAAAGGTTCTTTGTGCATGTGTCTAAGTGAATGAATGAGTGAGTGAGCGTAACAGTTTTTGTTTGCAGTATGTTGCATGTTGTCTCTTTCTATTACTTTTGACTTCACCTTGGATTAGAGAAGGTTTTGACTATGTTTCATAAATAATTTTAAATTATATTTCAGTGGAATTGCTTTCGACCATTGAAAAAATGGAAATCATTATTTGTGCCTTCATAATATAAAAAGGATAATAGTTATCATGCCCGAGAAAATTGAACCATTTGAACAGGTTCTAACAAAGATCAGTAGTTTTTCACTAAAAAATGAGCGCTCAAAATGACGACATGTGTGACATGAACACATATATGGAGATTATGAATCAAATAATAATAAAGATCCGCAATGCTAACCATAGGTCCAGGGTGTCTCTCTGTCACCTAAAAGCTCAGGTGTACTGCAACACATCTAAGGATCATCCAAAGACACAGAAAAAAAGACACGAACAGGGACAGATGTACCGATGGTTTGACCGCCAGAAAGTGAAGTGTGTCAACTACGAGGCGCCGTTACTTGTGTAGGGTCAGCAGCACTGGCTCAAAGTCTGCCTGGTAACCATGACATCATACACAACATGGTACAGTCCTCACACGAGCCCACGGAATGGAGGCGGGACCAGCGTCTGGGGGTTACGCTGTGTCCTCCTGAGTCACTGCTTGTCTCAGTGGTGCAGCGCACAGCAGATGCACACAGAACACCACGAAATATGGCAGAGAATCCTGTTTATTCGTGGGTAAATCAAGCAAGTTTGATTCTCCATTCAGATCTTTTCTGAGTTCACTGTTTAAAGATTTGAAAGACAAAATCAATTTGGGTCCGTGTGTCGTCGTGGATTCGGATCAACAGCAGCAGACAGCTGTCAGTTTGGCTGCGTGGCCTGGTGGGGTGTGGTGTGGGGCTGTGTAATTATATGAGTAGCAACTGGATTAGCGGCTAACACAAGCGCTAATGACTGCCATAAGGCCCAAGGTCTTACGGAGCAATCAAATATACATAACCGCAGACTCACACAAACACACACACACAAACACACACACACACACACACACACACACACACACACACAGACACACACACATACAAACATATACACAGACACAGGCACATACAGACACACACACACACACACACACACACACACACATACACACATTGTGTGCGTGTGGATATATTTGCATGAATATAGCCCTATAAATTTATCTGGACACCTCCCAGTATCCATTAGTACCAAGTGGTGACGGACAACATGTTTTCAACTTCACTCAAGGATAAGTCAACAGTGAATACATTGCAAAAATCACAAGGGGACTGAAGTTTGACACATGGAGGAGTACCACTTCATAAGGCCGATGCATTATTTATGAATACCTCCTTCTGTAGCCCTGTATCCGCTACACTTTCAATATCCCTTGGAGGCCTGAAACTCGCTGACGGACGGGCAGTAAAATGCCGTTTGAGAATGCCAGTCGGAATGAGCTCCTTAGTTAACTACCTCCTCAGACCCTAATATTCAGGAAATTTTGTTTCATGCCCAAAATGCAGGCTTGAGTGTAATGGGATGTCTTCTCTGCTCAAAAGTAACATGGGTATAATTCTTGACAAGCTCAGCTAACTGCCTTTCAAAGAACGCTAGTAAGCTGTCTTTATTCAGGCGCCTTGAGGATAAAGTAGCAGAGAGCAAGCGCCGGAAAAGCAGAGTCTGCAGTAATCTAAGGTGAAGGCCAATGGATGCCTTGGAAGTCTCCAAAACATCTCTGAGCATGGACCAACTACCTCTTCCTAAACAGTATATAGAAACCACAACCAAGGAGAGAGAGACCATTTAGCCTGGAAACGATAGTCTGGCCACCTAAAACAAGGCCAATCCATCAAAGAGACAAGGGAAAACTGTCGTTGTGCCTACTTACATTATTTAGAACATGAGACACTACTGAAACACGGCTTTACCGCCAGATCTAATTAAAAGCGACATTGGCATGTATAAGATATAAGATAAAGTATACGATTATACACTGCAAGACAGAGGTGGATTGAATGCATAGATGCATGCGCTATTCCATAGTAGAACGGTATCTCTAATGTTCTCTCCCTCGTAATAATATGTATACATATATATATATATATATATACACACACATATATACTGTATTTACTAACAATGACCCCTCTTAAATATGGGGTGTTGTGCGGTGAAGTCTTTTTAGGGTGTTCACAACCACAGCATCCACAGCCAGCTTTGGTGAGAATCAGCCATGGCACACCGCCAAGCATCTCCGGGGACAAACCGGGCCCATGTTCTACATAATCTCTGACCCAACCCCAGATCTCAGAAGACGCTCCCAGCCGTCGACATGTCCCCTCCAAGCAGGCCTGTTGTGTTCCAGCCCGAGAAGGCTCTGGTAGGAACACCATGTTACTCCTCGGTGGAAACCCATCCTTGCTGTCCCCCTCTGCCAGTGCCCAGTATAGTTTGCGGTTCCAATAACAACAAGCCCTAGACAAAACACAAAACACATTCCATTTGGTTTCACTGAGATGTTTTGGGCGGAGGCAAATTGTCTCCCAAAAGTATAGTTGACAGCAAATGGAAGAAAAATGAAAATCGAAATATCAAAACTGTGCCGGAATGGAAACACTGGAGAAGGAAGCCGGCATGCAAATGAGGGGATGTGCCGAGACTTATCATCGCTTCACAGACCTTCTTTTTTTCTTCGCTCTCGTCTCCTGCGACGCAGAATATATTTTCTGGATAAATTCACCCTTGTGTTTTCCTAAAACAGTCGCGTTAATCAACGACAAGGTGGCAGAGGTAGATAAATAACTGGCCTAGCACAGTATCTTCCGTCACATGGAAAACTCTGTACACTAAAGGTCTGACAACAATACATATCCAATGCACTCAAAGTAAGTGTCTATTTTTGCCCTTTTTTTTTTACAGAAAATACAGCACAAAATATGATTCAGGTAATTTTATTGGAGAGTATGCAATACATTATGCCTAAAACATACACTGAGAGATACGCCCTTACCTAATACTTACATTTTCTTCCGTACATTGCCTTGTGTGAATGAGTGAATGTTGGGAAATGTTATTTTATTAAAGTGTTTCCCTTTTTATGGTTTATTTCTGTCTTCCCATCCGTCAGCAACCTCTCTGTTAGCCTCCATTAGCAAGGGCTTGACTCAGCAGTTTGGCTCACGGCTCCGCTTCAACAGCTTAGCGCTTGCTTATACTCTAATACGGACAAGCAACACACTCCATTAGTGTCCCGAGGGGAAGCAAATCAATAGGCTAATGGCGCTAACAATAATGAGGCTAACAACAACAGCAGCAGCATTCATATAAAAATTAAATAATTATATATGAGTTTCCTTGTCTTGTATATATAATTATATAATTGTTTCCTTGTCTTGGATAAACCATTAGCCCATAAAGCCATGAGTCGCGGCTGGGAACAGTGTGTGTGTGTGTGTGTGTGTGTGTGTGTGTGTGTGTGTGTATGTGTGTGTGTCTAAAAACAGTGTGTTAATTACCACAACTTGGGATAGAAGGTATGATGTTGTCAACTACCCAATGGCTTGCCAAGGATTTCACAAACACACACAAACCGACACATACACACACATCCTGTCCATCCTTGTACAGGGGAGGCTCCTGGGACCCCAGGTAATTCATTCTGTGTCAGCGTGTGTATCACAGGTCTGCTACGTGTGACACAACTGAAGGGCTGGGACCAATAATTTGATTTGTTTGGAATGGCTTTTCGGATACATGCCATGCATGAGAAGGTAAGGGGTTAGCCATCCACCTCAATAACGCCTGCAGGGAGCCTAAGAACATTGAGGTTGGAACCTCAGCACCTATTTGGCAGACAGTTCACCTCCTATCCACCATACTTTCCCGCCCCTCCTATTTGCTATCCAATTCCTTTCCCGTTATAAGTCCCCAAAAGTTTCCTCTTTTCCCAACACCTCCTTGCCCGTTTTAAAACTTTGTTAGGAGGATGACCGCCGACTCAACTTAACGTGGGCCTTTCAGCGTATCAGAAGGGTTTGACACAAATACGTGCCTTGACTACAGGGTACTTTTACTCATTTAGTGGAGGCTTTGATCCAGAGAGACTTACAAGGGAGGCGGTAAGGCTGTAATAATATAATAAGACCGTCTGGTCTTCCACCTACCCGCGTTCTCCCACACGGCGCCCCTCCGCTGCACACTGCGCTGGCTTCCGGTGGCTGCTCAGATACCAGTCGAGTCACGGTGAAAGGTTCAGCCCCATCCTAGATCCAGGACAGGGTCCAGACCCTCTACCTGACCTGTCCACTTCGCTATGCGTCGATCAAGAGGCTTGCTACTCCATCAGTATTAGGAGGACAGAATGAACAACATCCTGATTGGTTGTGGTCCTGGCCCTACCATGGGGGAACGAGCTCTCAACTGATATCAAGACAGCAGAAACCCTTCACATCATCCGTCGGACACATCTTTTAAGACTGCACTTGAAGGACTTTCCTTCTTTGATGAATTATTTTGCACTGGCATGATTTTTCTAAATTCTGGTCTTGTGTCGTCATGGTTGAATGCACTTATAAGTGTAAGTCACTTTGGATGAAAGCATCGGTGGAACAAATGTAATGTATTCTTGTAATGAAAGGTTGTCTATGTGTGTATGACGGACAGATAGAGAGAGAGGAGTAGCGTGTGGGATGTATGTGTGTGATGCCATGCTTACATGGAGAGCAGATAAATACAACGCAAACAAGCACACAATCAGTGGTTGAGATGACAGGCGTGCACCTTGAGTATGTGTGAGAGTTGCGATTACATCACACAAAAACACGCACACAGACACACAAAAACACGCACACAGGATACTCTATTTCTGTTACCCCCTCTCTCTTCTCTTTCCGAATGTGTTGATGTTGTCTGTATCTCATTTCTGCTTCAAAAAGAGAGTAAATAAAAGCATTTCCATGGGAGCAGGACAATAATATCTTTGTTGTATGATACTCCAGTTATTATACATGCCTCTTACAAATGCCTTGGGGGTTTGATTCAATGTTGACAATTCTTTTCAGTCCCATGCATTCATTTATGGATGTTTTTGTAATGCAGCACAAAGTATTTAAAGGTAATGTTTAGCTCGCCTGGAGTCAGGGAAAAATATAAATTCTACACAACGTTAGAATTGTGCAATGCAAGCATACACACACAGACACACACACACACACACACACACACACACACACACACACACACACACACACACACACAAACACACACACACACACACACACACACACACACACACACACACACACACACACACACACACACACACACACACACACACACACACACACACACAGGAAGAGAGGAAGGAAGAAGATAGGAAGGGTCAGAAAGACAGAGAATCACAGAGGAAGAGTGCCAGTGTTTGATTGGTGTGTTAAATCACAGCCATACGTTCACACAAGGTGGGAGGATATATATTATGAACTCTGTTTAGGTGTCCACAGTGTGCCAGTCTGTGTGCATGTGTTCGTGCATGCAGTTTATTACTTGTGATCCAAATAGAAATAATGTTAGGTCTACAATGTAGAACTGAATTGTACATGGTTTAAACAACCAATATAGCCTCCACAAAGTGTAGTGAAGTGAATGCACAGCGCGAACGAGATAAAGATCATTAATGGACTAGTGTGGTCTGACTTTGGTTATCATTGATTGGGTGAAAGAGGCTCACAATTACTGGATGCAAGTATCAAGAGATGCTCGAAATCTGCATATTTTACGTTGATTTGAAGAACGCACGTCTCAAATCAGGTGTCGTTTTGACCCTTTTGGTCGTCCGCATGCCTGTTTGAGTAAATCATGAGTTTAAGTTAGGCCCATCTCTTTGCAGAAGTGTCCGACTTATGAAGCCTCTTATCTCGGAGCAGCTGCAGCAGACAGATGAAAAAGGGGCGGGGCTACCGGAGAGGCAAACATTAGCGATGCGGTGGGGGAACACAGACAGCGGTAGCGTCAGTGAATAGGTGCATAACAAGCAAAAACCTAAGCCCCTCCCTCCTTCGGGGAGCAAGAGAAGAGGAAAAAAGCCGCCTTTGCTTTGATCCCTGTAGCTCATCGGGAAGAAGCGCAGCTGAGCTGTAAAACCTACTCCGGGGGGAGAGGGGTGAGGGAAGTCCAATGCATGGGCTGATGGTGCCGTGTGCTGGCATGCGTGTTCCCCGGGAGCAGGCAGAGGGGATTTCTGCCGCCTGCTCCCAGACACCTTCAGGTGTCGGCCGGCCGGTCCGTGTAATCCCCTCGGAGGTTCAGCGCCGGGCTTACAGGGCGGAGGGACGGGCCGGGCCTTCACGTTCCGGATGAAAGCACAACATTATAGTTTGATCACGGTGTCGTCCTCACAAGCAGCGATGGGAACAGTGTTAAGGACTAGTGAGATCACAGAATGGTAGTCGTCTGGCGATCAGTGCTGCGGTTGAATCGGCGTGGTGGTTTAAGTTGAATCGTCGTGTCGTCGTAGTCTTGTTTTTGCCAGATCTGTGCAGTCAGTGATTCACCGATATGCCCTGCAGATGTAACTGTATCACAGTGTAATCACTGTGCTGTTATCGCTGATTCTTTGCCTGCAGGACCTCGACACTGAACAATGACGTCAAACAGAAACGTAGTGATCTGCGTGTACGTTCTTCAGATGTAATTGCCACACGGCGTAATCACTGTGTCATTATCGTCCAGCCATGCCTGCAGGGCCACGACATTAAAAGATGACATCACTGTTTACTGGTAACAGAACACCGACATCCTAAAATCGTCAGAAATGCATTGCCTTGTCATTTTCTACAGCATCCTATACTGTCCTCATCCTATAGTCTATATGCATCCCATCCTTATTGAAATCTTTCCAAATAGATTCATCAAAGCCCTGGAATTGGTTCGGAATTTTTATTTTGGCAAACTCTCTGCACAGTTTGACACACACACACTCACACACACACACACACACACACACACACACACAGTCACACACGTTCACACACAGACACATCATGCAGCGACAGTAATGCTGTCCTCCTGAGCAGCTTGCGCATGAAGAGTCATCCTGCCTTCCTTTGTGAATTCAGTCACGTCCACCCGGCACCCCAGACAAACAGAATAAGACATTCACACTACTCCTCGTAGAACCCCTTTCATCTGTCCATCTGTCTGATTCGTTGTGTCTGTCTGTTTGTCTTACCATCCCTTTATTTACTCTTTTGACAGTCCCTCACTTGTCCTGCTGTTCGTTTCTCTCTCTTCATCTCTCTTGACAGTCATAGAAAACATGATATGACAAAGGAAAGACATATGAGGGATGATGCGGCCTACTGAATTTCTGACGTCTGAAAACAAAGGAAGTTGTTCTTTTTGTGTCAATGACAAATATGGGGGTCGCAGAGTTTGGCACACAGAAAGTTTAGAAGACAACATTGCAGTATTGCTAAGAGGGACTCTGCTGTACAGCACTGTATGCCCTTTCCATACAGAAACCAATGACATTTATTTACATGCTGCTGCAATGACCAGAGGAGGGAGTGTAGCTGGAGACAGATAAGGAAAAGGTCAATGAGCCTCGATAATGGACTGGGGATAGTTAGGAACGAATGGAAGGAATTGAGATGGGGGGAAGATGGGAAAGAAAGAAAGAAAGAAAGAAAGAAAGAAAGAAGGAAAGAAAGAAAGAAAGAAAGAAAGAAAGAAAGAAGGAAAGAAGGAAAGAAAGAAAGAAAGAAAGAAAGAAAGAAAGAAAGAAAGAAAGAAAGAAAGAAAGAAAGAAAGAAAGAAAGAAAGAAAGAAGGCTGAGGTCGTTTCTGGTAGCTGGACTAATTATCAGCAGCAGATTGAGAGACTCGCAGGGTGGAGTTTCTAATTGGAGCCTGGCTAACTGGGATGGATCGAAGACAGTGGAAGGAAGGCAGCGAGCCTAGCTGCTCAGCCAGGGAGCACAGCGAGGCCGGCAGCCACCTCCCTCTGCCATCGCTCTCCCACTTGCACTTCCTTTGTCCATGTGTTTGTTTGTTTGTTTGTCGTGTCTGGAGTGTGTGCCTCAGGCTGGCAGCAGCCAAGCCAGGGGTCTGGGAGGGGGAGAGGCTGGCCCAGAGAAGGAAGCCACAAACAGACCCACGCACAGGAAGAGTGAGAAAGAGAAAGAGTGAGAGTGAGAGTGGGGGAAAGGGAGAGGGAAAGGGAGAGGGAAAGGGAGAGGGAGGTGTGTGGAGAGAGAGAGAGAGAGAGAGAGAGAGAGAGAGAGAGAGAGAGAGAGAGAGAGAGAGAGAGAGAGAGAGAGAGAGAGAGAGAGAGAGAGAGAGAGAGAGAAGAGAGAGAGAGAAGAGAGAGAGAGAAGAGAGAGAGAGAGAGAGAGAGAGAGAGAGAGAGAGAGAGAGAGAGAGAGAGAGAGAGAGAAAGGGGATGAGAGACAAAGAGAGAGAGAGAGAGAGAGAGAGAGAGAGAGAGAGAGAGAGAGAGAGAGAGAGAGAGAGAAAGGATGAGAGACAAAGAGAGAGAGAGAGAGAGAGAGAGAGAGAGAGAGAGAGAGAGAGAGAGAGAGAGAGAGAGAGAGAGAGAGTTATTGAGACTGAGAGGGAGAGAAACAAGCAAGGAGGGGGAGCAGCGAGTTATGACAACAATAACAACAACCCCAAAAAAGAATGGAACAAAACAAATAAACAACCCAAAGCAAAGTCAGCGAGGAGGAGGGAAAGGGGGGTGTGGGGTGTAAAACACAAACCTTCGGGCTCTGAGCTCTCTTTGTGGATGGCTTGCTTCAGCGGGCAGCAGAAGATTTCGTGACACTTAGCACGAAACGGAGAGCCCTTACTCCTTATGTCCGCCGAGGAGTGGATGGAGTCCTGGCGTAACATAATGTACTCCTGTGTACCTGGGACAGCGTCATCCTGGACTGGGCAGCGCCACAACAGAACCAACGAAGGGGGGGTTAGACAGCTCACCACACAGAGGAATGGCATCAAAACACAACAACAACAACAACAACAACGGCAACATAGTGGGGATAATTATGAGAGGTAGGTAGAAATACAGGCAAATGAAAAAAGGACTTCAAACATTAGCAAACCGACACTAGATTACATTAAATATACGATAGATATAATCAGATGAGAGATAGAGAGAGGGACAGAGAAAGAGAAAACGAGCAGTGAACAAAAGAGAGAAAGAGAGAACGAGAGAGCGAATAAAGGAACAAAGGTGCAAACAAACAAACTAAAGAAAGAAAGAAAGAAATGAGGAGAGAGAGAGAGACTGGAGGCACCGAGAGAAAAGAGTGAGGGCAAGACAGAGAACATCAATCTTAGCTCTAAAACTTAAACCACATTAACAACGTTGGGAGCATTCAATCATATTTTATCACCAGCAAAGGAAACGTGATAAAATTAATAAACATATCAACGATAAGTACGCATAGGTAGGAGAGGGGGAAGGGGGAGGAGACATCGCAGTGGGGGGGGGGGGGGGGTCCAGAGGTTAAGAGTAGAAAGGCAAGCATGCATCGGTTCCATACCCCCCCCACCCCCCCCACCCCACCCCGGCCATGAGAACAAGCTTGAGGCACCTTTCCAAGACCCAGCCCCCCGCTCCCCTCCACCCCCCCCCCCTCTGCCTCACCATGCATTAAATCAGTAGGCAAGCTGATGCAAAGACATGCAAAGCGCCCCCAACCCTTACCACCCCCCACACACACACATTGCCTGAACCACCCCCCTCCCTGAGGTAGGTAAGAGAAACGAGATATGTGCTTACATGCACACATGCATTAATGATGCTTCGTAAAAATGTGTGTATTTGAAGGAATGGTATGGAGATCCAGTTGAGGTATACCACTCCCATAATAAGCGTTCCCGCTGTTGTGTGTCTTTGTCCTGCTTGGGTTTAATCATCGACCCCCGTTTCCTATGTGCAGAAGGATTATCGATTATGGGTTATCTACCCTTTACACCGACGCTACATGGCATCTCCTCCTCATCAGTGCTTTGCCATCGACCTCGCTGCCACATTACACCACACTCCCCGATGAAAACAGCACGAGTAGACACAACCTTTGACAGCCTGCCTCGAGAACCACTATATTCACAAGACGGGAGCGAGATATCGGTTGTGCCGGAAACAATGGAAGGTTTTCTTCCAGTGGAAAAACGCTAGCATTCACAAGGGGGGGAATTATCAATGGAGCTGCACTTCTTTCACCAGGCGAAGGACCCATGTGTGTTTGAAAAAAAAAAAAAAAAAAAACGTTTGAGTTTCACCTCCTACACTGCCTTCCAGTTATCCCTGCCAAGCATGTTGCCAGAAAATGAACACATTCACCTTCACGTGAACCAGCTCAAGCAGCGAGCTCCCACGGAGAGCGTACAGGTTTCAAACACACCGAAAAAAAACGACCTACACACAACAAAAAACACATTCACGGAGCACAAAAGGCCCTGGAACACCAACAGTAACACTCCCTCACCTCCCTCACACAGACACGAGTCCACAGAGCTGAAGACACAAATGGACCTGAATATTCATACACCCATGGGTCCAATTACTATTGCATACAAGTGGGCGGATACAGCCGACCACCCAGCTTAAATACAACAGAAGGCTGAATTAGAAGCCTTTCTGCATAATGTGCAAACTTAAGTAGTCTCCCATGCGGAAATAGCAAAAGGATTAACCGTGAACGCCAAAGGGTATTGCAGCAGCAATTACGAACTAACTCGCGCTGTAACTTTGACGGCAATCAAGGCTGGGAAGATATAAACATTTAACAGGCAGTTATTCTAACGAAAATAATGATATCACGTACATTAGGTAGCATACGCAAAATTACAAAAACACTTAACGCCCAAGGTGGCTAGGTGGTTGAGTGGAGATTAAATACGAAGTACCCCCCGGATGCCCCAGCACCAGGGGGATCAGGAAGGAGTCTCTGGTTGCCAGAACCAACACAGACCCCCGGTGGGGAGAGGGGGAGAGAGAGAGAGAGAGAGAGAGAGAGAGAGAGAGAGAGAGAGAGAGAGAGAGAGAGAGAGAGAGAGAGAGAGAGAGAGAGAGAGCGAGAGAGACAGACAGACAGACAGACAGACAGACAGACAGACAGACAGACAGACAGACAGACAGACAGACAGACAGACAGACAGACAGACAGACAGACAGAGAGAGAGAAAGAGAGAGAGAGAGAGCGAGAGACGATAGACTGGTGGATAGATATCGCAGATATATAAAGAGCCAGACAGAGCCAGATAGACAGACCTAGAGAGACAGACAGAAACCCGACTGGATGGATACGGCAGACAGCCCCCCCCCCCCCCCCCAACTCACACACATAGACAGACAGAAAGATGGACAGAGACAGATAGCGACAGATAGAGAAGGAACTCTGGAGTAAAAAATTCTGATTCCAGCAAGCTGTCGTTATTAATGAGCCTGCTAACCACCAGCTCATCAGAGGCAATAAAGTTGAGCAAGGGCCCCGGGGCCGAGAGGACAAATGGAGGAGGAGGCCAGCCCATCTTTTACTACCTGTCTCCCTTCTCTTCCTCTCCTCCTCCTCCTCCTTGGCTCTGATGAAGAGATAGCACTAGAGGGGGGACGGGGGCGTGATCGATGGCCCGACCAGTCGCTGGGACAGGACCGGCTTTGGGGTCCTGTACTGCCAACGAACTGTCCCTGGGCCTTGTCACAGGCCGTGATCTACAGGCTCCAACACCGCCCCCCCCCCCCCCCCCCCCCCCCCCCCCCGCTGTCAACCAATCACAGGTCAGAGGGCGGGACGGGGCACAGCTATAGGTCGCCCCTGGGTCGAGTGGTGCATGCTGGGAACTACGTGTGTCTGTTTGTATGTGTCGTTAGCTTGCCTGTCGACAAGGCCCCCCGGATAAGTGCGCACAGCGGAGGACGCGTATGTGCTCTGAACAACAAGGACAACGAAGGATGCGACCGCGTGTTCGTGATGCTTGTCATACACGGGGCCAGCGGCCTTAGTGCGTTCAACACCGTCACAAACACCACACTGACCTCCTGTCTTCCACTGGGGTGAGGGGTTCAAGGCCCCCCGCGTGACAGACAATCAACCAGCCCAGTGTCAGTCCTGCAGTAAAAAGGGGATTCTTTGTGTCTTTATAGATAACTACAGCGGGGCGATAACAGCAGATTGGGGTCGCCGACGGGGTGTGATTTACACGGGCACCGCTGGCTGCAATCTGCACAATTTACTGAGGCCAGGCGTTGTATCCGGCAGGAGCGAAGCGCCAACTCATTCATCACGAGTCGCTGGGAAGGAAACGAGATAAAGGCACGGCTGGCTAAATAAGGATACGAATTAAGCACAGAAAACAGGTCTGTCGCCTCGGGTCTGCCGTTCTAAAATAAAGGGTACCATTGTCCTGGATGTTGGCTGGATTTAGACCATTGCTTTAATGCGAGGCTGCTGGTGGAGTATGGCTCTGGCTACAAAAGGAAGAGTTTGGAGTCACCTTGAAGGCACCTTGGACGCAGGAGGCAGGGATGAGGCTTTCTTTGAAGTTTGGAAATGAGCTCGCAGATTTTTTTTGGGGATTTTCTTTCCGCCTCGCCTCTCGGTGTTAGTCACTAGTTCGCATAGTCTTTGGCGGACTGGCTTTCATCGTCCGTCCGTCTCGCTCGCTCTCTCCCTCCCTCCCTCCCTCCCTCCCTCCCCCTTCCTCTCCCTCTCTCTCCTCAACCTCACCCATTCTCTCTCTCTCACCTTTTCTAAACCGTAGCCTTCAGGTGTTAAACGATACTGCATTGGTTTGGACACAGTTAGCCCCATGGTTGAGACATTATGTGTCACACGGTGCTCAAAAGGGAATTTTCCGCTTTGAGAAAGTACCAAACTGAGAATCATGTGTTCTCAACTCATACACACATGAAGAGCAACATAAATAGATACGCTGTCTGTCATGTCTCATTTTATACTGGAATATTTTAATATTCTATGATAATTTTATTTTATTTGTCCACATTCTTTCTGAAAGATGTTACAGGTCGGCTAAAAAAGCTAAACTGAACTTGTCTCAAACAACACAAGCTAAGACAAGCTATAATGTTACTGTTAACAACCATTGATCAACTACACACACACACACACACACACACACACACACACACACACACACACACACACACAAACACACACAGATGCCCTGCTTCGACCCTAAGAATCCCGATTCAGGAGAACTACAACAGTAGTAACAGGGATCTACTGTTATCCGTTACCCCCACACATACACACACAGCACCAAATGTGTTATAAAGGTGGAAAGAACAAAGACGATGATGAAGGTGTTACTATGATTCACACACGTCGGGCTGTGACCACATGGCCAAGGTATTGATCCAATATCCAGTAGTCACCCTACTCTGGGACCATTCACCTCCCTCTCCGACAGCCGCCGTGGTCTGAAGCATTCCACTGGAGTAGTCTGTGTGTGTTTGTGTGTGTCTGTGTGCGTGTGCAAACCTGTGTGTGTGGGCCTGAGCTTGTGCGTTTCTATGTAATAGAGCGATGGGTCACAAGATGTCAGTGAGGTGCATTAGACACAAGGAAAACGGCAAGAAATAATGTGGGCCCTTATATGTGGCCAGGAGGTGACATAAGGGGCCGCCGTGGTTTTATGCATAGAGCCCAGGGCCAAATATCCTTCAGCTACTTCAAAATGCATTAGCAACCACGTTCCGCTTCCAATGGTGCTGCTGAGTAAATAGCAGTTTGGGTCTGAGAGCAGATCCCTTCAGCTGCAGTGAAATTCTGACAAGGTAATAAAGATTTATTCTAATGTAATCTGTGGGTGCAGGAATCAGGGGTTTGAGTCTGTATTTAGGAATAGGAGGGCAACATAGGATAAACACAATGGATTATAACTAATTGTAATAATGATGAAATGTGTCATACTTTTGGATGAAATTGGTGTCCATCCAAGGTGTGACATGTTACCGAGGCATGTATCACTGGTTTGACTGAAATATGTGTGAAGGGATTTTTTGTATTTTAAAATATATGACCAGCATTAAAACCTGACCGGGGACCACTGGAGTACTGGTATTGAATATGGATCTGCGAACCGGCTGAAGTCTCATTAGGAACCGCCTGGTTCTCTCCAGCGACGTCTAGAATAGATCAATGGTCAAATTCAATTGAGTGTTCTTTCGCCCCACAAACAAGCAAGGTTTTGGAGTTACGACACAACATGAAAATACGGGTAATGATGATCAAAAGATGAGAATCTTTAGTTTGTGTCAATCTCACTTAAAAATGCTTGAAAAAGTTTGTCGTGAGTGATTGTTTCATGAATTGCCTAATACAGCAGCTGGATTCAAATAGGCCAGCGGATAAAGAACTATTAATGGAGAGAGAAAAAAAGGATGATTATGCAACCCCCTACAAATTTAGCAGAAGGGTTAATGTAGCAATATAAAAAGATGCACTAATACATACCAACTAACACACACACACACACACACACACACACACACACACACACACACACACACACACACACACACACACACACACACACACACACACACACACACACACACACACCTATATACACAAGAAAAACTATGAATCACAAAGCTGCTTACTCATATAGATCTACAATAAAAAAAAAATATATTTTATTTTAAACCTCATCATGATTTTATTTCCACTAAAAATCCTTTGCATAAGTAAACAATAGTGAAGTGGGCCAAACAATAGTTGTGTTGAATGACTCCCAAAGCGCTTTTGTTTTGTAGGAGTGGGCGGAGAAGAGACGAGAGTCAACATTAAACATTAAAAATTCCTCTTGTCTCCTCCTTCAAATTAAAATTCCTCTCCCACTGCATTTCAGGGACTTATGTCCCTGAAATGTGTAAAGACGGAAATTCTTCTAAGCAACAGAATAAACACACGAGACACGAGGCAAGTTACTACCAGTGTTGTATTCAAGTTTAGGAAATATAAAAGGATCAAGAACACGTTATAATGTTATGTTGGACTACCGCTCCGTAAAGCACGGTTACTCAATAAAACCAGGCAGTATGTGTTTACTCTAGCCGAGAATAAGTTATTAAAAGTCCAATGAAGGTTGCCAAGGTTACCGTCTGTCACGTGAATGTCAGAACACAATCAAATAAGGGGACACGTTGGACCATTAACAATGACCTGCTTTCAACAAATACAAATAGAAAACATAATCTGTCCGATTTCTGCTCGCATGGTGCACTTCATGATTGAATTTCTGACCAAAGTGAGTCATCATTGATTCTGCATTTCATCAGATTAAGTGATTGTGTTCCTCTATAAATATATATTGTATCTTCAACTGGCCGGCGTCCCTGCTCAGCATAAACCAGCCATCACTGAGGTAAAAGAGGGTTGAGTCTCTCTCTGGGAGTGGACTGCAGATGACAGATCTATAAAAGCTTTAAGACTAATCGATTCATGGTACTTTAAAGCAGTCAATACCATAGATTAGGGGTCATGGAGGAGGGATACTGTTTGGAAACCCCAAATCGGTCAACTTAGCTGCTACCACAATGTTCCAGTGAAAATACTAGGTATATGCAGGAGCCATCGCATTGGCATCCAAAAGTGAACCAGAATATAATGATATACAGAGGGGATTTCCCTTGATGGATGACTTGTGGATGGGCACGATTTATTGCTTTGTAGTTCAGATATTTGGAATCAATGGAGCGAAAAGCCGCAGTAGACAAGGGACATAGGGCAGGTTGACCTTTTTCACCAATTCATGGAGCTCTTTCAGCTGTCATGGGTTAATTGGCTTTCTTTTAGAGTGAGCTAGTTGACGGACAGGGTTCCAAAACATTCCAGGGTCAAGGTGTAATAATGCTAAGGATGGCATTCCCTGACATTAAACAGGTGTGTAAGGCCCATACGGCGTGTTTAACCAATGATTTGACCAGTGAAGCCAGCCGTACCACTCTACAATTACAATTAGGGGCACTTTTATCCAAAGCGACTTACATCGGTTAATACACACATTGACACACCGACGGCAGAGTCAACCATGCAAGGCGACAGCAAGCTCGTCAGGAGCAGTTAGGGTTAAGTGTCTTGCTCAGGGACACATCAACTCAGCTAGGAGGATCTGGGGATCGAACTAGCAACCTTTCGGTTCACTGCTCGACCTCCTGAGCTAAGCCGACCCCACTCTAAGAGTGGTCTCAACCGTAATAGCATCAGCCTGAAACTTAGTAGAGACCGTCTCAGGCAGAGGCTTACGATGTATTCCAGGTTGCATATGTATTTATGTGTGGAAAACCATATCAGATCAAACTGAATGGATTTGGAAGGAAAAAATGAATGCACGTGTGAGGTAATCCATCACCTAACAGCCGTGCTGCGTGGCTTCATCGTACAACCGGAGATAAAACGAAATAACATGAATACTCTTGGCATTCAATTATCAGCAAGTCACGACAACCTCCTCCACAAAAACCACCACCACCCCCCCCTCCTTCGTGTGCTTCACACAGGAGAGCTTTAAATACTGTTCCCTACTGTAGGCTGCTGTCTTGTGTTTGGCAGAGGATGATCGCTCAGCACTACTTACCAGAATTTAAACTTCTAAAATGTTGTTTTGTTGTTGTTTTTTGTCAGGGACATGAGGCATGTGTGAACGGTGTTGATAAGAAATATCACTATCATCTTTACCTGTTCTTTGTCACTTTTTTTAGACCATCCATTCTCTAGGTTTTTTAGGCGATTGTCTGAGTTAAGAAGTGTTGAAAAGCTAGCTCATCTTATTGATGATGAAACCAAAACACAGCATCAGTGTGGATTGCAGGTTTGGAGTATTGCTGAAACACTTTGTAAACTGTACAAGTATCTTGCGTGTCATGGTGGATCGGTCTCTAGTTAAAAAAATGATAAACAGCCACTGAACCCCAACAATGTTTGAACTTCAAGAGACCATCACAAATGAACGAGGTTTGCAGAGTCTGTTAAACAATTTACATGTAAATGGGAAAATTAAAACTCTTGAATGTGTGTTACACCACCACCAAGAAATACTTGCTTTGAGAGTCAAACTTTTCAACACACTCCAACAAATGAGAGAGTCCTCAGGTGTCCCCATTAAGGATGACAGTGTGTGTGAATACATACAACACACAGACAGAAATTGCTGTGTGGCCTCAGAGAGCTGGATCAAGGACAGTGACGCTGTCAGTTGGCCATCATCGTACGGTGCAGATATCTCAGAAAACATCGCCCTCACTCCATGATAAGCCTGGAGACACAATCAAGCTTTGATATTTTAAGTCGTAAGATTTAAGATGTAGTGTGTATAACTGAGCAGAAAGGAAAACAATATTCGAAAGAAAAATTGTATGCGTATTAAAGTGTATAATCACATGAATTTAAGAAGCGTTGAGTTTACGTAGCTTCACCTATATCAATCTCACCGCTAAATGCCAGTAAATCCTACACACTACACATTTAACATCTCAAGTCTGACAGCAGACATGCTCAAATCTGGATGAACAAGGCATTTACTTTATTTTGCTTCAAAAGGAAGAAAGGTAGGCTGCTGTCTTGGGTTTGGCAGAGGACTTAGCACAGCGACATTTACCACAATTTAAACTTCATTAATATTGCATGGATCCTTTTTTGTCAGGCTGTGTGAATGGGGTGGAAAATAAATATCACCATCATCACCAACAGTTTTTTCGTTCTTGGCACATCCATTCTCAAGGTGTTTGACCTGATTGGCTGACTAAAGAAGGAGCACAGTGATGAAAGATACAACATTGAATTGTTGGTGAAACCAAAACAGACCATCGATGTGATCACTGGTTTGGGATATTGCCGAAACAATATCCTAATATGTAAGCTACTTTAGTCACTTTACGTTTTGGATCATCATTTAATTTAAAAGGCCTATTACCATTTCTTATCAATCGTTAATTGTGTGGGTTTAATAAATTAAAAGGATTTCATGAGAATTAAGCAACAACATTTTATGCATCTTTCAATATTTCACCAGAGCACAGATTGCTATTTTAATTATCTAAAAAATCCTTTCATCTCGATCCAAGGTTTTGAGTCTTCTTGGCAGAGTGGCTTGGAGGGGTGATTGGATTTGGCTTCCCTGAGCACACTCCAAATTGGCATTCATTCCAATCCAAACACACACTGTCATTATTATACACACCCAGGTGCCTCCACGCATTCTGGAAGAAGCAAAGAAAGGAGTAGATGATTGATCAAAAGGATGGTTGATTAAAACCATCCAAACCAGGACTGCTAGCAGTCATGAAAGGTATCCACAGCCCACACACCGTCGACCCAACGACCGCCCTTCTCAAGTGATTCATGGAGGCGTGTCATTACTCCTCGATGCAACTGGGGTGGGTCCTTGTGTTACAGCACAGGGTCTTTATTTGCTCCCGTTTGTGTGTCGTTTGATCTAAATAATTTTTCTTGAAACTTTCACTGTGCAGAGAAATCTCTCCAGACGAGCATATATCCAAAAGTAAAAATTGCTGAACATTTTACCATGACCACGAATCATAGCGCCCCTTATGGGGGAATTGGTCCCTGCATAACAGAATACCAATGTGGATGACACAGCTGAACATTTTTGAGCAATCAGGGAATGAGCTATAGGCAGAACAAATCCCGAATATTAACAATAATCTCTGAACCATACAATAAGAACAGGCACAGATTCCCTGTCAATCCCTCATAATAAACGAACAGCGTCACAGCTTCGTGTCTATATTTAGGCTTAACCCACTGCCATACGAAAGGATGAAATCCAAATGCACCATCAAATTGCAATTGACCTAAGGGTAGAGACTGTCTTTGGCCTGGATTCAGGATTACATAATGGACTCAAACTAAGGCATTTCATACAGCAGGGTGGAGGGGGGATTTAGGGCCCGCTAATGCCACCGTTATCTGACTCATCAAGGATATAGGATCAGCATTGGACACTGGGAGAAAGTTCATGTATGCACATTCATGGCCTGTTGTTGTTTTGATTGGGAGCAGTGCGAGTCCGCCGTACAGGAGTTTGTTGTGCTCAGAGATGTGAAACACAGTGGGATGATTTGGGAAAAAGGAGCAGGAAAAGAGTGCTGGTTCTTGTATTTTTGGCCTTCAGACGAGCTAGACTAGACTACAAATGTGCAAATTCAACATCCAAAGGCATTGAGGATGCATGGAGTCCCTCTGAATCTGGGTGACAGGTCTAACTTTGTAAACACTTTTATCTCAATATAGAGTTTTCTATTAGAGTTACCTTTGGTAATGTTTTTAGTGGATATGCACCAATGCATTTTAAATGTTACAAACATTTATCAAGGTCATACACCTGACATTTTTCATACACCTACACATCTTTGTTGTGTGTTTGGGGGGGAATGTGTGGTGTTTCTTAGATTGATCATTTATTTACAGTGTTTTGGTATTTATTGAGATCTTTCCTGCTTACCGAGAGCATGACAGCGATTAAGACAAAATGCAGTCGTCTTCCAGTTGCAAGCAGCTGTCGTTTGCCAGTCTTACTCATACGGTCCACTGGTCACAGCCAGCTGTTAGACAATTATGCACACATGAAACGGACAACAGCAGCAGTGGCCAGATGAACTCACACACGCACTGAGAAGATTAGGAGTGTATCTTACATTTGGCCGGCTTAGCTCTTCAACGGTTTGAAGGCACGTATGAACACATAAACACGGACAGACATGCATTGCTTATGCAAAATCACACTAAAATGCGATGAGCGCAATAATAAAGGCAATAATAATGAGTAATAACAATAATTCATGGACGGTTTTCTAGTTGGAGGTCTATAAAGAGAGCTATCACGGGTGTTCGAGTATTTTGTCAATACAATACTCTGCGCGGCTGAAAATGATACAAGCCGTGTGAAACACAGACACATGTCTCCAATTCAGCACACGATCCATGTCATCCAGTACCTTCACATTTTGGAAAAGCCAGCAGGGCCAGGGTGACCGCGGGGCCAAGGGAAGGATCAATGACACTATTCACATGTTGTATAAAACCACATCTGTTCCCACTGCCCGGTTTACCTTCAGCCCCAGTCACTGCAAAAGGCTGTTCTACGCAACATGTGCGTTGTAACAAAAATCCAGACCGATGAGCACAGACCCCCTTCAGACAGACGGGGAGCGTCTGAGAGGGTGCATAGCCATCTAGAGAACGTCCACGTTTGTTTGCAGAGTCATTACAGGTTTCACGTCATATGCCTGAATGACGTTGAAGAGTACAACACGCACTGCGTCGCCGGAGTGGATTCATCTAGCTTTCACTGCAGATGATGCTGTACAGCTTCTGATGTTGGGACTACAAAGGTAAAATAGTCATTAGGGCTGGGTAAAAAAAAATATTTAATCGATTTTGGATCGATTTCATTTACATTTTGCAATAGGCCTATCGATTCATAGGGCATGAGATCGATATATATATTTATTTTTACTATTATTATTATTTTTGCACTTTAATAAACAATGCCTTCTTGCAATTTGCAGTGATGGAATGTTGTAGTTCAAGTACACTTTCACTTGCAATTCCTTTCTAATTTCAAAATTGCACTTTTGAGACTTGAGACAGTTTTGTTTACAGCTCAAGTTTAGTTTAAACTGTCCTATTTACAAGTTTGCACTTAAAACCTGTTGTTCAAGATGAAGAGAAAAAATAAAGCACATTTTCATTATTTAAGAGCAGATTGAATCTAATCGAACAGAATCGAAACATGATTAATGGATTCAGAACCTTATGAATCGAAATCGAATCGATTTAGGTAATTGGCCATACCCAGCCCTAATAGTTATGCAATGCAATTCCAGGGTCGTCCACCGAAAAGGTTGCACGTGCCAACGCGACACGAGCTTTCAGGTGAAAATAATGCACATTGGAAATGAAATGCTGGTCTGCGAGCCAGGTAACAGGGGTTTGCTGTCATACCAATATGAAAACATGACAGGGGAGCATGTGGTTAATAAATTAGTCCCAGCTGAATACACGCTGCTGTGTGTTGCTGTCTGTAACTGCTCAGGGTTCCTACTCTATTAGCGTATCATTGTCCAGGCCATTGTCCGTTACCTTTCTGTGCTTATGGAGAGACTCATTTAAAGGTCACTGTCACCCTGATCTCCATTGAACGATTAGCATGCAAGACAAACTCGTTTTCTTTCAAATCCATGACAACTGGGAACCAAATTCAGCGAAATCTAGTGTAGTATTAGTGACGGATATTTCTACAGAATGTTCACTGACATTTCATACAAGTGTCTCCTCAAAAGGCGTTGCAGACTGGCTTATCTACTTTCACGGATAATTGTGCACCTTTGAGCCCTACCGAATATGTAGAATGTTTTGCAGCGAAACTTCGCAATTTTCCATGACATTTCCATGGCTTATGAGGACATTTGATCCACTTGGACATTTTCAATACGTTAACCACGCCTGCGGCAAATTGCTAACCGGGAGGACAGTATATGAAACTGTGTGCTTTGAGTAACAATGAATTATTCCAGGGACCTTTTGAGCATCAACTTCAGTGGGATGAACTCAGTTTTAATCAACCCAGGGAGGTGGGTTAAATTTCCTTTTTGAGTTTTAGCTTTTCCTCAGACCTTTAACAAAAAAGTCTCCACTATGGCGATTGATGTAATAGCAACTGAAGCTACCACCACAGCAAAGTTGCTTTGAAAGTCAAGAGTAACAGGCCCATCCTAGAGCAGCATTCAAGAACAGCCCATCCACTGATGCCTTCAATCATTACTCCAAATAGCTGAGGAGTGATGTATTGGCTTCACTTATCTGGACTACTGTTGCCCCCAACCACCCAGCTGCAAGTGCTTCACACACACACACACACACACACACACACACACACACACACACACACACACACACACACACACACACACACACACACACACACACACACACACACACACACACACACACACCATAATTGGACACCCTCTTGGAACGTTATCCTAGGGACCGAAAAATAAGAATTAAATCAAAGTTAAAGTACATCTAAATGACCTTTTTGGATTGAGTTCCCCACTACTAATTAAAATATTTAGAGCTGTCTTTGTTTCTCTTCTTTAGTTTACTAGAGTACTTGGTTAGGGAGTGTCTTGGGGACGGTCAATGCAGCTGCCATGGGGGTATCAAACATGTGTGCTCTGGGTTTGGCAAACCACCAGGACAAGCTGTAATCGCTGCATTCGTATCTCAAAGGAGATCTGTTGTTGTTCTGACATTTATGTTCAGAAGAGGCTGTGCTGGTGGGCGTTTTGGTGTATAACAGCTGTACTCCACTTGCCTGATTTGATCTCACTAGTTGAGCTTAAGCCCCTGCTAATGTTTCATTTGTGCATGAGCTTTGTGAGAGGAGTACCGTGCAAAAATAGTGCTTTTGGTCGATTCATTTTTATGTATGGATGCACACTCTCATTGATATCCAATCCATGTATGCATCAATTAATGCAAACACGAAAATGTCAAGAGGTTTTGCATGTTTATAATTGCTGTTGTTGAGACAGAATGGAGTCAATGTGTTTGTGTATGCCTCTATTTGTCCACGTCATGTTTTCCGCTGTGTGACGGACCACCTTTCCCCCTGTGCTATCCTGATGAATATATTCACTTGATTATATTAACCTAGCTTAATTTCATTAACCTGATTTAAACAATGAATAATGTAGGGATATTCTGTGTTGTGTTGATCATTTCACGCTATTCCGATCCATAGACCTGTCCCACGTCTGCAAACTTGATGCATGGGGTGATTCCAAGGTCAATAAGTTGGTAGGGCAAAACAAATCACAGCTGTCCGCCTAGGAAATGGAACTAGCCGATAAACACATAAGGAGCCATCCATGTGAGGCGAACACACTATGCTTATAGACATTCATCAACTATATTGGAGAGGAAGGACAGGAGGAAACAGACCATGCACACCTATAAGTCCTCTATCGTCTCAGTATTCTACAGCCCCATTCTGTCACAAAGCTGTGTGTGTGTGTGTGTGTGTGTGTGTGTGTGTGTGTGTGTGTGTGTGTGTGTGTGTGTGTGTGTGTGTGTGTGTGTGTGTGTGTGTGTGTGTGTGTGTGTGTGTGCAATTAGAGGCCATCGGTGTAGTTAGTCCTACATTAAGAAGATGATCATGAAGGTGGAGGAGACACAGTTAATATCATTCAACTTGAGAATAACTTAATTATGTAGATATTCTGGCCTCCCTTAAAACAGATACTATTAATATTGCCAAATATTTTGTTGTTGTATTTTGTGCTGTGACGGAGAGAGAAACAGTGTGAGAGAGAGAGAGAGAGAGAGAGAGAGAGAGAGAGAGAGAGAGAGAGAGAGAGAGAGAGAGAGAGAGAGAGAGAGAGAGAGAGAGAGAGAGAGAGAGAGAGAAGAGATTGAAAGAGAGTCACACCAGAGACAGATTTAGAGAGCAAGGGGACTGGGGTGAGGATTAAGTTAAATTCCAAGGCGTTAATAATGCAACCAGGCCATCCAGACATGTAGCTGTATATCTTATATGAATGTCTTAGAAAAGCATAGGAGGCTGATCCAATAGCCACTTCTACACAGAGCCCCAGAGAGAGAGAGAGAGAGGGAGAGGGAGAGGGAGAGGGAGAGGGAGAGAGAGAGAGAGAGAGAGAGAGAGAGAGAGAGAGAGAGAGAGAGAGAGAGAGAGAGAGAAAAGATGGCTGGCTGTAAGAAAGAGAGGTTTTATTTCTTAACCTTAAGGCCCTCTCCTTGATAAAAATGGGGAGCAGCGGGGAATTGAACAGGCTTCATCCTGCTTTCACAAGCGAAGCACTTTAAGGATTTCAGATGCCACGCGCTGCCAACCGTCGACTTTCAGCCAGGCCACGTGGCTTTTATGAGAACTGCACTTAGTCATGATTTTAAAAAGGGCAAAGGTACACATCGGTTTGACATTTGGTTATTGTCATTGGGTCAATATGGTTGGCTCTACTGATGCGCATTGATCAGGACCGGGGGCTTTGATTGTATATATTTGTATATTATATATTTATAGCTATGGATATAGAACTCTCTAGCAGAACAATTGGACAGGCTGACGTTTGGATTGCATAGGGAGCATATTAAGTGTTTTGCATCAAAGTGTTGTGTCTGGGCCAGACACCACAAAGGGCAAGGGGTGCAGTTGGGTCGCATTACAAGATACAAGATATTGTTTTGAGATTGCTTCGAGATATTCGACAGAAGAAACAAAATTCTCACCAAATGAACAAAGATTTGCCCGATGAAAGACCAGAATCAATTCCGAGGCGCGTGATTGCTTGTGCATGTGTGTCTGTGTGCCGTAAGTGTGTCCTTATGAGCTGATGCTGTGCGAGCGTGAGAGAGCCCAGCTCAGCTCAGCTCAAGGGCTAGGTTTACTATGAGCTGCTGACAGAGGATCTGATCAGAAGGATTACAATTACACAGGAACTGCTTATTGCCCCCCCCCTACCCACCCCACCCCAAGTGCAACGTATACTGGCAAGCCCCCTAGCACACCATCAAATACCAGTTGGAACCGCACACCGCTACTATATATATCATGTGTGCTACTGTGGTAGCGGTTGTGGTGGTGTTGTATTGCGTTGTTGTGTAAACTATTCTTGCCTATACTGACATACCGGTAAAAGGTTAAGCACGTTGTTGAGCGCATTGCTTGAGTCTGGCTAGGTTGGTTAAGAAGAACAGCAGGCATCAACAGCTAAAAGCTACTACATTTGATTGTAGAAGTTGTTTTCAAAAGTTTCAACTAAATAGCCTTACAGGACAGATAGAATTGAAATGGTTTCATCAGTGTATAAAGAGACATTCTTACTACACAGTTTGATATCCCAATATCAAATTGATATCACCAAGACTCAGGGGCATGGATGAACGGACGGATAGATGGATGGATGGACGGATGCAGCTCAATTAAGATGAAATAAGACAGCTGATAGTAACCATGACAACAGTAACACAACGTGCTACAGGGATCTCGGAGGCACGCAGGCGAGACGATCCCAAAGGGTGTGGGAGCTATCGGTGCTCTCTAATGGAGAACAAGTATCTCTGCTTCACCAGCAATTTGTGGATTAGGCAGTGATTGGGGCTGGGGCCAACAGATCGGCATCTGAGAGACAGCCATCTCCAACGGCCGGTTTCCCGGGTCGGGTGAATCTAGCTAAACTAGCATGGGAGAATCACTCAAGCCGGTTGCATGGCTTCTTTGCATCAAACCTTTTGCATTCTTTGGGGGCAATATTGTCTAGTTGGAAGGGTGGGTAAAAGGTTGTTGGGGTGTTTGACTCCCAGCCAGAAGTCCCTGGGTTTGAATCCCTAATGATCGCAGCTTGTTGGTGTCCTTAAGCAAGATGCCTGACCCCTTTTCTACCTAATGAAATGTATCCAACATCTAATAAACACTTTGGATTAAGGTCTGTGAATTGACCAAATGGGGAATACTATTCATTATTTGGGGAGCTCATCAAACATATAAAAAAATGAATGATCTGAAAGATGAAAGCATATCAAACCACAGAGTCCACCACCCTTGCACTTTAGATGGAAAGACAGAAGCCTGGGCACCAAAATTGACTGCAATGACATTATACTGTTCCATATAGCCATTATGCTGTCACTAATGTTCTCTGAACTCCGCTTCATGGGTCAGATCTCTAATAGTTGTGGCCTTTTTAAACCCACCGCCAGACTGCAGACACTTAAAGCTTAATATCTACCCTTACTCAAATGTTACTGGGGCACAAGTGATTCAAACAGCATTCATTCCCACGTGTATTGTTGTGTTTGCTGGGGCACAGCACTAGAGTCTATTTCAATTGCTATGAAGATATATCAACAGTAAACTTAGCCAAGTACCACCTGGCAGCCATGGCAGGTGGTACTTGGCTAAGGACACTTTCTTCTTCAAGGTGGTCTTGGCAAAAGTCTTAAGAAAAATGTAAAAAATACATTTATTAATTTGAACGGAAGAACTATGAAAAAATATAGCTTTCCTTTCCTGAACCTATTTTCATTTGCTGTTTGTCTTGAATGTTCAAACATGTTTTAAACTATTTATGTAGTTGCTACAGTGTTATATAAAGGGAACCATTCAGTAGGCTATTTGAAATTCGTTAAGGATTTATAGGTTGTATCCATAATGCACAATTGAACAAATTTTGAGATGGTTGCAGGAGACCACATTTAACTTTTCCAATGTGCTATTCAAATTCCCAAAAATGCTCTCTTGAAATACTTATAAAAAACACTTTAATAGCAAAGGTGCCCACGGACAATAACGTGGCATGGATCCATTAATTTGTCTTGGGTGGTTAATGGACCTTCCCCCGGAGAGCTACACAACCTTAGACAAATACACCATGTCCTGTATGTTTTTGAGGATCACAACCTCTAACTAAACGCTGATCCACAAGAGTGAGGATGAACTCTCTATGCAGAACGGATCGCCGATTACGATATTACAACCCATTCACACCGCGGGACGGGCGAACGCGAGGCAGCGCCAGGATCAGACGTAATGCACTCAGCTGCATTGGCGGTTGTCCTTCCCATGATCTGAAGCACGAAAAAACACTCTATTAGAGGTGTAGGCCGTGAAGAACCGCTGGTCCCCTTGCAGGTCTCGGTGTCTGCGGGGGAGGTGCCACAGAGGTTGACCTCATGCAGCGATCTGAAAGGTCGTTGGGGTCGTTCAACCATGGTGGGCTCACACGATGTAGTTTGCTGCGGTAACCGTTGTGTGTGTGTGTGATTACAGGACACACTTCGAAGCATGCCAAATGCACAAGGATAGAATGTAAAGTCTGGGAAGTGATAGTGTGTATGCCCCCGAGACCGAGCTCAACCGTGCCACAGAGTTGCTCAGAAGGGGGTCTTGTTTACCTTCTGGCCTTTGACTTTGTGCCGCTATCTGAAGGGGCACTGTGTGTATGTTAGAGGAGCCGTCATTCAGGGTTAGCATCACTTCATTAGGGAGGAGAGAGGGAGACAGGTGGCTGAGGGATGGACGGAGAGAGACAGGGATGGAGTGTGGACTGTTTAGAGGACGACAGAGAGAAACACATCGGAGACCCATGGCACAATAGAGCTGATATTTATTATTTATTTTACTGTTTGTGTTTTTTTTGTGCAGAGACAATAATAGGTATGTATCGTGCTAACAGGAAGTGATCACATTATAGATTAGTCATCCACAATTGATTGAAGAACAGAACAGTCACGTTTCTTTGCGAACGAACCCGCATCAATAAAAAACCAAACATAGCAGAATGAGTGACATCCTGTCACATGATAAAAACCCTGCAAAGCTATTTCCCTGGCCATACCCCAGGCTGCTCTGGTTCCCCACTCATATCACATGACCCCCTCCAGGCTACGAAGACACGCACACACAGAAAACCTAAACCAAAAACAAAACCACTAAACAATGATGAGCCCTACCCAGCGAGCCATCGCCACCTCTTAAACATCAACCCTACCCCATCACCCCCCCCCCCCCCCCCCTGCATGCCTTCCACCTTCCACCTTCCACCCAATGTGCCCCGACCCCCCGGACCCCCTTCATAAAATGGCTGTAATGGATCTCCTGTCATCCAAACTGTGGACCCGACTCCTTCAAGGCTCGTCCTTCCCTTGGATGGCACGTGAATAATTCGGACTGCCGTGCCAGCTAACTGACTGCAAACATTAAACAGTTGAAACACTTGAAACACTTTTATACATTGAAAAATGTATAAAAGAGAGGCCGGTATTTGAGACTGATTACATGTCAATGAAATGATATGGGCAGGCATAATTATATAGTTCATAAGGGTTTTTACATTTTTTGGCAGATTCAGCGGTAAAGAAGATCATGTATAGTCAGTCAAGGTACTGACCTGCCTGGATAAAGTGTATGGTTCAGGTCGACACTCATTGCTTTAAACAGAGCTCTTACCATCAGCTCTTTTCATTGCTTTTTAACTGCAGGGACCACCTTCACCAGAATGCCATTAACATTGCATGACATTCTTCAGTTAAACTAATTCGCCCTAAACTCACAGTCTAGCTCTAAAAGTAAACATAACTAAGCGGCCTGAGGTATGGTCTCAAAATACATAAATCTCTCAAATCAGTTTTTCACTCGAGGAAAAGGGGGGCAGAGACAATATTGAAATCTCCACAGCGATATTAAAAAATGTACACAAATAGCTTTGATTCCATCACCTACTTCCAATTTAGATCCTGCTGAATATTTCATGAAAAAAGTGAGTTTCAGGGGTGGGAACGAACTCAACAACACATCCATCTATTTCTGTTCCCGGCTGCCAACAGAGATGCACGAGAACAAGTATGCAAACCACAGGTCCAACATGCACTCTGTCTTCCCATGGAATAACACTTGGTATATTTCTACGACGGTCTTTATGACATAGCAGAAATCAGTAAGGACTGTCATTACGAGACATATTTTCGGTATCCAGCGTGTTTTTTGAGAGAGCCACATTAGAGCTGGTACTCTAGCCTACATTGTGACCTAGATGGGGCAGAAAGGGGGCAGCTGGGAGACTTAAACACCTCTCTGTGTTGGCTGTCTGCTGTGTGCCTACTGTGACACTCTTCAGGCTGCCCCTTACCAGTGTTGGTGGGAGAGAGAGAGAGAAAGAGGGGGCGAGAGAGAGAGAGAGAGAGTAAGAGAGAATGAGCGAGAGAGAGAGTGAGCGAGAAAGAGGGAAAGAGAGAGAGTGAGAGAGAGTGAGCGAGAGAGAGAGTGAGCGAGAAAGAGGGAGAGAGAGAGAGAGAAAGAGAGAGAGAGGGTGAGTGAGAGAAAGAGAGAGGGAGAAAAGCTAAAGAGAAAATGAGAGAAAAGTGTGAGAGGAACAGAGAAGAGAGAATGAAGGAGAGAGAAAGTGAGAGGGGGGAGACAGTGTGAGAGAAATAGAGTGACAGAGGGTGTGAGGGGGAAAGAGAATGAAAGAGAGAAAGGAGAGAGAGGAAGAAGAGAGAGGGAGATTGAGAGAGTGACATTGTAAAATAAAGAGTGGGAGAGAGACAAGACAGAAAGAGTAAGAAGGACAGAGAGGGAGACAGAGAAATAGAGTAAGAGTGGGGATTGAGAAAGAGAGAAAGAGAGTGAGAGAAAGAGAGATAAATATTGAGAAAGAGAAAGAGAAAGTGAGACAGAGAGGGACAGAGAGAATTAATCCTACCCCCCCCCCCCCCCCCCCTGCCAGCCACATACCAGGATCCTCACCAGTGACACTGGGCATGCTCATTAAGGTCACTGGTCCTACACAAGTGGTTAGTGATCTGGCATCACCCTGCAGCATCCATCCAGACCCCTGATAGGTGGGCCTGCGGTACATCTACTACTTGACTCTTTAAGTCATTTAGCACATGCTTTTATCCACAGCAACTTACAGTGCGTTTGCTTTTAGAAACATGTCATTAAGCAGCAAGTAGGGGCTCTGCATCTTGCTCAGGGATGCCTTATGCCTACCATTATATTTCAGACAGTGGGCAACAACCTTTCAGATGCTAGTCACCTTACCTGCAAGACTTCCCAAACCTCAGTGTAAAGGTATGATATAAGGTCGACTGTTGAGAATACCACTGTAGAGACATTTCTCCCCCTGATCCAGACCAACGGAATATATATTTCCTGCAGGTTATGAGGGGGCACCAGCATTGAGCCTAGATGGGCTGGCCTGATCACATCTAATCTGGGCCGGGCTGTTCTGGGTCTGGCTGTTGATTGTCGGCTCTGCCAGTCTGTACCCGGAGGGGCCTGTTATTTTGGGAGCTCAGCCGAGGAGCGATGACAACATCTCCTGCCTTCCCCTAAGCCGCTTACATCCGACGGCGAGCATTCCCAGCGCAGCACGGGATCTTTTCACGCCTTCATCGCGTCACGTCAGACCACGCACGCACGTGCACACGCGTGTTTGTAATCGCATGTGACGGACACACAGCAGAAAACAAACATGCACCACCGTTTACGTCATGGTTTCACACCAAATAATTGGTCCACACACACACACACAGGATTGGTGAGTGATGTCATCATAACACGAGTCAGCATGGCCTGGGGATGAAACGGGTATGCCCCAGGGAGAAGAGGAGAGAGGAGGAGAGGAGGAGAGGAGAGGGGAGAAGGGGGGTGGGTAGGGTGGTGGAGCCAGGCATCAATAGGCAGAGAGAGAATCACTGGCAGCACTAAGAGCATTTAACCATCATTAGCAGCACTAGAAGCACTTAACCCATCACTAGCAGTACTAGGGGCATTTAACCCATCATTAGGAGCATTTAACCCATCGCTAGCAGTACTGGAAGTATTTAAACCATCACTAGGAGCATTTAACCCATCACTAGCAGTAATAGGAGCATCTAACCACTCTCTAACTACCCTAGGAGCATTTTGACCATCACTAGTAGCACTAGAAGCATGTTACCATCACTATCAGCACTCATTCGTACTATTGGCGTCCGTATGTCCATGAGGGGCCACTTTGGCCCGCGTGACGTTAATGTCGCCCTCTTGTAGTACGAATGGAGCCACGAGCGCAACCTCGTAACCCGTTGATGTCTGCAGCTGTCCGCGGAGTATGTCCGAGCCTTTCGGTAAAAGCTTGCCCCCATTAAATGTGAAGTTCGAAATAATTATTAGTGAATTTATTATGCATGTGATGATACACAGACTTGTGGATCACCATTTCGGCACCAGCAGGAGTTTCTACCCAACGACGGATGTCTTTTGGTGTGGGAGGAATCCGGTGCACCTTTACAAAGTAACGAACACACCAACAGAATGGTTGGTGTGTCCCCCCCCCCCCCCCCCCCCCCCCCACCACCCACACACCCCAGGGGTTCAAAACCAAGGTACCTCCTGCTGGGAGGTAGCAGTGCTAACCACTTTGCCGACGTGCCACCACAGAGAGAGAGCCTCCGAGGGAGCGGTGGGTGGCCGATGGTGGGTAATAGACTCGACGGCGCTCTCTCATGACTCAGCCCTCGCTTCATCCTCATCTGTGCTTTAGGAAGCACTGCTCCACAATGTGCTTCGGTATGAGCAGTGCAGCAGCTATTTCGGGGGGGAAACAGTGGGACATCGTCCTAATACCCAGAGATAGGCGGCCATTCAGAGTCCTGATCCCTCGGAATTATCCCTGCATTGGGTTTTGTTTTATTGGTATGAAGTAGGCCCCATCGCGATTGAGATCCAGAATGTTTGCTGATGCACATCTTTCTATTCGATGTGTGTGGCTCAAATATGTTGTGTGACTGTGCAGTTGGTCAATTTCTGATTAGACTGCAAAATCTAATTATTTCCTTAAAGATGTATAATTGACCTGGTTACCCTTCAGTTTCAACCCCCGTTGATGTAATCTCAGAAGAGATATGCAATCCCAATCCGGTTTACCGATGTTTAGTAGTGATTCCGATTGCATTGTGCATTACATTTGACAATGCAACAACATTGTATTGTTGCGGGTTTCTCTTCATCAAAAGTAGACGCCATTGGAATTGTGCTCGTGACGACCAATCAGGTCGCCCCCAAACGGCATAAAAACACGAGCGTTTGAGGGTTGTCAGACGCACCGACACCCTGCTGTCGCACGCACAGGAATGCAGAAGCTTTGACTGGCTTCATTGTTTGACACAATAAACGGAAGGCGGGGTCGCTACGCTAGTCGCGCGGCTGAGGACAACTAAATCAGCGCTAGCTCCAGCCACCCCCACCAAAACTGGCGGCATGGCTAATGGAACGGATGAGTGATGTGTTGTGATACGATAAGCAGAGCTCCGGGAAGGGGTTAAAGGGAGGGTTGATGGAGTACCCTGTCAGCGCGGCAGTGTTTCATTATGTGAACAGATGGTTAAACAGCAGCACCTTTAATGGCTTCCGCGCCATGCACAGCCTAGCTGAGGCTTAGCGCTCTCTCCCGATGCTTATTACGACAACCCCCCCACCTGTGGAAAAAGAGAAGAGGCACAGTACCTAAAAACCAGCCAGGCCCTGGGCTAGCTTTGGCTGGTTGACCACGAGAGAGGCGTCCAATTTGACAATGGGAAATGCATGTGTGGCAATGAACCCCTTCAACAAACACGCATCTACACTAAATCTACCAGCACACGTATGCATTAAACACACACACACACACACACACACACACACACACACACACACACACACACACACACACACACACACACACACACACACACACACACACACACACACACACACACACACACACCATGGGAGTCAGTCTGAGTGATTGACAGTGTTCTTAAATCCTAGATGAGCCATACAGAGTGGGTAGGAAGGTTGTCATGACCAAGGGAAAATGGCCTCAAAGTCCTTCTAGCTTCAGCTGGTCAAAGATAAATGCTTTAACGTTCAGAAAACAGTTACCAGTACCAGTAATACCATTTATGATTTTTTTTTGTGATATTAAATTTGACCAAAAGGTGGATACTGTCAAGAGCACCATGGGAGAGTTGCAGCAGCAAGAGACATATCACTAACAAAGAGGCTGGGTTCAGATTCAGCCCTCCATGGGCTTCTGGTTGAGTGCACTCAGCCATAGCACGCTGGCTAGCAAGCTGTGGTGAAGAGCCTGCAGTCACCATAGCTGTGAGATAGAGTGGTTCTCCCGGAGAAGCTGCTGAAAGTTGAACGCAAATGTGAAGCTTTGTCATCTTTTGTAAAACACGAAAACCCTGACTTAAATGGCTGCTATTATAACCAGGAAAATATTCCTGGTTAGGATCACTCATGGAGGTTTTTGAAGCGATTTACTGAATGACAGATGTAATGTACACACAGTCACATTCAGACATATTATTTCTTTTGATTTTCACACACAGATCTTAAGCTCTTGTTCTTTCATTCGGTCTTGCATTACAACTTGTGCGGTAATAATGTTAATTTTTATTCATTCATATTTTGTAGGTAAAACAAGCCCATAGAGCTGAGTGGCAGCTATATTTGACATGTTATTTGTGCAAACGTGTATCAGCTGGAGCGCATCTCCAACGCAGCATGTTTTAACTGAAAGGGTGAGACAAAGAGAGAGACTGAGGGAGAGAGAATAGACCTCTGCACCCGGGGAGAAACATTAAATAACCCACATAGACTGCAAGCTTTCTTGCATGAGCAAGCATGCACACACAATAGACACACACAGACACACTAGAACACAAGTGACTCAGACAGCAACTCCAGCACGCTACAGCAAGCAGGGGCCAGAGTGGAGTGAGGGTAGGAATACGAGAGCGAGGGAGACAGAGACAAACACACCTGACCCACTCATCTACACTGCTTGCATTCCTGCATACACACACAAACACACACACACACCTACCCCCACACACACATACACACACATGCTCTGATTATGATAGCACAGTCACCGCGTCTCATTTGTGAAATAGTGGAAAAATAAATGCAAGTCAAAATCCAATTATGGTCAGTCCTCAAAAATGAAACGAGCATGAAACACACGCATGCAATTTCGATTTCACTTCCAACAGAATTCATTCTGAAATCAAACAAAGTCACAGGGGATTTGTTTTTTACTTCCAATTACAACAGTAGATTTTGGCGCACATTCAAATTCACGTTCCTCTGATGTTTTTATCAATTATTTGACGAAGTCTTCCCGCATACAGTGCCACCCCATCGCTGGCAGGAACAAAGAGAGTAGCGTGAGCCGGCTCCCCCCTGCGTGATACCCCCTGCTGGGATCTGATGCACGCTTCAGCACACTTGTGCGCACCCCCCGGCCTCCATGCACACGCATGCACACCCTTGCCCACACACAGGGTAATGGCAAGACATCCTGTGCGGGGCAGCTGTGCTACAGTACAGACACATGGTGCTGACAAATTGTAATGGGTTTAGGCACTCGGGCAGTACCCCCAACAGCAATCTTAGAAGGATGCTAAATATAACGACAACATTGAAAACATGAATACGGGCCAATGAATGACTAACGACTAGTCCTCTGGTGCTAGTGCTGCTGGTTCTCTTGAGCAGCTTGGTGGTTTGTGTTTTTCTTGTGACGGTGTCAACAAGCATCAGCTGAAGAGGTGTCCTTGACCATGAATCGTCCCTCCGCCCGATGGCGATGGGGGTCAGAGGTGAAGAAAAGGTGGACACTACTTTGCCACCCCATAACACTTGAATATTTGCAGTCCTTGAAGAATACTAACTAAATATAAGAAAAATATATATATTCTAATATATTCATGTGTCTATATTTAGTATTTCTATCAATCGATGCATATATTTCTTACTAATTAATCACATTTGCTGGGATTAATCACGATAAATCACTATTTTCTTCCTAAAATTTAAAAATTATGTTATTACTGTAGGTCAAACCAAACGAATGAAAACACTGTTGTTTAATAGCCTCTTTCACTTTGAAAACAGATTCTCTCCTGTGAACCACAAATTCCCAATAAAACCATCAAGGCCATCAAAATTCACTGTCATCTTCAAAAAGGCAAGATGACAAGGCATGGTGCTTGGCTTGCTGAAGGATGTCCATCCCCCTGCCCTCTCTGCCTTCCTACAGAGTGTGTTCTCACGACAACATGGTTCCTCACGAGGTTAGATTATTAGAAGGGTCTTCTAATGCAATTCGAATGATTTCTCTCAGTCCATCAGTCAGTTTCTAGCTGTCCAGTTAGCCAAAGCATGAGTTACCTTCTCACTTACAGGTTTTGTTATTCGCTGAGTACCACACTCCTGTCATTGATACTGCTCAAGCCCTGTAGTTTCGGTAGGTTTTTTTGTTTGAGGGTCTTATTTTTTGGACAAGTTACTTCAGATTACTTTTGTTTTCTCCAAAGATCCGTCTGGCGACTTTTTGTATTGAAACTTTCTGCCTAAAACTCCTTCCTTGTCCTTTTCCATCCTAAGCCAGAATGGCTAATGGCTGTTCCGTTTTGCGGCCCATGTCGTCCCATAGTTCAGCCGCCACAGGAAGTACATTTTGTGTTAAGTCGTTCAAAATTAACACGAAGATTAACGCATTCATTGACAGCACTAACTTGATGATTCAGCCACAGATTGTCTTCCTAGAAAGCGGGAGAGACAACAACAGGATTGACGTGTATTTTCCCGCCCAAAGCTTGTGGCCACTTACGGCCGGCAGGAGGCCATGACGGTAGAGACGCAGATGCCTTAGCGATGGAGTTTGAAAATCGTTTATTCAGAAGGCAAACAACTTAATAAGCGGCGGGACCACATTTAACAAGTTGAGGGGTAAAAATAGTGGTGTGAGGGGGTGTGGGAAACACGATGTCAGGCGCTCAGCTATCACAGCCAACCTTATTCAAGATTCGGATTTCAAGATAGAAACTCGGTTACCCACTGGCTGGTCAAACGGAGGTAAACAGAGCCGCCCCTCCCTTCTCTGCTAGTACCTGCTCACACACACACACACACACACACACACACACACACACACACAGACACACACACACACACACACTGAGCAGACACGGACACACACACAGCCTATGATCTGCTTCCAAGTCTGCTAGCAGTCACCATGAAGACAGGATGGGAGAAATATGTGCGTGAATGGGCCGACTGTCGGAATACATATAGACATTATCATGTCAGATAGACCCACACATGCTGTCAAAGACCCACATGCACACACAACGCTGTCAGATACACCCACGTGCACAACGCACACACTGCCAAGGGGGGTGATTTAGAGGAGTGAAGGCAGAGCTCAGCTGAGTCCAAACGCTCCTCCTCTTCCTCCCCTATGGATCAACTCTCTCTCTCTCTCTCTCTCTCTCTCTCTCTCTCTCTCTCTCTCTCTCTCTCTCTCTCTCTCTCTCTCTCTCTCTCTCTCTCTCTCTCTCTCTCTCTCTCTCTCTCTCTCTCTCTCTCTCTCTCTCTCCATTGCATAGTCAAACACACTTGCTAGCCTATGTGTGTGTTTGTGTGTGTGCCCATGTGTGTTTTGTGTGGATTTTGCCATGTTTTTCTCATTCCTCATTAGGTTACTGACACCAGCTCGTCCATTGATCAGGTTCCATGTAACCTCTGTGATTTACGCCCCTCTCTCTCTCTCTCTCTCTCTCTCTCTCTCTCTCTCTCTCTCTCTCTCTCTCTCTCTCTCTCTCTCTCTCTCTCTCTCTCTCTCTCTCTCTCTCTCTCTCTCTCTCTCTCTCTCTCTCTCTCTCATTGTTTTAAATGGTATAATTATTTTATTAACAAACCTTTGTGTTTAACAAGAATCCTAATATGACAACATTTCTTCTGTGCTGTAATACCCCAGAATAATGAAACGTTTGGTCAGGCTAGTGCGAAATTTGCAGTCGCCCCTCACAAAAAGTTAGCTTGTTGACCATGGGCATTCTAACACGTGTCAGGCCATGGTCAGCAGCAGCAGCTAGCCGCTTGCAGCTAGCAGCAGGGTTAGCATTTAATGCAGACGAGGCAGCCTGGCAAGCCTGCGGGGTGCAGCAGACCCAGTTACAAGTCACATTTAAAACTGTGTGTGTGTCTGTCTCTGTGTGTGTGTGTGTGTGTGTGTGTGTGTGTGTGTGTGTGTGTGTGTGTGTGTGTGTGTGTGTGTGTGTGTGTGTGTGTGTGTGTGTGTGTGTGTGTGCGTTTTTGTGTGTGCGTGTGCATATGTGTGGCCTCAGTAGTTCCTTGAGCCCCCAACCAGAACAGGATAGAGACCCGGAGCCAAAGACGCTACCAGAGGAACTGGACTCACACTGAAGCAGCGAGCCATCTGTCCCTCGGGGAAACACACACACACAGACTCATGCACGGACACGTGCACAGTGCACACACACACTCACACGTAGACATACTCTCAAACACATACACACACACACACTCGCACGCAAGTTCTGGCCCACAGACAAACACATGCACACAAACACACACACATTTGCACACATACTGATATGCACACATACACCAACATAAGTTAACACAAACGCAGTTGACTGCAAAAAGTGTTGGAGCGAAGTATACACATAATTCTCATCAAACAGCTTATGCACACTTCCTGGAGCCCAATGCCCATCGCCCGTGCAACATCCTGTCACCCCGGGTCACTTCCTGTGACTCCCTCCCTTTCCCTCATGCTGTCCATTCTCTTCTATAACCGTACCGCAGACCTTATGATGCAACATGAATGAACAAACTCATCACAGAACAGGGCCCTGTGTGCCCTCTCAATCACATCCCCTCTGGTCGCAGGTTTTAGTCCCTGACCTGGAAACGACCCCTTATCTCTGTAGTCCCATAGCGACATCCATCCAAATGCTTCAAACCCACTCTATATAGAGTCCATATGAATGAATGGAGAACAAACAATTGAATAAACAAAGCAACCAAAGAACAGACAACGACAAGAAAAATAAAAAAACGAACTACAGAGATATCAAAGCCCAAACGCCAGATTTTCCTCTGAAGGTCTCGGCTTTGTCCCAACCCTGTAACAACTTCGTACCAGGATAAAAGCGTCTCAGAAATTCCACTGTGTGTTTGAGTTTGCTTTTCTTCACACCAAAATCCAATGCAGCTCTCCAGTGGTCACGTGACCAGCATTACCAACAACACCACCAGCTTCACCATTGTGTCAGTACCGAACAGGTGCAAGGCGGACTGACCCTGAGGGGCGGCAGCAATAACACAATCTGTTCCACAAAACCATGTTAGCCGCAGTAAGGTTTTCTTCCACAGGAGCTGTTTGACCACACATAATGGCTTGATGGGATTACACAATGCAAGGAAGCAAATGTTGTGGACTTGAATGTACCAGTGTTGGCCATCAAAGCGTAGAAATGTGGATTGTGTGTGTGTGTGCGTGTGTATGTTTGAATGTACGGTATGTATGTGTGTTATACTCTACTGCTCTGAATTTCAGGCAAACAGTCTCTGTGATCAGAATAACATACGGTCAGGGACAAACACGCACACATACAAACAGACTCAGAGTCTAATACACACACACACACACACACACACACACACACACACACACACACACAAGGCTGGCCTTGAGTGAATCAAGAGTAAAGGGACAGCAACTGAACATCGTAACAATCTATAAACACAGCGAGTACTATAACCCAGCGAAGGGTTCAGCGGCCACGGCAGCTGTGTCAAAGTACATTAACTCACTCACAATGTTCACGCAGTCACCTTGCATTCAGTAAGCATGGGGGGGGTGGCTGTGTTCAATAAGGTTTAGGTACTATTCTTGGGGTTGCTTAATGGTCGGGACACAGAGTAATTTAACACCCCCCTGTCCTTATTCTCCACTGTGACCTTTAAGGCAAGCCGAGCCGTTTTGTCTTTATCGCACGTAACCTTTTTATCTCGCCCGCAGTACTGTTCATCCACTGTGCAGCTGCCAGCCTCGCTCTTATGCATTTATCTCCCTCTCTTTTTCTCTCTTCGGCTTTCTGTTACCCGTTCTCAGTTCTCCCTGTTTTATCCGAGTCTCTCGTCCAATCACCTCTCTCGGCAGTGACCCGTCTCATAATAATAATGACACCAATGATGCGATCAACGGTAAACCTCTGATCACAGATCGCAAACAAAGTTGGCCTCCAATGTAATCACACCAAAGGTGAAGGTGAACTGCAGGATTTCATTGAAATGGACGAGGAGCAAGAGACACCTATTAGAACTATATATTTTGATTTGATTGATTTTTTAATACGAATGGTGACTTGATTTCCAGTGAGGCATAGGTAGCCGACCAAAACATAGATACAAATAATGTAACAACAGATACGCTCCCACAATCGTTGCTACGGATGACAAACGCATTTGGTAATCTCGGGTAATCTCATCAGATCCCATTTTTCTCTCTCAGTCCTCAGTTCTCATGTGTTTTTTTGAATGTGTGCGTGCAGGCGTGTGTGCGTGCGTGTGTGTGTCCGTGGTGCTGCACGCTAGCTGAGGACATCCATGCTTGGTGGAGCTTCGTTGCCGTGGTAGCACCTCATTATGTAAATGTGCTCCAGACAGTGTAAAACTTGCTTCAGGGACCGGCCGCTGGCTCCTGCGCTATATTTAGCAGCAGGCTAAATACTTCCTTTTCTACCACGTCGTGCCTGATGTGACACTTTTAGAACAGCTGCCTAACACTCATAAGTTTTCAAGATCACATAGCTTAAGTTGTTGAGATGGACTTTTTTCCAAACATCTTGCAGCAGTAGAGAATCCCACACATGCACAGACCCCCACACACACAAAGACATACAGCTTCCAAGAGAGGCCATGAATGGCCTCTCTTGGAAGCTGTTCTTACATAGCAAGCTTTCTCCAATGTCAATCCTTCCTTTACGCTCCATCCCACAATGTGTCAGTCCAAGCCACAGTATTTCCGCCACACACACACACACACACACACACACACACACACACACACACACACACACACACACACACACACACACACACACACACACACACACACACACACACACACACACATACACAGTGACCCAAAGATCCAGGCAGGCCATTGTATTTATTTAACCCTAGTACTGAGGACTGAATGGTGGTAAGGAGGGTTTGGGAGACAGCCTCCTCACCCCTCCTCACCCAGAGCCACAGACAACAAACTCTGACTCAACACTTCCTTTCTCATCAGCCGAGCTGTTTAGCCCGACAGCAGACTTGAGCGCCGGCTGGAAGGGATGATTTCCCCGGTCTTAGCCAGCCCCGCGTGCCGGCCGTTTAAAGGTATAAATCTTAACTGTGTTCACCGCAGGGTATATTCTGCTGAGTTACAGCAAGCTGTTGTTGTGGTGGCTACTAAACATAATATCTTCTCTGAATAAGCTGATGGAGGCAGGTAACGCGGACGCATCGCAGCCTAATCGCTGCTCTGTGTGTGCATGCGTGCACATGCGTGTGAGTGTGCGTGCGTGCGTGCATGCGATATGGCAGCATTGTGGCATTCTGACTTCAAAGAACGCCTAGGGCTTTGCCTCCAGCAATGCTGGCAAAAAGGATAATCTTTTCGCTACTTAAACCAGAAGCAATTGTTCACTCTCTCGCTCGGCACCCAACAGCCATCTCCCCTCCAAGGCTTCTCTCCGGGCTGCGGGCTCCTGTTTGCTAGCCCGGCCTCATCACCTCTCCCTCATATCTCCCCTAAAGCCCAACCATCATTTTTTTACCAACTTAAATTAGTTCATCAGCAGAGGAACGTCTAATCCTCTGCAGGGCCAGAGCCGAGACGCTTTAGGCATTCATCAGCAGTGATTCTCTTCCTGGGCTCTCCCCCAATTCATCAAATTAATGGTGTCATTAATCGTTTTCTATTACGATCTTAATAGACCATGGTGTTCAACAATTCAACAATTATAATACACTGAAGGATACGATAAGCATGGAAACCCCTTATTCCACACAAAAACCACATGATGATCTCAACATGGTCATGAAACAGTTTTTCGACAGCGAACTCCACTGTTTGTCAGACTAAACCAAACTCTAGTCGAGTAAGTAAGGAGCAGGAAGTAAAGCTTAAACTGGGAAGTGTTTACTTCAAGCCATCACCCATTAAAGTAATAGCATATATAGAATATGCTGAACAGGACACAAATGCACACAGTGTCAAGCACACAGTTGCTGTGAGGGACAAGTTAGTGTTTCAGTGGTGCAAAATGCTAAGTTGAACAGCTAAAATTCCCCTTACCCAGTCTCCAATACACCAAGAGCACAGCCATGCGATTCTCACCAATTAGCATTGCAATGTCAGGGCCTGTTGACACCTGGCAGGGGTAAAATATCGGGAGATCATTGTATAATGTTTCCCAGGACGGTGGAAAAATACTACTCATAGGACGCTGTGCATGGAGAAACATCAATTCGACTTGCGTCCATCTTGGCCATTTTTTTGTCCAAATGCCAGCTGGGTTTACCCCCCTAGCTAGCAAGATGGTCACTTGCTAAATAAGGCCTATGCCACACTATCCTGACATTTATCCACGATGTCCTCCTGTGCAGATAATCGGTTGGTTGATAACAGGATCATGTCCCAACTTGACTTCTCCTATTAAGAGTGCTGAACAGAAATTGAAGCAGCCAACGTAGACCTGGTATTTAGGATCAGGATTTCCTAAATGGCAGGGTGGACCATTATGGCTCAATGTGACCTTTAAACCCATTGTCACAAAAGCCACACTAAACACGTATGTGCACTAAAACCTTTCCTTTTAAAAAATGTCAAATCCTGTCTTTGGATGGGATTAACCACAAATGTGCTGAGTGTATTTTTGTAAAAAAAAAAGAAAATACATAAACCTGCTGCAATACAAAAAACACAAATGGGATAAACCAACACCTGGATGACAGAATTTTGAAGGTTACCATTATTTGAATGGCAAGAAATAATCAGTAATTCAATCATTAATTAAAAGTGGATCTTAGCCTTGAAACAGCACAAGTGAACGCAGGGGAAAGAAGAAGAAATAGGAAAGGAAAGATGAAAGAATATAGAAGACAAATCAGCAACAAATGCTGACACTTTGTCGCCGGCATTGGGTCTCGAAAATGACAATCGGAGGCAGGCATGATTATCCGGGACAGCTAGAGACAGCCATTAATAAAGCCTTTTACCTAAAAAAAACCCATGCAGCAGCACAGTGGATTACCAGCAGCTGGCTTACTAATGCAGTCAGGTATTTAGAGTCTCCGCTAGCCAAACTCTAACCCCCAGAGCAACCAGAGGAACAGGCAGAGAATGAACCATATTCTGTGAAACAGGATCCACCAAATAATGTGTAATGGGGGACAAGTTAGAGCAATTTATTAAGAGTTGTGTCAGTAGGACCTCTTAGTATTCATTTGTTCTATTTCTTCTTTTTGTACGCCACTTAAAGAAACTAGTTTGAATTTTGTAGGTGTCAAAGTTATGTTTTATCATATTATGCTATTCATCTATAATATCATGGTCAACTCAAAAAGCGGATGAATAAATAAACCATTCAAAACGAACATAAACCATCAGGAAGACTTTTTGTTGAAATCTGCGACAACAGCGCAAGCAGATTAAGCTGGGAATCAATGCCTAAAACTCACGGAGGCGTGCGTGTCGCCGTTGAGTAGCGAGTGGAACAGACAAGCCCTCAACCTTGGCAAACACCTCACCGCGATCCGCAAGCAGAGCCCACGAGGGAGAGTGGCAGGTTTCTGATGCGACACAAGCCAGCCTTACTCCAGGCAGAGTGGGTCTGCGTCAGCAGCACCCTAACAGGCCAAAATAACCCTCCTTGACAGACAGGAAGACCCTGCTCACACCAAGAGCTCCTTCTAGGCTCTGCATATTCTTCCACACAATACAATAGTCCCTATACATTAATAAAGCTTAAATGTTATGAATTAATATGAGGGTTTACTTTCGGGAACAGAATGGAAAAGTGAAAGAACTCCTGATATTGAGTTAACGAAAGATTTAACATCGATGTCTATATAACTCTTAACCGCAATAATGTCCATTTTTTTACTGTTAGAGAGACTTGCTTGACCAACACAACTCACACAACTCTCTTCGTCTCGAGCAGCCTTTCAGCAAAGCAAAACCCTCCGGATCCAAACGTTTGAATGACACTGGTGTGGGCAGCATCTTGTTCTGCCAATGAGATTACAACAAGATCTCCAACGCAACGCCGGCCAAGTGCTACCTCGGCCGTGATTAATGAAGTGCCCTGCAAACTCCTCTCTGGGAATCTATTGATTGAGTGCGCAGTGGTCTGGGCTGGCCTCAGCCTGCATTAATCTGCCAACAAAATATGCAAGATGTATCTCCTCCGCTCCTTTCAGTGGTGCGATTGCAAGGCAGATATACATTAACTGGCCGGCATTCAACACCCAATTGAACCAAAAAGTTATGCTTCTTCCATTGAGTGCCAATTACAAATCCACTGAGATTACATTGGAGCGGTAAAAGCCGTAAAACATGAATCACTTGGCAAAATTCAGAACGTTACCCCCCGGTGGTAGATATTTCGGTCAGCACAATCCTGAAAATGAGTCGTACAATTTATGTACTTTGTAACCTTTGATTGTAAAATATAACTGAGGGGGTTGAGTTAACGCAGCTCCGTCGAGTTGAAAGTTATGAGACTCTAGGGGGGTACTGTGAGCCTAGGGGGGCGAGAATGTCATACTTTGACACGTCACTTTGTCCAAGCCACTCTTCCTCACAAGGACACAGCCGAAGCCAACGCTAACGCTAACTGATGTGCTGAAATCAAGGCGTCTCCCTCTCCCCGTCAATTTCTCCCTTTTGGGCAGCGACATGCCCTCTCTCGCTCCGCATCACATGGGTGTGTGCATGTCCTCTTGTACTGCTGTGAGATCTTTTCATATGGGTCATTGCCGACTAGACTGAAGAATAGGAGAAGAGAAATAATACATTTTTAGGACCGGATTTATACTGAGACGGAAACCAAAGTCAAAGGTTGCTGCTGTACTTCTCAGACTGGGGAGTCTCATATGGGTCTCAGGTGGTGGGTCTGAATGAATGATTATTCGCTCTATAGGTAGGTATTCAAACATTAGGTCAGCAATGCTTTGATTTTTCTATGCACATGCCCATGCATATTTGCGAACTGCAGGTGGAAGTTTAGGTTACCCAGGGTTACCTTTTGTTTGACTTTGTTTGTTTCCATAGAAATAAGAGGTTAATAATGACCATAATCTAGCATCTATTTCAATGTCTTAGGAAAAACTAGGACCAAATAAACCAGAAGCCATACCGAGTCATAATAACGGATTGGTAATTGAATAACATGAATTGAATTTCCCTTTCGGGTTAACATAACTAGTCCTGCCGTGCAATTTTTGAGAAAAGTTCAGACCAACTATTTACTTTGTGATGATTGGAAGTAGGCTACTCTCGTACTATGGTAACCATTATTATGTGACATTGTAGAAATTAAAAGTAAAAAACGATCATTGGATTAAAAACACGATACTGCAACAGTGGGCAGCACCGTCTCCGATCCAGGCAGGGAAAGATCCAAAAGATATTGATTATCACTCCCAATATTGGAATATTCGTTCAGAAAAACCTGACGAATATTCGAAGCTTGAAGTTATATATTCAGGTCAGCCCTGGTCTCAGTTTTATTAGATAATGTCTGCAATGTTCCGCCTCATCCATGATTCATAGCCATGAGCAATAGCCACTATACGAGCATGATCTCATATGGAGCCAATCAACGACCACGCATGATGAACCAGAGCCAGCTGTTTGCCACGGGGGATGATATTTAATATAGGATAGCTTATATTAAGGCAATATAATAAGGCAATTGGCAACACAAAGAACAAGCGTTGATGTTAAAAAGTCCATTACATCATGTTTGACGTCCTGCTCTTCTTCTTGTTTGGTCTATACCTGCCTTTTATAGTCTGTATGGTTATTCCAAAGGTTTGAATCTATCTATTCTCCTTAAAGGTACAGTGTGTAGAACTTACTCTCCCTCGTCTTGACATTTCAGCCAAGTCCGTTCCAATAAATGCCAATCAGTTATATATCTTGCATCTGTCAAAATGATGTGGTTAAGATTTTAAGAGGTTTTATTTTAGTGTACTTGGCAGCCGTCAGCTATAAGTAAGTACAATAAGCTGTGAGAATATTTGTTTCGATGTGACTGCGCCTGCCCCTGTATAAAATTGCTCTGGGCTCATTTCTGACAAATCACAGACTCTCATCCGTGATTGGCTCGGAGAAACCTGCCAATCACAATACTTGAAATAAAATATTCTCAAATGCAGAGAAACATCCTCTCAAATAACCCTTTTCTTCAACCCTGTGAGGCTTGTGGCAGATGCAGCCTATATATTATGTGCAAATATACCACACACAGGACCATAAACAGCATGTACAGAACCTTGAGGAACGCTACATATCAGTCAATACCCAACATGGCAACATTTACACCGCACTTGAATGTGTCATCCTAACCTCCTTGAGATGCAAAATGAGTGAACGGCTTCAGAGTAACATGTCTCTAGTAGAGCAGATCCAGAGTCGTGGGGATTCGGAGCATTAAGAAAGAGAGGGTTGAGCGGGCTGCACAGAATGTACAGTAGGGGGTTGGGGGGGGGGGGGGGGGGGGGTCTGCTGGATGTCTGGGTAAAAGGCCATTGAGAGGTTCTAGGAGGTTCCAGAATATTAACAGCGAAACATGCGAGAGAGAGCGAGAGAGAATGAGAAAGAGAGAAAGTGTGTGTGTGTGTGTGTGTGTGTGTGTGTGTGTGTGTGTGTGTGTGTGTGTGTGTGTGTGTGTGTGTGTGTGTGTGTGTGTGTGTGTGTGTGTGTGTGTGTGTGTGTGTGCAAGAGAGAAAGATCCAGAGAAAGAGCTAGAGGGTGCTGGAATGTGAAAGAGAGAGAGAGAGAGAGAGAGAGAGAGAGAGAGAGAGAGAGAGAGAGAGAGAGAGAGAGAGAGAGAGAGAGAGAGAGAGAGAGAGAGAGAGAGAGAGAGAGAGAGAGAGAGAGAGAGAGAGAGTGAGGGGGAGAGAGAGAGAGAGAGAGAGTGAGAGAGAGTGAGGGGGAGAGTGAGAGAGAGTGAGAGTGAGAGTGAGAGAGAGAGGAGATGTAGACAGAAAGCAATTGGGTGAGAGAGAGATACAGCGAGTGAGAGACTGAAAGAAAGGCAGAAAGACAGAGGGAGAGAGCGTGGAGAAGCCAAACGGTTCTGGCTGCGACCCGGCTAGACTCTGGTTTTAGTCACCAGGAACAGGTGGTGGCCTGGGTTAAAAGAGTGTGTTGGTTTCACTGCCCATGATCTAGGTCCTAGGTTCTTCACTGAGGACATGTTGGCCCTTCTCACAGCCAAACCACATACAGCAGAATGACCGAATCCCGGATTTGCAGAGGTACTTGGATCAGGATCTATTGATGCATGGAAATATATTCTCACATGCTCTGGATTAAGAATGCGAAAAAGGTCAGACAATCCTATACCTACTTACTTACTACTAGAGATTACACTCATACAATCTGACTTTATGCATCTCCACCTTTATCTTCAGGGGAGTGTATTCAATATTCCACCTCAAATTGAACAAAGCAAGGTTTAAAGAAAAAGGGCGGAAAAAAAATTGCTTGATTCGGAGCTAAAACTTTGATTTTATCCTTTTCAGCCCCAAAACCTCATTCAATAACATTCCAAGAGTAGGACTGAAACAAAATAGCAATTCTGCTATAATAGTATCTCTATGTGGGATTGTTTACTATAATGAGACCTGTGTTGCTGTAGCCGAGCCAATTCTTTTATTTTTCTTGTAATTTCCTTATTTTCGTTTAAATAAATATCGTCCTTTGTTTTAAACTTCCACAAAATGTGTTCCAAGTGTAAATAGCTTACCGCTCTGTTGGTTCTATAGCAGACCTGTTTGTTTCCCCTGGGTGTCACTGAGGTGTCACACCTCCGAGCCCAGCTTCAGTGTGCTTTCTTTCTTTGTTTCAATGCCACCGTGATGCACACTACAATGTTATGTGCTCATGAACCTGCTGCCACAGCGTTCATTGAATAAATAACTTAAAAACATATTTATGTACGTTTGTGTATTTTGTGGTGTCCTTGTGTATGACACCTGGGCTTTCGGTTTCATAGGGTATACTGTATAGGCTGGTTTTGATATGTGTCTTTGGTTTGGTTTGACTCAACAAAACACATCAACAAGAGCAGAAACATGTGCGCTACATTGGCCCATGCAAGCCACTTCATATTCGACTCATTTAATAACCATAAGAGATCTAGCTACTGGAAGAACCAACACCTATATTTTTAGCCTAACACATTTTAACAGCAAGTCTGAACAGGGTGCAATAGAAAGTAAGTAGGTCAAATGTTTGAGTGAACACATGCTGCATAGATTGGTAATGAGTGGATTTGTAATATTCTGATAACTCTATCTTAAGTATCGTTTGTTACTGCTTTGTTTTGTGTTATGTCTTTCCATTTCAGTACCTAACCCTCCCTGGAAGGAGGAATCCCACTGCCATGATCCATCTCAAGGTTTTAGCCTGTATGTGGGCCGTATATTTCCATACCCTTCCAAGGGCTGGAGACAGTCATACAACATGGGCGAAGTCCTTTGATACTGTCACTTAAGGCTGTACAAATATGATTCTGTAGAATTGCCATGTACACGTGGGGTCAGTCTTCAAAGAGATTTTTCCCCTAATAGCCTACATCTATTTCATGGTGATGAACCATTCAATGAATCAAACAATATATGATTTCTAAATTCCATCCAAAATACTCTACCTCAGTAACATTTACTTATAATGGAATTTATTTAATGAAAAGGGCATTGTCAACCAACCAGGTAAGAGAAGGTTGAGCTCATTGCAATGTGCTTTGAGAGAGTGGAAGAGATGCCAATGTGACAAAGCTCCTTCCTTCTCCACCATTCCGCCCATGCTCATAGACACTGCAGATATAGGCCTACCTGTGTAACGGCATTTAGCCTATCTCTGAATAAACCACGTGTTGAAACATTACACTCTTCCGAGTCAGACCTGGTTCCGAAACAAACCACGATACCAGAAGATAAAAAATACGTTTCATCAGTCCCTCTACAACAGCAACAACACAACGTGCTGGTATGAGGTCGTATCCTAAATGCTATTTAATGTGAATCGACGGGTCTACACACAGCAACCTGCCCGTGCGTAACATATCGTGCGCCTCATCCCTATGTGAAAAGCTTCAGCCGGTCCCTCCATGCGGTGGATCTGGCAACCGTCTCCGCGGCGTCTCCATGGCAATAGATAGGCACTGTGCCTCTCGTGCAGAAGGCTGATTTCACGCACAGAGTCACGAGACCAAACTACGCTCGCGAAAAGTGGAGGCAACACGGCTACGTCACGGCTATGTGACGTCACGGCACCACACACCGATAAGAATTCAACGACAGTGATTCCCCTGGTTGAACGACAAGGGGACAGGGACGTTGTGATTCAGAAGGACGAAAAATGTATCGTTTGTGTATCCGTCACCTAGATGCTAAAGTGGCAAACGGCTGCTCCAAATAAATCAAATGTAGACCTATTTATAGACGAGACGTGCTACACCGTTCAATAGCCAATGATTGCCACTGGGGTTCTTTGTTTAATTAAGTGGTTTCCCCTTCCTGGCTAAAAGTGCACTAGAAACACGAAAAAACACAAAAAAATACATTATTCCCCCAAACACCTGACTAAACCACACAGATATTGCAGTTGGTACGGTAAAATATCTTAATGTGTCCCCACAGCGCATGTGTTCGAGTGCATGGCTCTCAATCGGCGGGGAGTCTACTGGATGCTTCTTGGAATCCTCAAAGGATGCGCATGCAGGGAGTGATTGGGCGCGCGGTCGCTTTAAAACAGTGTGTTAAGGGGGCAACCATCGGTACACGGGAAGGGTCTCCTCTTACCCTTGGAAGCATCCTTTTCTTCTTTAGGCTTCGCCACCTTTCCACTCATAGATCCCAGTGATGGTGTAAATTCCCGCGTGAGACAAGGTTCGCAATCCTTTTAATCGCTCACTGTCCTCAATTAAATTCTTATCAAATGTGCCAGGTGCCGAGATAAGGGCTCTGTGGAGAGATGGTTATAATTAGAACTTACAGAAAAAACACTGGAAACATAATCAAAAGGTCAACGCAGAAAGAGAATAACGAACAGCCAATAGCCTATGCCATATATAATTGAATAGCACTCTCTAAACGTGGCAACGGGGCAATTAGGCTACCGTTTCCACAAAGGCTTTCAAACAAAGCAAAGCAGTCAGAGTAGTCTACACGTTGTGGCTCTTTACATCTCATACTAACATTTGGAAAACACGCTCGACGTACCTTATCTCCTCCACGTTTTCTGCTACATCAATGCACATTGATAACATAAAAACGCTCCCTCCGTCAATGCTGATCCGTTATGTGGCATGCAAGGATAATCACGACCTGTTCTGCTGTGACAAAGAGCGGAACAAAACAGCGTCGAAATTGAGCGCACGTTCTTCCGGAGGTTCCAATCGACGCAACAATAAAATGGAACGGATAAAAAAAAACGGTAAGATTAGACTACACTGTCCCCTTTCTATGGGGTGATACAGAAGAAAAATAGAAAAGCATCCGCTTCGAAGCAATTCAGTCCTAGTCTGTACCTTGCTGCTTATTTCTAGGGGGCCAGCGCTGCGCTGCGATACAACCCGAATCAACAGGAGAGGGGAAATGAGCGCTGTTGTGCATCGTTGCAGCGCAGACGGTCCGCTATTGGAGAGCTGTTTTCGTTTTTCATAACACTCTTTCCAAGAGAAAACATCGGGAAATCGAGTTAATTGCTCATAAACATTTCTGAAATGTAATTAGGTCTCTCGCTGTTTAGATGGACAGATTTTCAAACGTGTAATATATCAAGTTATGTGTCCGGTTATGTCAAAACAACGTGCGTTATACGATCTTATGGAAAAATTACGGTTTAATTAGTTGTCAACGTTGGATAAACGTACGAGAAGACCAAATGAGCAACAGCCAAGTAGGCCTAATCCTAATCCGTCAATCATGATGTTCATTTGGCAATTTTCTATAGTCTACAGTCTGTCACGTGGCCACATAATAAACAGATATGAAACAAAAATAACACCACTGATTACATTGAAAACACGTCCAATGATGAATGGGGTAATCAAGAACTCGCTGGATCACCTTACCTGTGTGGGCTAGTCGAACAAGTCGTATGCTGATAACTGTTAACTGTTAAGTGTGGACAAGTGGTCTAACAACCACTTGTATTCTGAAAGCCCCCCCCCCCCCCCCCCCGGGCGTAATCACGTGCCCCACCCACTATAGCGCTGTTTATATAGTACGCCTAGGCTACGAAAGTTGTAAATATATTTAGCCTCCCTACCTTTTTTTGCGATGATGATGATAGGAAAAACAAATCTTCACAGGACTAAATGTAGCCTCTGAGTGAGCCTCAAACACTATCTCTATCGCTCCGAAATCCACCACCTACGTTGAAAAGGTGTTTATTTTCTCTGGCACATGCTTCGCTCTTCACATGAAGTTAAGCGGTGGCGAAGGTTTAGAAGACCCTCGGCTGAGGGTTACGAGATCTATATGTTTCTATTTTTAGAGGAAACTGGACCTTTCTTCGCATGCTCAAGTGCTGGGGTCAAAGGAGACGTCTGAGGCGCACAGTGTGGAGAACCTCCTCCAAGTTACAACACACAAACTTTTCGATGTAATTTATACTCTTGGAAATATATGCCGCTCTCTCTCTCCTTCTCTCCCTGGCCAACACACACTCACTCCCCGCTCGCACACAGTTTATAGTTACAGTAAATGCCAGCCAAGAAGTTAAACACCGATACGCAGTACGATAAATATAACAACCATCCAGACATTATTAATTAATCACTGAACAACAAGGCAGTGATTACCTTTTTCCTTCCAAAGGGTCAAACTAGGCTACATTTTTTTTATAGATAGGGTTACCGGATTATATCCGAGGATGGGAATAACTTTTATTTTAATATGCTATAGGGAGGCCTCTAAGCGTCAACAGAGATTTAGGAAGACCAGAGATCAATAGAGGCGGGGCCGTAAATCACAGAGGTTACATGGAACCTGATCAATGGACGAGCTGGTGTCAGTAACCTAATGAGGAATGAGAAAAACATGGCAAAATCCACATAAAACACATATGGGCACACACACAAACAAACACATAGGCTAGCGAGAGAGAGAGAGAGAGAGAGAGAGAGAGAGAGAGAGAGAGAGAGAGAGAGAGAGAGAGAGAGAGAGAGAGAGAGAGAGAGAGCACATTCACATTGTATCACATACTGTATCACCTGCTCAATCCTAGCCGCCCAAAACCTAGAAAGCTTAGGTTTTGTAATCTTTATGGATTGTTGGATTTGTTTGCTTTTTAGAAAATGATCCATTCATCTGCCAGCACGTATGGTGTAGCGTTGGGATTATAACAGCTTTTAGATAGTTGTAGTTCCTGTACATATGTGTTTGTGTCAACCACTTATATTGTGATGTGGGCGGACAGAGACAGAGCAATGTGTGTGTGTGTGTGTGTGTGTGTGTGTGTGTGTGTGTGTGTGTGTGTGTGTGTGTGTGTGTGTGTGTGTGTGTGTGTGTGTGTGTGTGTGTGTGTGTGTGTGTACTTCTTGCCCACCTGTGAGGGAACTACATTTATCTTCCTGTACCTACACTTTTTGGAGGTCAGGGGTTATAACCCGCCTACCACCAACCCCCAATAAGTCTTCACAGACCACCGAAAATAAACGCACAACAGCACCCTGTCATTTGTCCAAGGAGGCATAGACTTGGTGACCCTCGTATACTTTCACTTTGATATCTAACCCGGTCATTAAAATTTAGAACTTTTAATGCTTTTCATCTCTGCAGTCTCAAATATATAAATCTTTTGATTGATTGCAAATTCCCACCAATCCATTATTCATTTTCATTTTAAATCTTTAATTACTTATAATTACCTTTACCTTTAAAGACAATAGCGTTCTGGGTCATCAAACCATCGGTAAAACATCTACTACGAATACCATTTATCAAGATCACATCCTTGTACCGACTCTGCGAGACAGCTATTCAGCTATTGAGTGCCTGCCGCAAATGTAAACAATGGCATTATAACTCGTCTTTTGGGATCGATGTGGTGGTCTGTACAGAGTTTTTCACAATTAACTGCACCACCAAAGTGCTATATCGCTATTGTTGACATTTGTCTCAGGCGAATCTACACCAACTTCTCTGCAGCAGAATCAGAACAAAAATGTATTGGACAAATTATATTGTAATGGAGGTAAATATTACCGGAGAGATAGGAGAGATGGCTACGATGTTTTGATCAACCAGACCAGATTTTTGTGGAGGATTCTTCCTTCCCCACACAGGCTTTCAGGGAAGCATGGTTCAAGGCAGGCCTGTGAAGCCCTTTGAGACTTTGACTTTGATAAAAGCCTATATGCATACACAAAAAATAGACTAAACTTACATCAACTCTTACATTTCCATTGCATCGATCCCAGCTGTGCCCCTTTCAATAGCATGAGCCATCAGTTCAATCAAATCCATAATTCCACATCTCATGACCGACAGCACCTCATACACCCTCAGACGCCAAGCCGTAGCCTATATCAGGACAACACGGTCACCGTGGGACACGGTGTGGACCAACCACCTCTTTTGCAACTCGAAACTTGAAGACTGAACTGAGAATCACCCAAGGTGAAGGGTGCAGGCGCTCTGAGATGGGGCCCTACGAGGGCTCAGCCGGCTTAAAATATTTTTTCTGGGACAGACAGACATAGCCGCAGAGGGTGATTTATGCTGCGATATTGTTCCGGATGGTTCAGTCCTTCGCCTCTGGACTGTATAGCAAGGCAGCCTGCTTGAAGCTCTGCTACAGGCTGATAAGAGAACCCTGCTCCTTTTGTTTGGAGGGACAGTGCGGGCCACAATAAACTACCAGTCAGAGGGCCGTCTGCGTGCCCTCTGGACGATTCCCGCAGGGGTTACAACAAAAGAGTCTTGTATCATCGCATTTGCCAAAGATATTATCTATTTGGTAGAATATGAAATAAAAGTTTTCAGGAGCAAGTGCAATGTGTTTTACCCTGACGTGAAAATGTTTTCATTTGTAAAGATCATTTGCAAAAAGTCGAAAATGTGGACCTGAATTATTCATAATGTTGTCACACATGGCACCGCAGAATTCTGTGCGTGCGTGCGTGCGTCTGTGCATGTGTGTCTGTTTGTGGCAAACTAACAATACTCTCATACCCCAGTTCTGTTACGGACGTTGCACCTGCCCATTCATCTCCAAGCCCACCAGAGCTCAAATAGCCTGGCCTTTGTCCTCAACGGTCGGAATAGTGTCATCCAGATAGTTCTACAGTTTAATTTCTGCCACTTTGACCTTCGCACGCCACCTAAATCGATTTGGTCACTCCTAACTGAAGATTGTGTTTTTTTTACCACCCATGTCAGGTTACATATGCTGCGTGATATCCTTGTCACATGTTGCTACAGAGATAAATATGGTATGTCTTCATGGTAGAACATGCCTAAATCGATGGAGGTTATAGACTTTATGGTTAGAGCCCCACCCAAGCTATAGATTTAAGCACCTCACGAGAGCTGCGATAAATATGCTGATTTAGCGTCAGTTTAGTGTCGACAGCCGAGGCCAAAAATATGAGCAGGAGAATAACATCGATCAACCATAGGGGTTGATTAATAATATATATTAGAAGTAAGATGGTGCATTATTCATTCCAGATGGGAAACACGGGTGGTATCGAATGATACGGAGCAAGTATACCTTGTTCTCAAAAAGTCATGATTGAAGATCAGAAGAAAACATTTTACACGTTTTACGTTGAAAAATTAATTATTTTGTTTGGCAGTCATATACAGTCTCGATCCAATGCACTATGAAAAACATACAAATAAAAAATTATCAGGTGTACTGTCTTTGGCAGTTTTGAGTATACTTACATTTGAATGAATTACTTAACTACTTACCGAAAACCTTTCTGGAAAGTTCTCCCTGGACGGGTAGGAGGTGCACACTTAGTGGTGAGTGATCGTCCATCAACTCAACCTCAGCACCTCTCACAGCGGGATCTGGTCTCCCATTTTAGTGTCCAGTTTTACTCTTCACGATATTCATTACAAGTCAGTTAGTAACTAAGTAAATAAGTAATATCTTTAGTCATACAGCAAATGTACTAAACAATGTGTTACAAAGTGCTCAACAGAGATAACAGCATAAGTGAGAATTTCTTAGGTTAATTAAATAGCCATTGGACAACCAATAAGGAAGTAGCCAGAGATAGCATGACTGAGCCTCTGGCTTACATCACAATGCAAGGTCATTACTCATTATACTTAATAATTCTGCTTTACGTTATTTAATACCTAATTTGATAATGAATTGTTTTCGAAATTGGTTCTGTGGATATTCTGTGTTTATGTGCAGCACCATCGTCTGTCTGCAAAGCTTACATTAAACCGGTTTCCAACACATCACCGAACTGCGTCCTTGGCCTTGAACTCTCCATTAAAGGAAAACTCGTTATCTGGTTCCCCGTCAGCGACCATGTAGCATCTAAACCGGTCGACATTTGCGATGAGGTAGCCCGGTTAGCTCAGTCGGTAAAGCATTAGACTCTAGTCACATGCAGTGATCACAACCCTGAGATTAAGATCTGAATCTCAGGGTCGTGGTTTTTGTGTCCCACATTGGGCGCTAGTGTATCAAGGTCCACACCCCTTATAGTTGACCTTTACCAAGGCTCCTCCAGAGAAGGACTCAGGGTTGGGATGTTGGGATCTGGTTTATTGTAAGGTTTGCAGACATTGATACATGACCTGGTGCTCCATGTTGCCAGGCAGGAGATCTTTCCCTGAGTGTGTTTGGGGTGATGGCGTTCACTAGTGCACATTGATTGCTCAATGCACAACAGGTGTACAGCCTCACCTAGCCCAAGCGTCCAATCCATCTGACTCAGGTCAGCTGAAACAAGCCATCATCCACAAACACTCCACAATGGTATAATGTAGGATTTGATGTTTTCCACACTAATCTGGCTGAGTTGAGACACCAATGCCTTACTAAGAAGAAACTAGAACTGGGGAACTAAAAAATAGCTCAATATTAAAAAAATCAAAAACCAAACAAAAGAGTCATTCGGCTGATGTTTTATTCCTGGTACTGGCTGGCTTTGATGTAACAGACAATAAAAAGATGAACTACCATCTGTCAGCTGTTAAAAAGTTTGCCTTCTTTGGACTATGACAGGACTGCTGTTTTCCTTCTATCGTTTGTTTGCACCATTAAACGCCAGCATCAATTAGCATACAGAGGCCAGTGACAAATGGTATATTTCCTACTAAGGATATGGTATCCATCAATTAGCCAACATGAATGGAAGACAGAGAGGTATGAGAGAGGGATAGACAGGGAGTAAATTGGGTATTCTAAAATGTGAGCAGTTATAATGTTTTGCTCTATCAACACAGCCCATTGGAAATATTATCAAATAATTCAAATTACTGAGACGTGTTTTTGTATGTGCGGGTTCAAATTGGGAAAAAAAAGGCACAATATAGGATACTAAAGATTAGGTTACCTGGGCCTTGAAGAAATAACAGGTAAAGCTGTAAGAGAAACAACTGGTTTAATACTTAACTCTTGGTTAGGGCTGTTTATCATTATTGAGCAAATGCATTGGTTTGATATCTTTGTTATATTTATAGTCTCGCCAGAGGGCCATGATTGAAACTATCCGATAGTGAGGAGGCAGTGTTAATTACTCAAGCGTGAATTATTTAGCCATGTAATGATTTAACGAAATATTAAATGTCTCCGATCAATTTTTACCTCCACTTGAGCAGCCCCGGGAGTCCCACGGGGGCGGGACGAGGCTCAGGTTCTTTGTTAGGCCAAACCACACACGAGACAGCTGAATTGAACCATGGACAGATGCCTTTAAAAGGCCCGGAAGACCGAGTGAGCTCGAACATCGCTTCAGCCTTGACCGCTGCATTAGTTTGGATATTGATTTATTCCATGTCGATGAGCGCCCCAACAACCCACTGAGGAAAAGCGAGATGGAAACAACCCAGGATTAGATGCAGGACGTTTCAATCTGATCAAATGGGAGTTGGTAGCATGTGTTCATTATGAGCCATTGTCGATTGCAAGCTGAGCCAACTCAACCCTAAAAGCCCAGTAAATTAAAAATAATAAAATATAACATCGAATCTATTGTGGCAAACAGTAATCATAAAAAGTAGGACTATAATGGTATAAGTTAACAGTAGGCCTTATTAAGTATGAACGTGTACTTCCATAATTAAATGTGTAGCTTCTGTATATCGCTGTGAAGTGTACGAGCGTCCTCTGGTGGTGAACTTGCGGCAGTGCCCGTATTGTCCTGCACTTTTGGCCTTTGCTCAATATTCTGTTTGTTGACCTAAGCACACAAACAGAATGTGTACAGGTTGGTGGGGCCAACCTGTAGCTTGTAAACTAGGGAAACAGCGTGGCATTCCCTATCGCATACTTAAAAAGGGTTGTATTTGGAGTGTGTCTCCAATAGTGTAATTAGGTGCCGGATCTCGATGTGTGAATCGATCGCCTTGGCAGACCACAGCATGGCTCCGGTTGGACTACTTATTTCGCTGCTATGCAGTTTGTTGCTGTTAAATGACATCGGATCTGCAGGTATATATATTTTCAACCCAGTCACACGGAAATACGTGATATTGTCACGTCATTTAATTTATCTATTAATTCGTGATCTGGGACAGTTCATTTCAATGTTTTCGTGCCAAAAAGCACAAATTTCAAACTCAGGTACCAAATGTCCCTAGGCCTACAGATAATTTAGGCTATTGTTTATTTTTCTCATTGGTTTCAAGATTTTTCAACACAAAGACAAAAAAAGATTGTCCGGGAAAACTAACAGTATGACAGCTTTTGGCCACCCGTTTCTACGTTCACCTTTGATCCTGAGAAATAGTGACAATTCACGAATATATTTAATACAGATGCGCTACAGGCAAACTGCGAAGGAAAAAAGGTAGCTGCTTCATCTGTTCTTTTTGGAATTGTAGGCCTATGTCTTAATGTTTACTTTATCTATTGTCTTGTTTATTTGTAGGCTATGTGAATTAAAGTCCGCGTCGATGCCTCAGTGTCGCGAGTGGATGTTGCCATGAAATTTGTGTTTTTTTGGCACGAACATTTTAAATGACGTGTCCCAGATCACGAATGAATAGATTAAATGACGTGATAGTGACACGTATTTCCGTGAGACTGGGTTGGTACTTTTTTATGTTGTCCTCTTACTAGGGGTCGTGGGCTAATTGATACTTAACATGTGAAATGCTTATTCTTGTCCAAATGAATCATTATTTATAGACCCTCTTCTATACCATCAATGATGTAGTGCCTACTGTATTATTTTGATCGTTTACTTCTTGACTGCTTCTACGGTTGTAGTTCAGTGGATTGACATAACTCGAGTAGGCCTAATACCTTTTTGCTCGAGAAAAAAATATTGACTCAACATTTAAATACAAATATATAAAATATCCCCGCCTCCCATGTAGGCTACAAAGAGCTAACAAAAAGGATAATAGCCTATTTCATTTCTATATAATAGTTGTTTTAGCCTACATCGCTTGTGTAGAAAAAAAATTGTCAGAAGGAAGTATCCAGAATATGATATAACAATAAGATGACTATAGCCAATGACTGTATGACAGACGGTTTATAAATCTGTATGCCCAATACGACAGCCCCGGCTCCCCAGGCTCCGGACCCAGGCCTGGTATTCCTGTCGGGCCGGGCCGCCGACAGTGTCCTTCGGAGGCAGCGACGCCACAACTCGGGGATATTCGAGGAGTTCATGGAAGGAGACCTGGAGAGGGAGTGTCTGGAGGAGCGATGTGTCCTGGAGGAGGCCAGGGAGGTGTTTGAGGACGACCTCAAGACGGTACGTTCTTCGTGAGTCACTTACGTGTTCGTTAAAAGGTCCCATGGCATGAAAATTTCACTTTTTGAGTGTCATATTAATGTCTTCTAACATTAATATGAGTTCCTCTAGCCTGCCTATTGTAGCTAGAAATGGCGTTATTAGCTAGAAATGGTGTTAAGTGTAAAACGAGCACTAGCTATCCTGCTCTGCCTTTGAAAATACAAAGGTCAGACGCGCTGATTTGGATTTTTATTTTATTGTAAATACGAGCGCATGGTACCGTGGCCGCAAGCTGCTCAGGGCCACACCCCCACCCTCCACCTTGACCCGCCACTAAAAAATGCCACGTTTGTGGAAAGCTCATTGTGGGACTGGCTGGTAGTGGCTGTAATTCTGCACCACGGCTAAATCACTAACGTCTTCAAGTAGGGACAACTAAAAGCTACATAAAAGCATTCATAAAGTAGCATCCCATGGGACCTGTAAAATAATGTGGATAAGTTAAGGTGTATATCTTTAAAGACTTTGATTACCCAACTTAACACAACTCTAATAATTTGACATAATTTTTGCTTCCCAGTTGTCTTCTGCTACCATTATGTGTTACTTATCCATGTTGCTCCTAACCATTCCTTGATCGGTGGATCCCTCCCTCGCGGGCCTTTGATGAAGGGCAATACAAATCTAATGATCTAATGAAATCTAATGAACGATGCAGTGTTTAAAGCCTTTACTCTTCTATGTTTCAGATGGAGTTTTGGGCTGGGTATATAGGTAGGAAATGTGTTTCATCATTTACCAGCTAAACAATGACACAATGCATGTTTTGCTATAGTTTCTGGAATATTTGTTATTTAGTTAATAAATGTTATTGACGCAATGTATTAGCTGTGTGCGTGTGTGTGTGTGGACCTCAGACGGCGACCAGTGCAGCCCGGAGCCGTGTCAGAACCTGGGTGTGTGTAAAGACCTCCTCGGCTCCTTCACCTGTACCTGCCCCCCCAACTTCACCGGCAGCCATTGTGAGATCGGTGAGATACACGTGTCGTGATTGAAATGATGACCCAGAAATACAGACTATAAGTCCCCCCCCCCCCCCCAACGCTAGAGATGAGTCATTCACCAAATAGGCCTACAATGATGTTGATCTGTTGGATGTGGGGACTTTAACATGACTCATCGGTCGAGTTCAACCAACCTCGTCCCTCCAATGCCTCCATACAGTTCACCAAACCAAAAAGGGACATATAAATATATCAATAATTATTTTGTAATATCGCTGACTTACCCTGCCTTATCTTGACCAGTTGGACTGATAATAAAATAGAACACCACTTGTTTGGGGTGGGCTTATGTCACTATTGGCCTTTAACCAAGGGTTTGCTTGTCTGTTTGGTTCTCAGCCACACGCAAAAGGTGTGACGTAAACAACGGCGACTGCTGGCACTTCTGTGAGTCAGTGGGAGACGCTGGCACCAGATGCTCCTGCGCCGATGGGTTCAAGCTCTCTGAGGACGGACTGGACTGTTTACCAGAAGGTATCACATCTAGCGGACTCAATCCACCACCAAAGGACGCCCGTTGATTTTCCTATCGCATGTCTTTAGGGGAAGGCAGGATAATCTAGCGGTGATGGTGTTTGACTCCCAGTCAACAGGGCCTGTCTTAGAACCCGAGCATGCGCAGTCTAATTGGCGACACCCTTGAGCAAGGTGGCCGACACCAGCGACCGATACCAGCGCCTGAACCGACATGTATCTGAAAAAAAAAAAAAAAATCCTCGCTTCCCAGGCGACTACCCCTGCGGCCGGGACGTGATGACGGTGATCAGCGACATGTCGAGGCGGTCTCTCTCGCTGCTGAACGCCACCCTGACGCAGAACCAGACCACCACCAACACCACCACAGGCAGCAGCGCTGCCCCCGACACCCCCTCCGCAGCCCCGTCTGCGTCCGCGCGGCCCACCGGCGCCGACAGCGCCCCCATGCTGACCCGCTCCAGGACGGGACCTTGGGCGTTCTTGGCAGACCTGGAGGAGCACGAGGACTCCAAGCGCATCGTCGGCGGGCTGGACGTCAGCCCCGGGGAGATCCCGTGGCAGGTAGGAGGCGGAAGGGATCCCATTGTGGCTGGGGGGGCTCAGGATAGTCTAGTTCCAACCCTGATCCCCACCGTCTACAGGGTGGTTTCCCTTCGTGAGATACCCCAACCCTGCATTGCTTGTTAATGGAAATGTCTGGAAAACCAAACATCTGGTAATCCATTCGGATAAATAAGTCGTTTGTGCAGAGAGCCTTGACCATGTTGTACCTATGACGAATGACCTGTTCCTCCTGCTCCTTTGCCCAGGTGGGGTTGATCCACCGTCCCAGCGGTCTGCTGTTCTGCGGGGGCTCCATCCTCAGCGAGCTGTGGGTCATCACTGCCGCCCACTGCCTGGTGGAGGGCGGCCAGGACTTCTTCGTCAGGGCAGGTACTGCTGGGAGAGAACCATGGAGCTCGGATCATGGAGTAATAGTACATACTGGGGCCAAGCAAGAGACTTGCAATTGCAAATGTTAAAAACAGCAGATTAACAGCAATACACATTTCATCTGAAGAGAGCCAGCATCACTGATCAGGTCAGACGGAGGATATATGATACACTGTGTATGGGGGTTGGGGTGGGTGTATGCATTAGTTGCAGCTAGGAAAGGGGAAAGGAGGATGACCCAAACAACCCGAGATCAACTCAAACGAGACATTAAATAATCAAACGTGTTGTAGACAGTGTTATATCCAACGCAACTTAAATTAAGTACATTTGTCATATGAAAGTCAAACAATATATCGCTGTCGGTACAATGAGGATGTCCATAGAACCAAGTGCAAAGCACCAACAATCTCTAGGTTTACCCAATCCCCGTATCGATAGCTATGATAAGATGCTACATAACTAAGCACTATAAGAAAATATGACATAATGTAATAATGTGAATAACAGTGTAAATATACATTACTGGATCAACTGGGCATCATTCCGTTGTCCCCCCATACAGGGGAGCACAACATTGACATTGAGGAGGGCAGTGAGCAGGACCTGGAGGTGCGGGAGGAGTTCTTCCACCCCCACTACAACGCCAGCGTCAGCCTGTACAACCATGACATCGCCCTGCTCCGCCTGCAGAGCTCCATCCGCTTCTCCCCCATGGTGGTGCCCATCTGCCTGGGGCCCAAGGCCTTCGCGGAGACCCTGGTGAAGGACTGCTCCCCCGGCACAGTCAGCGGCTGGGGCCGGCTACGCTTCCAGGGGGCCACGTCCTCCACCCTGAAGAAGGTGGAGCTGCCCTTCACGGAGCGGGCCGACTGCAAGGACAGCAGCTCGTCCAGGATCACGCGCTACATGTTCTGCGCCGGCTACGAAGACAAGGCCAAGGACTCCTGCCAGGGCGACAGCGGTGGGCCGCACACCAACCGCTACCACGACACCTGGTTCCTGACGGGCATCGTGAGCTGGGGCGAGGAGTGCGCCATGAAGGGGAAGTACGGCGTGTACACGCGCGTGTCCCACTATTACCGCTGGATACGCAGGGTCATGAAGTCCCACACCCGCATGCTGGACCTGGGGCCGGACGAAACGGACAAGCCAGACCCCTGACTGAACTCACCCCCTGGGTGTTTTAGGTAGGAGGCGATAAGACTGCAGAGGGAACCGAAAGAAACATGTCCTTGCTTAATGCAGTTTGGCAATTGGTTTAAACATTCAAAAGTCGTTACTTTTTATTTTTATTTTGGTAGACATACACAGCAGTTGTCAATCATTAATAAAGGGGATTGCTTACTATATATTTTGTTGATGTGATTGTGATTGATTTTAGAAGATAATGTAGAAATGCATGATTGGGTTAGAAACACCCTATAGAAATTGCAGGTTAAATTCACAAAAAGTGCACGTTTAACCACATTTTCCCATTCTGTCTATCCAGTATGTGTCGATTATTTTAGACATCCTGGATGTATAATAGGTTTCATACAAAATGTATCTTCAGTAGTTCAACAGCGTTCATATTGTCATGTTGTAGCAATACTGCCATCTGCTGGCCGCATAATGCTTTACGACATGTCATCTGTAAAGGAGAGAAATAATAAAGGTCCCCTATTTTACATCCAGGTGTGATCTTGATTAGCCACTTCAAGCCATTTCACAACCTAAGCTCTAGTGACATCACACGTGAGAGGTCCACCCAGATGTACAGATAGCCTACCTGTTGGTCGATCTATCCATCATATCTGGGTGTTAGAGTGCAGTCTAGGGGATAGCTTTTAATGGCTAATCTGCCTCACACCTGGGGGTAAAATAGGGGCCTTTAAGACTTTGAACAGGACTACATTATCAGCCAATTCCCCTAAACCTCAGTTCGATAAATCAGAACACAAAAAAAGAAACATTTGGAAATATGTGTTGGAAATTTGGCCTGAAATATCTAGATATTAAAATATGACATAAGTATTCCATTCATCTTTTTTCATTTATTTTTGCAGCTCTGATTCTTCTTAGATTAGAGCCTATCTGTGCAGGCCATGGGTGCTATGACGAGATCATGTGAACACATGTCACACTGCAGCCAATCTAAATAACAATACATGAGACCATAAAAGATGTTTCATTCAAGATAAATAAGGTTTGGATTGTCGAAACCAGCCATGAAAATAAAAACGGCACAGCTTTTTTAATAAATACTTTCCTTTCTGTTCAGGGTGGCATGTTTTTACATCATGAAAACAAACCATAGCGATGTGAATAAATAGTTAAACGTTTGTACAATATGGGAGCTAATCATAAGATCACCAGTCAAGGAGGACTGGATGAATTGACAATACTGCTCTGTTCTACAGCTGCCATGCGGTTTAAACAGAAAGGTTCAGCAGCAACAAGCAAACACTAGGCTTGTCATGGAGCACACACGCACACACACACACACACACACACACAATAATTCAAGCAAATATTCAGTTTCCAATATGCGGAAATAAGTGCAAAGTCTGCAGCATTTTTGGATTGATATTAGTTCTGACAAAAACCTGTCCTGTGAGGACTCCCCCAGCCCCCCCCTCGGCACCGAACAAGAAATGAAAAAGCTTGGGAGGTGTGGGGGGGGGCGGGGGGAGAAGAGGGTTGAGCCTCTTGCCTTCATTACCTTACAGAGAGAGACGGGGTTGCATTGAGACACACTACATGGATGCCCCACACTGTGCAGAAACACAGTGACAGCGAAATATATAATGAAACAACACAGGGTGTAGCACAATGCGTCCCCCATCGCCGGCTTCCTGGCTCATTTCCACATCAAACGTTGCATATCAAAGGCGGGCCCCCCCGACTGGGGGCCCAATTGGATGTGGTAAATTCATACAAGTCTGCAATCAATATTTAATTAAGCGCAAGACTCAGTGTGGTGCATTTGGTATTTGCAGTACGATCCCGTTGTTTAATGGGCATCCAGGTTTAAATGTGCTGTAATGGGGGAAGAGTAAACAATCCATAGAGAGCTTACACACTGACAGCATTATACTCACCACTACCCCGCCCTCTTTCGCTCGCTCTCTCTGCTCGAATTCTACCTCTTCTCCCCTGTGTAGTCGGGACTGACAGGCAGGAGAAGCCAACAGGGACCACATGCAATCCAGGGGAGGATGACAGTGTGTGTGTTTCCCTGTGCTGGGATCCGCCCCTATCTCTAACGTAACACGTGTGCACACGCTTAAACACACACTCCACCGCGCCGTGGAATCGCTTTCCTGTCCGTCTTCATCATCCTCCTCCTATGATTCGTCTGAGGCTGTCACCAGCGGCCCGTCAAGTGCCACCAGTGCGTCTCACCTGTCTTCCAGTAATGAAACATTATGCATCCCAGGCAGGGGACATGACAGAAATGACAGCATCAACGAGAAGGACACTGGGGAGGGATATACAGCTCTGTGCTTCCTGAAGCCACGCGGGGAACAGGGTCATCATTCGACACACACTCACGCACACATGTGCTCCTTTTGTTTCGTACCTTTGTTTAAAGTGCCTTGTTGAATATGTGCAAGGTCAAGTTGAAACAGGAGGAGCAAGAGAAAGAGGAAGAGAGAGTGTGAGTGAGACGGAGAGACAGAGAGAGGAGAAATGAGAGAGCAGAAAGGAGATAGACAGAGAGAAAGAGAGACAGAGACAGAGACAGAGACTTCACACAAGCGGTGATTTAAAAAGAGGCATTATGGCACGGCACAGTTTGGCAATCTAACTCTTAGGGAGCGTGGTAGAAAGTGCCTTGAGAGAAAAAAAAATGAAAAATGTAAGAAATCAAAGACATGTTATTAAAAAACAAAAGTTCATGTTAAAAATGACTTTCTTTTTTTAAAAGAAACACTTTGACACAAAGCCTGTTTGTATCCACTTGATAGACGCCGTGGCATGCTCAACACAAGCAATGACACACAAATTAATTTATTTGTTGGAAGTTATTTTTGATTGGATTGTTGTCCAGTCCTAACGAAGAAAGGGGGTCACAGTTCGGCCACAGTGGCCCCGGGGGTCTACAGTGTCCGTTAATCTAAACCGTCTCAAAGTGTTTTTCCAGACCGAAAACGGGAGCATCCAGAAAAGGGGCTTATTCTTCAAAAGGCGATTAAAGTCCTGTTGCATTTGTGCTGACGCCCCGGTTTTTCACTTTCTGTCCAAAATATGGTGAACATTCAACATTCAAAAGGGTCCTCAAAGGAAAAAGGATTATTAAAAAAAGTATCTACTTGAACGTGTTTTTTTAATCCATACAGAGTCCTTGGGTATTCTCTTTAATGATGGAAGCGACCTGGGTACAGTCATCAGCCAAAGTCGGGAGGAGAAAAGTTAGTCGATATTGATTTACCAGACATCTGTGGTTCAGTCTGTCCGGCATGTGTCCATAAGATCAATATCACCGCAGGTTTATTCTGTGCTTTTCTTTTCTGCTTTTATGGAGAGCTGAGCTTCCTGACCTTCAGATTCCCTGGGTCTGCAGAGGAGTGCACACATTTACATTACAAACCATCTCTGAAATATATGAAGTTAACGACTACAGCGGGCAGCACACTTCAAAAGAAGCCGGTTATTTTTGTACCGAAGAATTTCTTTGCAGATGAACTTGTTTAATACTCAACAGGGTTTTGGTTTGGTAACTGAATGTTCTGTTAGTTAAAACCAGTGGGGTTTCCTTGAAGATGGGAAATCAGAATTCAGATTTCAGAAATACATCTTAACATATCAAGGCCATCTTGATATTCATCGTTTTATCCCACGCATGTCCGTTTGTCCGCATTGCTTTCTTCTTCACACTTTTACAAATTACAAACTCTTAGAGGTGAGAAAAGTCCAGATATAACTAAGTTTTGCGAAGTAGGCATTCCCCTGCATTCACCGCATTTGATTCCTTCAAACGCTCTCAACATCTTTCTACAAGAAGTATAGCTGCCCTCTTTAATGTAAAGTTCCAGGTTAAAGAAACTAAGGGGGCAAGGACATATCCTTACCTCCAGGTCTGGAGGAGTGACCTCGATTGCTGTGTCCCAGAATCAGCTGGAGGCTGGACGAAGGGACCACGCCCTCCTGACGTCGGCTCAGGTTCTTAACCAGCCTGGAGGGGAGGGGGGGGAGCCAAAATGAGCAGAATGACAGTCTTCTTACCATAAAAGGGGAGGGGATAAATAATGCATTGAGGACCGGCAAAATGTATGAAAGTGTTTTACAGCTCTATTTTAAAGCCAAATAGAGACATTTGACATGTCGGCAGAGTCTCTGAACCAATGAGCGGTAACCAAAGACGAGTCAAGGTCAAAGAGGACATGAAGGTCACAACTCTTGGTTGTGTTTGTGTGTTTCTACACACATCTAACACGCTGTAAGACCCACCACAGGCCTTGGCTGTCAACATGCTGCAGGTGAATGACGTCGCCACACTTGATGGACACGTTGTCGGCTCCGTTCCTCAGACAGTCGTCCAGAGCCCTGTATCTGCCGGGAGACTGGGAGAGTAAGGAGACTGAATGTATTAACCAGACGTGGTAGGCCCGTCCCCACGGTCACCCCAGCACCCTGTACGTTGAATGTTAAATAAAGCACATGGATCTGTCTCTCCCAGCCCGGCGATGACCTCACCAGGGCGATGACCTCATCGTCTGTGTCCGACGGGTGGGTGTGGTCCTGGCCCCCAGACCATTCCT
>NC_044057.1:19715125-19740125 GCF_902167405.1 Gadus morhua
GTCTTTTTATTATCATATAATTATGCATAGATTATTATTCAAATATATTTTGGGAATATATTTCAGAAACAACATTGACAGAACAAAACAAGTAACATTTATCTTAAATTATGTGACAGACTATCCCAAATGTGTTCCGTGTCAATAAGAAGGTAAAAGCAGGTAAAAGCAGGACTAGGGGAACGCACCTGGAAGAAGGCACAGTCTGAGAACTGCCGCCATAGTGCCTCAGAACGCAGCTTATTCTGACAGAAACACTCATACATCTGGAAGTTTTCTTTCTGTGGGAAGAAAACCCAAATCCCATTATACAGAGGGGTGGCGTTGACACAGGAGTAAGTAAACAACGCGTCCAAAATGTCAAAATCCGAAGTATGTCAACTTAAAAAAAACAAGAGAAATGAGCCAGCACTCAGAAACAAAGGGAGCGTACCTGCTCCAGGAAGCAGGCTCCTACCCTCTCAGGGGTGTCTATGCAACCCTCCAGGTCCTGAAGGAACACCCTGTGAAGATCCACAACCCACAGTGAATACACAAACCCCAGGAGGGGTTTACACTATGACATCACACATGTAAGGTTTCGATATGGTCACAAATGTTGTATTTAGAGTTGTCAACCTTGCTACTCATGAGGTCGTCAAACCATCTGCTTATGAAGTCAAATACACCATGGGTTTAACAACCACGACAACACAAGAACGTGTCATGTCGTTATACTTCACTATGTTATGACCCTGCTTGTCATTTTTGGGGTTTGCATGGGCCTGGTGTATAGAAACAGTTGAACATTATCGGGCGAATAGACCATTCAAAAGACGGCAAACTTTGCCTTATTATGTGTACAACCGTCCACAGCTGTGACCATGCAGACTCAACACTAAAGTCCCATGACCAAAACCAATGGACGTCCGTGCTTCAAACACAGTTTTTAATTGAGCTAACAAATCAAAGCCTCTTTCATTAGCGCGTGACACAGTGGCTCCGAACACGCTACAAATCAAACAAAGGCATTGTACAACACTATAAGTGCATAACGGCAGCCTCCCTCACCAGTTTAATATAACATTCAATATTACAACTGACACACCACACCCCCCACCGGATGCTAAAGTGTAATTATTTCCCAACCTCAGCCATCAAACTGAGCCATTTAACACAGCAGGAGACCAGCGAGACGGATTCAGTACAAAGATCAACACTAATCAAGCCCCCCCACGCTGAGAATTAAAATTACAGGGAAAAATAAAGGTTGACAGGATTGGAGAAGCCTTTGTTTTAACCAGGAGTGACTGATTCATTAGCCACGACATGTCCCCGGGAAGGATCTAGAAGCAGCGGGCTGCGTGGGGGGGGGGGGTGGGGCATAGAGCAGTCACAGCTAACTGCTACCTGGTAATTAGTAAGACAGTCCGTGGGTCGGGTCGGGCTAGTAACAGTGTGGTACTGCGGCGCTAACCAATGAAACAAACAAGAAACTAAAAGGAAGATCAGGATAATCCATTTTAAGTTTTTTTTTAAACATTTCCATCCCTCCTTGAGACTATTGCTCAATACGTTTTGGTTGTGACAATTGTTTGTGTCAAGCGATTTTGCACCATTCATCTCTGCATTGATTACACCACTGTGTAGTTATGTATTTATATTAAAGGATGGGTTTGTGGTTTATCCAGGAGGGGTATGTTTTTAAAGCATTTATACAAAAAATCTCCATTATTCCATGCTTGTGTTTGTCTTTTATTGCCTATTTTTCTTTGTATTTTGTGATTAGCTTATGTTCATGGCAACAACATACAAAACAATGTATAATTCACACACAAAATAATGATTTGTTCAATAGGTTAGGAAAGTGCTGGCAGACAGTTAATAGAAAACAGTGAATTGAACATTTATGAATACGGAATATTGAGTAATCTGTGGACCAAATCCATTCAAGCGATTGAAAAAATCCATTCAGCAACAGCCACAACATGCACTTCCTTTACATTGAACGCCTATAATTTAACACGCGATTAAACATCACCTGCTGTGGAAATTGTATATCTCTGGCATGTTGCCAAACAGGATGTCTCTCTTGCTGCGTAGGATTGGGGGCAAGAGATCCCACAGGGAGGGATTGTCCATTTCTGCCCGGTAACCCTGAAATATGCATTAGGAACTTATAAATACGCCTATTATGATGACAGCGGAAAAGACAACCATCACAGCTGTAATCAATACATTTTAATCAAGATAGCACAGTAGGGGGTCTGAGGGGTGTTGGGGGAGGGGGGGGGGTGTCTATGAGGCATGGGCCTTAGATGTAGTCCCATGGTGGTCATTATTGAGATGAATTGTATGCACTCAAGTGTAAAGTGGGAAATAAAAAGGAGGTCTCACCAGTAGGACTGATAGGAGTTCCTCCACATAGACCCTCTCCGTCTCAATCAGTTCCCTCAGCACATGGCTGTGGAGGACCCATGCACGCACACAGACACAGACACACACACACACACACAGACACACACACACACACACACACACACACACACACACACACACACACACACACACACACACACAAATGTATACAGAGACATGCATGCAATGCATGCACAGAAACACACGGGCATGCGCACACATACAGATTCACACACAAGCATGCACAGCCCGTCCCCAACAAAGACACACACACACACACACACACACACACACACACACACACACACACACACACACCAGAGGGCATCGTTAGCATGGTGAAACAGAGAGGTAAACAACAACATGGGGCGTGGTGGACAGATGGGAGCTCACCGCTTCAGCAGGTCGGGGCTCTCCTCTCCGTCCAGAGTGTAGGACACACAGCTCCGGTTCTCCTGGTAGTCGTGCATCACCTCAATCTGGAGCCGCCGCGGGGAACACAAACCACATCATTCTCCATGTGGGGTTCGGTGCCATTAGTAAATGGGGTTAAAAGCCAATGGGTCTCATAGAAAGCCATTGAAAAAAAATTCAGTTTCAGTTTAATTATTATTACTTTTTCTGCCCCACCTTTCTACTGCTGGAGGTTTTCCGTGACGTTTTCTTTCCGGGCAGAGACAGGTCAAAAGTGAACTTCAAGCCATCGCCTTTATAAAAAATGAATAAAAAAGTGGTTTATTGTATTTTAGCCCTGCTGCAGCATTGTGGGTAGAATACATTCACTGTCAATCAAACAGACTCATTTCTCAAGGCGATGTGGTCAGATGTAAGGTTGAGAGCCCCAATGGGGTTATGCTGAACATGTCGCAGTTCAGAGAATTGTAGCGCTGTTGGTGTGCTGCTTTATCTTGTCTTCAACACGAAGAACAGCTGACACGACAGCCTCTCCTTCATCCCAACCTTTGAATCGCATTTGTATGCATAAGGGTGTGTGTGTGTCACATAATGTACGTGCCCCGTAATACCTGCATTGCAGTGCGTGTTTTTGTGTCTGCGTTTATCATTGTGTGTCCGTCTGTGTATTTGTCTGCATGAGTGTGTTTGTCTGTGTATTTATGTGTCCGTGTGCGTGTACGTAGGTGTGTTTGCCTGCGCGCGCGTGTGTGTGTGTGTGTCTTTGTACATGCAAAAGCCTTTACAGTATACATACACCCCCCCCCCCCCCTTTCCCTGGTGTGCTCGGACAGCCTATGGATAGTTAATTATCAACCATCATATCATCGTTATTATTAATCTCATTACTAGGGGGGGGTCACATCACAACAGAACAAAGCCTTCATGACCACAGATGCAAACAGTGCATGGCTCTTCTTTCTTTATTCTACTCTTAATTATTTTAATGAGCCCAGTCTCGGGCAAACAAACACCAAGCGATGGACCCATGTGAAGGCGCCACACAGCGGCAGATGCACCGCCCACCGGCCCGATCCCCCACTGGAGCCGCCCAGAGTTCAGTAAGGCCTGGATCCACCGGGGCTGTGGCCTCCTGGGGCCCAGAGGTAGGATGAAAGCTCCTTTAATGTATATCAACCGAGTAGTGCGGCAGCAAGCACGGCTAGCATCAGGGCTAACAGTGGGGGGGGTGGGGGGGGCGTTGGTTCCCAAAGGGCTGATTAGAACCAGCTGCCCTTGTTCCACGCCTCGCCTTTCATACGAGGTGAGGGGGTCTGATCCCAGGAACGGGCTCAGAACGGGAACACTTTGGGGCAAACTGACGGATATCCTGCGGTGAGTTAATGTGGCCCCAGAGGAGGGCAGCAGGAGGCCTCGGGGTGGACCTCTGGAGGTAGGGAGGGGGACTCTGCTGACAGCTTATTTTGCCAAAGCTGTGCAGAAGGAAAGCAGGGATGCCCTGGGTAGTACAGGACTAGTTATAGGGCTAGTTGGGCTAGTAGTAGTGATAGTAGGACATGAAGTAGGGCTAGTAGAAGAGATAGTAGTAGGAGAAGTAGTAGAACTAGTTAAAAGGCTAGTAGGGCTTGTAAAAGCTCTAGTAACAGGGCTAGCAGAGGGTTAGGGCATACTATGACTCCCTGAGAGATCATGTTTTTCAGGTAGGTGTATGTGTGTAAGTATATTAAATTGTTGAGTGAGTATTTTCTTCCAAATTTACATTAGTAGTAAGCTACATGTAGTATTTACAGAAATTGTTCTGTCCGCGTGTGCATGTGTATGTGTGCGGCCTTGAGCGTGTGTGCTTGCCTGTGATTGTGTTTCAGCGTCATGCATATGTGTGTTTGTGAGCATGTAAATTGAATGTGTGTGTGTGTGTTTGTGTGCGTGTCTGTGATTACCTACTAGGCTTTGGAGTGTATCATGTTATGTGACTGTGTGGGTATATATCATGCTTTGGGGTGTGTGTGTGTGTGTGTGTGAGTGTGAGTGTGTCTGGGTGTGTGTGTGTGAGTGTGTCTGGGTGTGTGTGTGTGTGAGTGTGTCTGGGTGTGTGTGTGTGTGAGTGTGTCTGTGTGTGTGTGTGTGAGTGTGTCTGTGTGTGTGTGTGTGTGTGTGTGTGTGTCTGGGTGTGTGTGTGTCTGGGTGTGTGTGTGTGTGTGTCTGGGTGTGTGTGTGTTTGGGTGTGTGTGTGTGTGTGTGTCTGGGTGTGTGTGTGTGTGTGTGTGTGTGTGTGTGTGTGTGTGTGTGTGTGTGTGTGTGTGTGTGTGTGTGTGTGTGTGTGTGTGTGTGTGCACATGCCGTGCTTGGGGGAGAACAGGGGGGACTTGCAGCGGGGCGCGTTGTTGTCGGGCCTGGGCACCACCAGCTGCACCGGCCGGACGTGTTTGTCCGCCAGCTTCCTCAGGCAGGCCTGGCGGTTCTGGATCATGAGCTGCACCGTCCCGTGCTTCTCAAACGTCTTCAGCATCTGACTCTGAAGGACACAGCGGGGGGAGGGAGAGAGGGAGGTGTAATGTGTTGTCGTCCAACGGGATAAAGTGTTGGAACTCTTTGGAAATCTAAGGAAAAATTACTTTTTAATTGTATTGGTATTGTGGTATTGTTCATATCATGAAATTCTGTATGATTTTATGTGATGTAGTGTTACTCATCATTAAAAATTCTAATAATAATCACACTTTATTTATGAAGTATTTTTTTTCAACAAATAACAAAATGAAGCATCTAGTGAATTAGAAGACCAATAGTAACAGTACAATAGGAACAGAAACAAAGAATAGAAAAAAATCGAAAATCTAAATAAATATCAGTTATTCATAGTCAGTTATTTCAATAACCACTGAGTGTGTCCACGTGGGCTGGGGCCGTAGAGGACCACATGAATGTAACGCTGCTCTGTGTGTGTTTGGTATGAGATGACCTGCAGCTGTGGCGTGAGGACCGCCTCGTACTCCTGCAGCAGGGCCTCGGGCCCCGAGCTCAGCATGGACGGGGCCCCCTCCAGGAACCTCTCGATGTCCCTCAGAGCGGCCAGCGCCCCTTCCTTGGACTGGAAGCGCTCCACCAGCTGGTTGGCCAGCAGGTAGGCCCCGTCGTCACACCACGTCTGGGCCTGGACAGGGCACAGGGGTGGAGACAGAGTGTGTGTGTGTGTGTGTGTGTATACGTATTTATGTATATTCTGTTACTCCTGTGTTTATGTCTGCCTCTGTGTTTGTGTGTGTATAGCATGTATGTCTGATCTGTTACTCCCGTGTTTATGTCTGTTCCTTAAGAATTGTGTTCCTTAAGAGTGTGTGTGTGCGTGTGCGTGTGTGTGTATGTGAGAGAGAGATGGTGTGTGTGTGTGTGTGTATCTGTGTGTGAGAGTATGAGGATGTGTGTATGTGTGTTTGTTTATGAAGGTGTGTGTGTGTGTGTATATATATATATGGTATATGAATATGCTTTGTCAGGGGGGACATTTTTGTGTGTGCGTGCGTGCGCGTGCGTGCGCGCCATCAGAAAGAGGCGTCTCTTCCAACGTCCGCGTGCATCCATTCTGTGTCCATGCGTGTCTGACGTCCCTGTCCTAAATCGTGCCCCGTGTACACCCATACCTTCCCAGTACAGTCCATACATGTCTAGTTCCACAGGTCTGTGTCCTGACGAGGGGGCGTACCTGGCCGAAGCTCAGCAGCAGCTGGTGTGTGCAGAGGAGGCGTGTCTGCTTGGCCTTGAGGGCGGAGCTTAGTGTGTCACAGTGGTGGCGCAGCTCGTTGCAGCGCTGCACGATGAGCGCCAGGGCGTAGTGGTGGCTGGCCGCCAGCTGGTGGCCGTGCAGGATGACGATCTGGGCGCCGCCCATCACCTCCTGGGGGACACACGCACACGCACACGCACAAGCACAAGCGTGCCCCAGTGTGATTATGTTGGAACAATCCCTGCCTTTGATTGCACTGTGTAATGTAGTGGACAACAGTCGAGAGCTGTTGTCCACCAACACACATGCGAGCAGACACACACGCACAGACACACACATGTGAGCAAACAATCACGCACAGACACTAATTTACACAATTACCTTTTTTTTGGTATGATTTTTCTGCACGATTTTTGATGCCGAAAATGATGCAATGGTTTGTGAGATGTGCAGCAATAGATTCAAATATCACTAAATTCCACTGCCCAAGTTAGTTAGGGTTAGAAGGGGACGAAACGAAAGGAGCACTTAAGAAAAAAGAAGCACAAAAATAGTGTATACGACACATATTTAATTGTATGCCACTGATCCTCTTAAACACTGCTGTTGCTGTCCCTACGCTACCATTAAGATGACAATACGTGAAACACATTCAAGGAAGACATTAAAATAGCTGGCATCCACTGGGGCCTGTGGACTCCCTCACGTTTTAACAGTCTTAGAGAGCGGGGCGTGGAGAGGACTGACCTGGGCCTGTGAATCCAGACTCTCCAGCTCTTTGAGAGCCTGCTCTGCCTGAGCCAGCGTCTCCGCTGATGAAGACAGCTCCTTCTCCTGAGACGTCAGGCCCTGCAGACTCTTCTCCATCTGACACACACACCAGGTTAAGGCACACACACACACACACACAATTGTAAAACATAAGGCGAGAGCCTTAGAGTTCATATATAATTCTTTAGTTGCAAGCATATGGGTTTATGGCTTTATGAACGGGTACAATTAAAACTACAACTGAATAGACAACAGATTAGCTACAGCAATCAGAAGAACAAGGCTTTTTCATTGATTTGTTTATACTATGATTTCATATGTTCTATTAATAAGTGCATCAAAGTGTACACACAGACACGATGCTCGGTGCTTCAGTCATACCTCTTGAAAGCTCTTCTCATATCTGAGCAGCTGGATGCACTGCAGCAGCTTGAGGTGGTGCTTCTCAAAGAAGCCGTCGAAGGCGGACTCCATGTCCCGGAGCTGGGAGAGGAGCCTGAACCACAGCGCGCACACGCACACATGCACGCACACACACACACACACAGCCCTCAGATCAGCCTTCAGTATGTGTTGAGTATCTCGACTGTAGTTACTATTAATAATGCATTAACCACACTGAATTATTGAGGAATACATGGAAATATAACGATGATAAGTGGGTGTGTTACGTGTGCTGCATTATAACACCATGGCTTAAAGTAGAGCAGATGCAGAGAGCATAGGATCAAAGGTGTGTTGCATGAAGATGGAGTCACTTGGCACATTTTTTTTCTCCAAAACAGGATTCAAATCATACAATTCTGGTGTGAAACATCCTGTCAATTCATTTTAGAAATGCTGACAACATCCAGCAACACAGCCAACACTATCATCATGGTGTAACTATGGTTATAAATGTAGCTTGAACATAAGCCAACCAAAGGTCTGTGGGGTGTTCTCTTGCCTCTGCACTGTGTCCCAGTCCAGTCTCACGTCCCAGTGGCAGTCCTCCTCGTTCCCAGAGCTCTCCAGAATGGACAGAAGGTGGCGGCCTTCCTTGGACACTGACCTGATGGCCTCCTGCCAAACACCAGGGGATTATAACGATGGGCACAGAATTGACTTTAATGTCCACAATGGTGGAAATGTCCCTTCGGTTTCATTGTGTCGTTTCTCAAAACAGAATAAATTATTAAAATGCAATATAGTACCATTGTGGAGTGTGCGTGGAGAATGGCTGGTCGCACACACTCCACAATGTTAAAATACAACACAACCAAACACATCAGTGCAGGCGAATATTGTAGGACATGTCAATATAAAAGTATGTAAACAAGGTTAAGAATTCCACAACTTCAAGGCTTTTGGTATAAAGAGAGCTGATTATGATAGTCGTTGGCTGCGGAGATCAGAGATCGAACCAAATTACCTTTTGCCAAAAGCAAAACACCCTAACCATAACCACTACCTTGTGTACATCTGACACTATTCAAATCAAAATAATGTAATGATTACGAGTCAGAGTAGCTACATTCAAAATTCCACAGAATGTGCCGAAAGCCTGTATGTATCTCTCTAGGTCTCTCCCAGAGGGCCTAGATGTACCAAGGATATACACTGTGCATGCTACTTGACACTAGCTGAAGAAGGCTAAGCTTCTCCTAGGCTCCTGTAACAATAGATGGTGGTTCACATGGTTCACATGGGAACGTGTGTATGTTGGGAGTCTGTGATACAGTTCATAGTCAGGGCTCCACTTAGGTTTGGTCATAGGAGCTCAGCTCAATGAATAGCTGAATGATTAATAAGATGGATGCTTCCTGGATGTCTTCAAAAGACTAATGGATAGAGAATGTTCACACAGGCCTCATTATGCTGTTTCAAGCAAGACTATCAAGTCATATCTTGGAATGTTCTTCTAGTTTTGGTATCGTGCAGATTACGTCTTACATAACGCCATACTGCAGTGTACAAAACAAAACAAAAGCCTACTTATTAGGTTTCAACCCAGCAAGGTTAAACCACCTAGGTTGGCATGCTGCCTCAAGCCATCCTTCAACGAGACCCTGACCCTTGCCCCTACCTACTCCTTAATGAAACGTACAACGAAGAAAAGACAATTTATTTTCAATTAATCCTAACTTGCTTTGGATAACATTGTCAGTAAACATAGTGCTATGATCGTGATCGTATTTTTCGGCGTCATTCACTCTATTCCGGTCTTTTGCTTTGCCATGGTTTTTATGTTTTTTGTTGTTTGATTGAGTTAGTTTTAAAGATCATCAGTGGACAACACACACACACATGTTGCCACCTCCATCTCAGCAATGTCCTGTGTTTCTTAATGTTTAGTGTTAAGCTGTCTTTGTGTTATTTAGTAGTTAAACCATTACTTTCCTTGTGCATTTAAAGGGTTTCAAAGCTGATATGGAATGGAACATGTCTTGTGACTAGCCCGCTCCCCTAGTCTGGCCGTAAGGATAGCAGAACATGTAACGTCTGTTCATGCGACACACAATCCCACCCTGTGAAGTGAAGACAGATCAATAGATGTAGATCAGTACCTTGAGGTTCCTGTACTTGTCGGTGTGAGCCTTCAGGAGGCATTCAATCGCCCCTCCCTCATCCGTGAGCTCCGTCTCGGCCAGATCGGTTCCGAAGGACTGCAACATCTGGGCGATGTCCTTCACTGTCACTGCAAAGCTTTCTATCGCCTGCGGGGGCAGCAGAGAGCACACATAGAAAATAAAGAAAAAAATACAGGGATGCTGACTATATCACCATGGCAACAGAGACAGGGGGGCATGTGAGGACCGTAAACGACAATCTTGAAGGGAACAAAACTAAAAGCTTGTATCCTTCAAATACACGGCAACCTTTACATGTGATATTTAACATCAGAAGGTAAATAAAACTGATCTCTACAGGAGAACATAGTTTAAGACTATAATGTAGCCAAATAATCCTTGAGATTTACAACTTGCAGCAATCCTGGGAATCTTTTTTGGGGTTTTGCCAATAAATTATAGAACAATTGTAATGTCTATCGTACCGTTCGTAGGACGATCCAATCGCTATGGCAATAGTCTAACGTGCCACCAAACTCAGAGGTCAGTTGGTTCTCATCGATGTAGCGTAGCAAGTCTGTGACCGAGCTCAGCATCACTACCTACAGGGGGCAGGAAAAACCAGCCGTGAGCAACCTCTTTCACTGAGCAATGTTGTACCCACAAAATGTAATGTTTGTTGTTGTAGTTTAACCCTCACACCTTTAGTACCAGAATGAATGGTCAGGAGCCAGAGATGATTGCTTGACCTCCAACAACAACTGTTAAAGTAACTGAATTTGCAAAACTACTGTGTCAGTTGTCTAATTGAACTCGTTCTAACACATTCTTGACATGTGATTTATAAACATCAGCATTGTTAAAGACACCATTACATGAAAACCGGCTTTATCCTTGATAGCTCCTGATCATAATAGAATACAATTACTTTAGTACGGTAGTATTATTAGTATGTCACATAATTGCTTAATGCTTCAACAAAATAATTCAGTTGACTAGTTACACACATGTAATGAACACGAGTCCCACTACACCTGAAAACATTTCTGAACGTCCGTAGAACCTTTCACCTTTAATACACAGAATACATACGTTCACATCTACAGAAGCAAGAAACGCTCTTAATGGCATTGTGCTGGGTCGTCCCGTTAGAGGAGAATATACCTGGAGGTGGGGTGGGACATGTTTGGTATCTGAGGGTGTGCTGCCTTACTGGCATCTTCAGCATGAAATCCTCCTGGCTGAAGCGGAAGCCCAGGTCGGTGACGGTGCGCTGGAAGAAGCTGGTGGGGCGCAGCACCAGCACCAGGTGGAGGTTGCCAGGGAAGGAAGCCTGGGGGAAGATGGAGCATCATCAAGTGGTTAGGACGCCGAAAGGTTCCCGGTTCACATCCCGGTCACATCGGTTAGCCCCTTTGAGCAACAGGCTTCACTCCTATAGGTGTTAGTTAATGGCATGCATCTGTACATTTAAATGACTAAATTGAAAATGATTAATTTAGTGAGAACCCCACTGTAGGGCATTTAAATCGTACATCAATCGTGCATCAATAAATATGCATTGGATCTTGGAATCCCATTGGAAGGATTTCCAAGGTCATTGCACTCCTGTGTAAGGTAAATGATAATGTGAAGTAATAATGTCAAATTAAAACGACCACAATAAGATATATTAACTTGTGAAGATACCATCCTACTTAAATGATGCTAATAAATTGATAATGGATTGCTGTGCAGCCGTAGAATGACCCCTCTGTCTTTATTTTTGCTAAAGAGCATGAACGTAGTTTGGACAGATATTAGCAGGATAGGAGAGAAGAAGTATTCAGCAATAGATAGAGCCATAAGAATTAACATATAGCCTTTTTTTGCATTCAGAACATTTGGTACGACATACATGCATCAACATAAACAAAATCAAAAACGCACCCAAAAAGGACTAAATTAAGTTATGTTTTCTTTTATGTCTTAAAATGACTTTGGCTATCTGAAATGCATCGATACCAGAGTGCTGATCGCTCAGAATCTGTGACAGTGCAGTAAGAGGGAGGTCATTGAATCATTGACAAGAGTGTGTTGACAGTCTCAACTGTCAGCTTTCACCTCTATACTGGCTAAGGGACTACAGCTCGCTCTGTGTCTCAGCAGGGGAATCAGATGGTATAGACTAGGCAGCACTGCAACTATAGGGCATTTGGGGACACACCATGACAAGGTAGAAAAAATTTGAACTATGCAATGCACACGAGTTATGTCCTATGTTGATGTCTGCAGTTAAATCCAAGTGATGCATAGGCTACATGTCATGGAAAAGTATATGCATAATTAGCATATGTGATGTGTTTTTTATTGTGGTTTAGAACAACAAATGATTTACATTGTCAGAACAATTTAAAGTTGCATTCATAGACCGGCATCATAGTACAGTCGTGGCAATGCTATAGGCGCCAGGTCTGCAGTATTTAGCATAAAGCTCTAAAGCAACAGCAGCACAACACACTGAAACACATGATCATACGAAGCCTATATTGGGCAAACGCAATGTAATAATAAAAAAAGATATATACCTAGAGTCGCCTCATGTGTGTCTATTCGGCACACATGACATTGATTCACCCCTACTTCCATCAAACAGATACAATGTTAAAGACTCCTTTCACAATGTACATGCATCAGCCGATCAACTTTTCGCACTAAATTGAGCATCAGCCATGTGTTCCTATGGAGAGCCATAGCATGACTGAGCAGAATCCTACAGTGCACCGCAGTGCCGCGCTCACTGCCCAGCTGCAGACGGCGCGCGTGCCAATGCCAATGCCGCATTTCTCTCAGCCCGCCCAAACTTAGTCGTAACTCTTCCCTAAATGCACTTAAAGTCAAAGTAAACAACGATTTTCGTTTTTTACCGGACTCCTCCGTATCCTGGGCATCTTGTGCGGGTGAAACCTCTCGGTTATCGTATGGGAAGCCATTCTCTCTGTGGTTAAAAGTTACAGCACCGCGTCCCCGTGTAGGCGGGCGATGCCAGGCTACCCCTCCGGTTTCCTGGCGACGGCTGCAGCAGTGATGCTGATGCTGCCGCTGCTGCTGCTACCACATTAGCGCGGGGGTGGCAGCAGCACTGACTGCGTCCTCTCCCTCCCTACCATCTTCTTCTGCTTCTTCTCTCCTCCTCCTCCTCCTCGTAATGTTTCTCCCGCCGCATCGTCACGCCAAATGTGACGTCATCTCAGGGAGCGGGGAAAAAAGAAACGCCGTGGCAAAACTTTGCTTACTCATCATCTGAGTAGCACCATGGAGGACGAGACGAGAGAAGTAGCACTGCCGTTTTATTATTATTATATCAGCCGTGTTCTGGCGCATTATGGCCATTGTAAAATGGACATGGTAATGAAATGACTTGAAATTAATTCAGCTGACGGGATATTGCTCACCGCTATTCTGCCAAGAGCAGTTTTGATTGATCCCCAAGTGTCCAGTCTTCGGTCTAAAATGATGATAAACTTTACTCCTGGCTGCCTTGTTCTGGAAACAAAGACAAGAGTCAATAGACATTGTAAGCCTAGGCACTTTTGCGTGACGGAATGGCTATTTTTGAATGCTTGTTTCCACCAATCATAACAAGTATATATTTCCCATTAGTAATAATAACCAGTAGGCCTATCACCGCATTCAGTTAAATGAGAAAGAAAAAGAGTTCCAGAGTTTAACCAAAGGCCAACCGTGCCCAGAATACAAAATGCACGGATGCACTGCATTGCGGGGAGAGGGAGAGGGAGACGAATAGATTCAAACGCAAATCCAGATGGAAAAGGAACACACCGAGGTATGAGAGTGAGGTAGGTCAGGACTTTGGCCAGAGACTCCTCTGGGATGTCGCTAAACGCAGAGCATTCTGGGAGGGTTATAATGACGCTGGAGTCTTCCCCACGACCCCCTGTCGACACAAGACACATGAGGTCACTTTAAGAGAAAAGTTGTGGTTCAGAATATGCAATCATTGCGTAGTCACAATGTTTTATGCATGTAGGTTCTGTGATGTTTTTGAGTGTTGGCACTTGGACAAAGCCTCACCTGACAAGTATGCAACCTGTTTCTCGATGTAGCCGACCACCTCCGTAAGCTGCACAGGAACAGTGACCTCTGCAAGTAGATGCACGTTTTAAGGATGTACATTTGCATAAATAACTATTAATTATACAATTCGTATAATCCTTCAACCGTGAACGTCCCCCCCCCCCCCCCTCCCCCCTGTTTTTTAAAGTAAGACTTATGCTGGTCTACTTGGACTTTAGGTAGAGGTAGGCCTATACTGCATTAATATTAATAAAGCATATAATTAGCCCTCAATAAAACAGCTTCCTTCTGTTTGATTGTCTTCATTAGTAATATTTTCAGAGAGATCAATGAAAAGCTAGATTCTTCAACACAATGGCAGGCCATGAGGAACAAATGGGCAGTAAAGATAATCAAACAAGAGCCAGCGTTGGTATGTGGATTCCTTACCCTAGTAGCATACATTACAGTGGAAACATTCATTACACAAGTAGCACAGTTACTTTACAGTAGCATGTTTGAATCATGTTGGTTGACCTTAGTAGACTTTTCAGAAGATAGTTCCTCATACATGCATAGTAGCCCCTTGATTCAAGGAGGCAGATTACCATAGAGAATATACCCAAAAAAATGTAAAGGCATGTTAATGTAAATAGATGCAATAGAAGTGGAGTAACATCTTCATCATCATGATCGCTTAGCATCCCACCAAAGTGATCCCTGCCAGAGGGTTAATGCATCGGAAGGGAAGCTGATTCCCACACAACTAACCGTGTGCTCATCCATTATAGACAATACATTAAATATGTAGCACAACTGAAAGAGAGAAATAGTGTGTAAAAAGGGCGGGAGAGAGAGATGGAGGGGGGGTGTCCGTTTCCAGGTAACAGGTAATGTATCCCACTCCTCCCTGTTCAATGTTTCATGTGTCTGATACAGAGACTGGTATGATGAATTGATGCGCCGTGTCGGACAGGGGGTCTTAGCTGAAGGGAACTTCAATTTAGGTTTAAATTATTTTCTCACGGTCACTGTTACAAATGTGCAACGGCCTATCTACCACATTTAATGCTTGTTATGCTCTCATTATATCCATCGTAAAATATAATAAAGCTTGTTTTATAACAGAGACATAGACACTGACTGACAGTGCATTTCAATTGTGTTTTATTATTTTAGAAGAATAAAAGACAAGGCTTTAGGTAAATACAATTCTAAATCACAACTGCTGATCTTGCCTTCGAGAGCAAGATAACCTTGGACTGCATGCCTCAAGCACAAATTGAGAAGGCTGTTGAAACATTATGTCCCTGTATGCTGCAGGCCTGTAGATTTACAGGTTTTATGGCTTCACGTGCAATATGAAACAGCCTAGGTATCCCAGGTTTTTACAATTGAGCAAGGCAGGAGGGGACATCAGATTTTGGACCGCATGATAAAAAGACACAGGCTAGATGCCCATGTTAGATAGATGAACTCTACTGGGGATTAACATGTGGACACTAAGGGGCTGGGTTTGACACGACTCAGATATTAGGGGGCTATGGTGTTTCACTCCTAGACACATAAATCCTGGGTTTGATCCCCAAATGTCTGCAGTCTAATCTGTAAGCCCCCTCGTGCAAGAAGCACTATTTAACTATTATCAAACACAACACTTTCTTTAGATACATTCCTAAGGATGCGTACAGTACGTTGGATATTTCATACATAACATTTTGGCTAGAAATCGAAGACCCTATGTACTACACCATCCTTTTCCTGAGCCCTACCTTAGATCCCTATATTGCCTAGTGACCTGTATCTGGACTCACTGTAAGTCACATTGGATAAAAGTTTCAGCATTGCCTTAATTTTTTTTTGTCTGCTATTATGTCCACCATAGATATTCAGTATAACTTGAAGTTTGTTGAGTAAAGTACATCTATGCTCATCAATCAACATCTCACAGAGCCACACGTGTGAGGTGTCATTTTGATATGGTGTATGCATACACACACACACACACACACACACACACACACACACACACACACACACACACACAGGGAGAACAGAAGTTAAAAACATTCTTCATAAAAAAGTGTTCATACCATCTCAGGCTACCCACTCAAACTCAGGCTCATGTCATTTATACTCTTCATTCCCCTGTGTTGGGACATCATCATCATCCTCATCATCATCCTCAGGCACAAGCATGAAATCACTGGCAGAGTAGAAAATCCCTTCCTTCAAACACGCCACCAGACTTGTGTTCATTCATGGTACACAAATGCCCCGGCTAATGCGTTGAGGTCAGGGCATATTTTGGAGTAAACATGTCTGGCAGGGCTGAGGGGATTAGTAAGCAGGACTGTTGCGTGTGTTGGAGGAAAGCGCATTCCATCACCCAGGGGCTTGTGGAGAACTGTTTGCTTGGGTTTTAGGAAAGGGAGTTTAATACGGCCCTTGGAGTTAAATATGAACAAACTGTGGTTAAACAATAATCATACAATTGTTTGGATCATTCTGGAAATATTTGGAGAAGCTCTCTCTATTTAATCATGTCAAAGCATTATAAACTATGAAAGTACAATGAAAGTACTAAGCTTTGGTTTAAGGCAATTTTTATTGTAGTATTTGGTATTGGTGCATACATTTTGTTATTTATATTTACGTTGTGTGCATTGTAATGTTGGGGTATAAGAATACGTGTGCCGGGTGGAATGGCAGCTATATTCTCTGGGGTGGTCGCCCATATGCAATTCAAAATATTTATACTTATACATATTGTTCATACATTATAGGTTAGAGTTAGGGTCAGGGATTATCCTCAGTGCATACCAAGTGTTAATGTTCAACAGTCTCCACTAAGTCACAATTCAGGTGACTGGAGCGGAAAGCTCCCCGAGTATGAAAATAGTAGATGTTTAGCCAGATGTTTGTTAATGAATGGCTAAGCACCATGTCAAGGCATCACCGCCAAGGCTGTCCCTGCAAAGATTGAAGAACTTTATAGTTATTTGATATCATTCATGGTGTGAGGCAAGGGTTGTTTTTAGATGTACTGGGTGGTGTGTTGACATTGGTACATACAGAGCTATCCCCAACTGTGTTAACTAAGTAGTGGATTGAGCCAAGTGACGGGGGGACTTTTGCGATGGCTCTTATTTCATACACATCACTACGGTGAACACACTTGCAACGGTTATTAATAGATGGTCCTTGGCCTTTTCCCAAACGTTCCTGTTACTCGTATAAACTCTGGCACTATTTCAGGGAACACAAGGTAAAGGTCGCAGCGTTGTGGGAAGAATCGATTCAGGTAAGAATCGCCATCATTATCATCGGTTGCTCCGAGTCGAATCACAACTTTGAGAATTCGATTTGATATAACTTTTTAAATTATAAAATCAACTTTTTTATTTGACACACTTTACTCTGCGCTCATGTAATCATTTCCCAAACCGCCCGTCTTAGCTCACAGAGGACTGGGGTAGATTCCGAAGTACAAGGATCCCCAAGTACTGGATGGAGATTCGATTTTGAATTGGAAACCTTTTTGAATGGAGGATTGATTTTGAATCGATTCGTTGGCCCAAGTATCAAAATGGAAATCTAATAGTACGAAAAAGACTGATTCACAACCGTTACGGTGCATTTCAGAGAATTTACAATATCCCCTCTTCAATTACATAACAGCAGTCTCTGTGGGAAAGTCCTGGATGGAGCTAGCAGTCATTTGTTACTGCTCAGCATTTACGCCTTAATATCAGTAAATCCAAAAATAAATGGAGAAGCCTGCGCTTTCTCTTGTACACGTCATTCAAAAGAGTGCATGGGTCAGGATGGAAAAATCAATGTGATCATTATTCTGATCATTAGCTTTTCGCAACCCTTTTTCGTTTCCTGCGTTTCCTGATTCTCATAAATTTAAAATACATAAATCTTAAATTGTGTAAAAGGTACCTGCACCAAATCAAGCATTCTATGTATCTCCATATGATGACTATGGAGAACCATCCCTTCATCTGTGATGTTTAAAACAGCTGACCTAATGGTTACAGGGCCTGATCCTAAAGCTAAGCTGCAGCAAACTGGACAACGGATAAATTGCATGTATATGAACCACAATCCAGTCCAACACAAAAGTAGGATAGTATGGTATACATTACAAGGCTGTAAACATCGAGTGAAACTCAACCATACTGCACTGCATCAATTCATACCACACATTACTCGTTCAATCTTTGATGTGTGTGTATGTGTGCGTGTGCAGTGGCTTCGGGTGTGTATACAGCACGAGCAGCAGCAGACCTATAGCTCAGCCCCACGGTGTGATGTGAGGACACAGAGATCCTGCGTACTCACGCTGCAGAGTGTCCTGAAGCTGGGAGCCGGCCTGCAGCAGGCTGCGGTAGCTCTCCATCTCTCCTGGCCTCTCCTCTGGCTGCCGGTCGCTCTTCTCCTGCATCCAAGCCGGGCCCATTCCCCTCACCACCTGTACTGCTCTTCTGCACGCCCCCCCACCCCTGGACCAGTCTCTGTTGGCTCTAATGCACCAGCTGGCGGTGGTGGGTTGGGGTGGGGGGGGGGAGAGGGGTGTTATACCTTGTCTAGAGTCTCACATCCTCCAGACAAGACCCGCAGGCCTCAAGTAGCACAACCGCAGAACATATCGATCCAGACAGACTCGGCCAGTACCGAGACCCGACGGGGCTGTTTTTTTTTTTTTACTTATATTGAAGTCTCCCGCCTGCTGCATCGAGTCCACCTACGACTTGCAGGTGTCTAATAATAGTCCAGAGCAAGAAATGTCCTCCTCATAGAAGCGGAGCCCAGGGAGTCTTCAGTCTGTCTCCCACAGCACACGTCAGCGAGCAGCGAGGATGAGGAGGAGGCGGTGGGAGAGGGTCCGTTGACAGGGTCCCGTTGTGAGCCGCAGTGGCTGTATACTTACTGAGCAGCAGCGGCCGGTCACTTGAAAACAAACACGGCTCCATCTGTCTACTGCTGCCTGTCTGCCTCTCTCCCTCGCCCCTCCCCCCCCTGTCCCTCTCCCTCTCTCTCTCTCTCTCCCCCTCACACACTCTCTCACGTGCTCTGAGCTTTTGGTGCGTCAGCTCTGCACTGTGCTGGGCTCACCAGTATCTCTGGATCTGAACCATCGCCAAACCCCTCCCCTACTCGGAACCTTTAGCTCACACTACAAACTCTGCTCCGGTTCCCCGACCACTGGGTGACCCAAAACAAACCAGTACAGGGCTATACGTTTCCACCAAACACTCCTCCCTTTGCCAACTTTCTGGAAACTTCCCAAAACAGAGATATACAATGCATTTATAAACAGAAATGTGCCGAGGAATATCTGAACGCATGTGTTCGGTATCTAGAACTAACCGGCTATTGTTCTCTTGATCACTCTCGACCAACAACTTAATCCACGGGCCGTAGCCACACAAACAACCCCATTGAAACAGATCGTAAAATGAAAGGGTGCCATTGTGTAATTATTGGTAGAGCGAGGATTTCTGATAGCTGCATATCTGCACTCGCCCACAGGTCGGCCCACGACCGCTTTTGAATGGATCAGAAGTCATTGACAAAGGGACTACAGTAGACTGAAATACACAACATGTATATTCTGACAACATCGTCAGGCAGACTTACTATGGAGGGTCTTAGTGGGTGTGGTGGGTGCTCTTAAGACGCCAACCAGTAAGGCAGCAGTGAACTGAACATAGAGCTGCTGATCCTTCTGAGCCCTTCTGCCATCTCATTACTGCAAAACATCTGGATGGGGGGACAAGGGCAGTATGCACGACACACAAAAGTACCCACACGTGTACCCGGCCACACACACACCCGGCCATGCATACACACACACACACACACAGTCACAGGCACAGACACACACACAATGAAAAAATACATAGAAACATATTATTTTCAAAACATTCTGCTTTATTACAGAAAATCTGGTATTGAACATACTGGTCATAAAGAGGTACATTCATCTTGAAGGTTGAGAGGGGAGGCTGAGGACCCAACAGGCCAGAGGAGGGAGGGGGTTTCCCCGATGTGAGGGGTGGAAGGGTAGAAACTTGACCAGTAAACCCCCCCCCCCCCCCCCCCTCCCTGCCTCTTTGGCACATCCACCCACATTCTCTGAACTGACCGAGCCTCGCGTGCTTTCTTTGTCGTTTTTTTTTTATTTTGAGGTTATCGATTTTTATTATAAAAAAAGGGGGCTGAAAAAAGTTTGCATTAAAAGTATTTCTCGTTTTTTTTATTTTTTCATTTAGTCAAGCAAATACATTAGAATCCAGGATTTTGTTTCTTTGAAGCATTGAAAATATCATCTCTGGTATCTGGTTTAAAGGTTTGTTTGTCATCCAAGCAGGCAGCACCCCCCCCCCCCCCCCCCCTCTCCCTCTCCCTCTCAGTTGAGCCCCCGGCCCCAGTGACGGTAATCTCTGGGGGTATGGTACGCCAGAGTAGAGGGTAATGTAACCTCTCTGGACATAACGCCACGTACATTAGCTCTCCTGTTAGCCGTTAGTGAGCTCCCCGGAGAAACACTAAAAAACATTCAATAGAAACAAGGTTCTGAACAACCTTTCTTTTTTTAACCCCATTTAAGAACACAAATGAAAACGCGTTAAAAAGCATCAGAGGCCTGTTCTCGTTCTCGAACTTGATCGTACCGGCCTGGCTGGTACGGGAGCCTCCTGTGTACAAAACAAGTCATGATATAAAGTCACGGTGGTGCATCCGCAGGGAACCAGTGGTACCGACACCGGCGTCGGCTTCATGCCATCGCCACCTCGTTGCCGTGTCTCAGAACCAACACACGGGTGGGTCAAAGGTCAAACGAGAGCAGGGCACGTTGTCACCGGCCCACGAGAGAGCAGTGCTCTTCCATGTCAGTGTTCACTGACAAAAAACGGGGATTTGAAAAATGAATAGTAATAATCGGCGACACACGTTTTGGGCGGTTGGGAGAACCGTGTATAGGGGGGGCTCTGGACTAATGAATAAAACATACCCACACAGAGAGAGAGAGAGAGAGAGAGAAGGACATCGAATGGGACTCGCCCCATAGCCGTCTGGGGTCGACACACTCAACTGGCACAACGTCAATTCTTCTCCACAGTAAAAATATGCGACAAACCGAAAAAGATTCACGTAATAAAAAATATATACGAATTTGTGAGAAAAATCAAGCTTAAATAAATATGACAAATAGATAGATTTGTTTGAAAAAGAAAACTAAATAGAACAAAGCATATAATATAATCGACATAACAGTATATCTTAAAGTGATTCAAATCATGGCATGGAATGCAAGAAGCGCTAAAAAGGTGGCTGGTTTGGACGCAGGGAAGGGGCGGAGAAGGTAGGGACGGTTTCCACTCAATCCCCCTGGCTCGCTCTGTCCTGTACATAGATATGGCTGAAGCTGACTGGTGGCATAGTGAGTGTGTGGGTGGGTAATGGTGGAGGAGGTAAATGCCTCCCAGTGGCATTCATTTCAGTACAATGACCTGGTGCAGAGCGGATGAGGAAGCTTGGCGACCCATCTCCAAGCTCCTGCTAACCCTTCCCGAGACAAACAGTGGCAAAACTACACAGCTAATGGACCGTATGAATATACACCTCAATTAGGCTTTTTAGTGCATGAGTGCGTTTATTCATGTATCGAGTGTGGGAGTGTGTGTGTGGGAGTGTCTGCGTGTGTGTGTTTGTGTGTGTGTGTGTTTGGACATTGTGTACGCGCACATGTTGGCATCTATCGATCTGGTTTGATTCAGTGTACTCAGGCAAGTCACATGACCCTCGGCAGCTAGATTTGGCGGGAAACTCCACGGGCCCTCATAGTGCAGATTTTGGCGACCATACTATTTCTACGAGGTTCAAGTTATCTTGTCTGCCACTGCATACAACACAGCATATGCAGCTCATTACACTCAAATATACTCTCTATATACGCACCTCTGTAACACACAACCATCGTACAACATCACTCCTGCTAGCTAGAATAGAGGGCATTATACACATGCCTTTCGCGTCACACGTGTTTATTTTTGGCTTTGAGCTTAAACTATCATAAATCTCTAAGGTATTTACAGTGCAGCAGATATACGAAATCATCTCGTCTAAAACTGGGACCTCTTCAATTAATTTTTCGCTGAGATTGGAAGATTTAGGTCAAGCTCAAAGCACCAAACCGTTAGCGAAGTCAGGAACCATGGCAGATCCATTGCAGAACCCTGTGACACGGTTTAAATCTCTGTTTAGAAGACAGGTCTGGTTTATCGTTTTCCCTGCCTCTATCCTGAACCGTCTGTCTTACAGTACGGGAACAATGTTTCACCTGCAGAAAACAACCCATGCTGGAGCCTTTGGAATGGAACAAAAATATACATGTAAATAGTGTGGATAGTGCATTAACCGTTAAAAGTGGAAGGAAAAAAAGCAAAACAACTTGCGAAAGTGGCACTCTTATGTCATGGAACATGGTGCAAACCAAAAGAAGGGATATCCTTGCTGATGGTGGCTGGAGCAACACGGTTCAGAACGCGAGCGGTTCTAGTGAGGTTCTGTTGCTGCAGAGGGAACCGTTGCTAGGGACGCAGATCTTCTGAGAAGGCGCACAAAGTCGTAGAAAATTTAAGAAATGAAAATAAAATTAAAAAAAGAAAGTGAAGAAACACATGCCCGTCATCCGAGTCAGTCGTCCGTCCATTCCGCCCAGAACCGAAGGAAACAAGGGGAGGGGCCGGTTTGGGGGGGGGGGGGGGGCTATTGCGGCTCTGCAGGACATGCTGAGGGGGGAGACGGGAGGGAGGTAGGGCAGGGAGGGGCGCAGCACCAGCATGTCCAACCCCACCCCCCAGTAGACATCTCTGAACTCCCCCCCCCCTCCTGGAATTGGTTGGCTTCTCTTTTACTTGACTCGTCTTCAGTCTCTCTTTTTAACCATTAACATGACTCTTTTACATCAGGCAAGATGGCGGACGGACTAGGGTCCTGACTGGAATGAGGTCCTGAAAGGTTCCTGTTGTTGGTGCTGTTCTTGTTGTTCTACTACTTCATGGCCCCCGCTACTCTCCTTCCTTGAGATGTTTGTAGGATAGTGGTGTAACAGCTGCAATCTAGGGAGGGGGGCGAAACAAACAGGCAGAGAGAGGGTTAAACCTACAGGATCTGCAACGTATCGATAAGACACCCAGATCAGATCACCCCTGATTGCAAAACCACGCTGATTTGTGGCTTTTTTTCGGAAATCACAGAACATGCATCACCCCACCGACCCCATCACCAATCAAGGATCGATCCCTGATGTTCACACAGACCTCCGAGATATCTATCCAGGTGTAATTCGGTTTATCTATCCCCACAACCTTGAAAAGGGCCAGACGTTGTTACCTGAATGTCTGTGGATGGCAGTTCTCTGAAAGCTACAGGGTGGACAGAAAAGCAGGACAAGCGTTTTAAATACTATGGTTGAAATAACCATTTCCCATTTGTGTGCCTCCCCTCCTGAAACCCACAACATTTGACGCAAGCGATGGGTTGAAGCAAAGCAGCGGTCTCAGTCACGGGGCAGCATTCAACATAGCCTCACAGGCATGCAGTGGGTTAAGCTGGAACATCACAAATGCACATTTACCAGAGAAACAAAAGGTGGTTCAATGCACAAGCAGTACAACACGCACACGACAGACAGCAACGACACCTGAAGCACGGCCACCATGTTTAGAGCGGACTCGGCCAACACAACAGGTGGACCAATCGAATCCGCTCTCACACCAGGAAGCAAGCAGGGCAAAAACAATAAAAAAAAATTGACACATTTAACCTGATTGGACAAGAGTCTCCAGCACTATAGATGTTTGAATGAGATTGTCAGGGGGAACAATAAACTAAATACCCTTCACCAAACCAAATGTAAACGACACTGAGTGGGAGGTGCATTGGGAAGTTCGACTGAAGGAGCATCCATCGTTCTGTTCAGAAGTTAAGTCTATAGTTATTGAACATTGATGTGGAGTATGAAAAAGGGTTGTAGTGTGCCAATAACGAACCACATTCAAATGAAATGCATCTCTTCAGCCGGACCCCAGTGGGTTTGTTCAGAAATCACAGAGGGGGGGGGGGACGACACACAGGGGCCCGCCTGTCTGCCAGAGGAGGCCCCGTACCCTGCAGGACTTCTAGAGGAACTACCCAGGCCACCGGAGCCAACGGCCGGGGTGGACGACGCGAGGAGAGAGGGGCAAAAGGGGAGGCGAAGGGGAGGGAGGGAGGGAGGGGGGTCTTTGATAAGCTTAGTGTGGCCTGGAGGCGGGGCCGGTACCTGTTCACACCACTGTATTGGACTCGTCTGAAAAGGTTCTCATGAGCAGCGGCTGGGCCGAAGACTTGGGCCCCCCCGCGCCTGACTCACCCGCCTGTCTCTGGAAGGGTGAGGCAAGAGACACCGATGACATCACTGCTGCCGGCCACCACACGGCTTATGTCTTTAAGCTCGCGCACACACACACACACACACACACACACACACATAGTCTCTGTGCCAGCGGCGGTGCGATGGTGGGACTGGACGGCGTAAACATGACCCTTTGTGTCTCGATAGCAAATACCTTCATCATCATAAGCAGCAACATAAGGCGTGACACACACACACACACACACACACACACACACACACACACACACACACACACACACACACACACACACACACACACACACACACACACACACACACACACACAGGATTGGGCGGGGGTCTTTGGACTGGAGACTCATGCAGGTGCCCCCGGGTGGTCCTGCGGGTGCAACATTCACCTGTGGGGTGCACATGCAGCGGCAGCGCGCCTTCAGAGCAGACTGCATGGAGCACACATCGACGCTGGTGCCACTGGAGGGCGGGCAATGGGGTCATGAGCAATTGAGCATACCCCACCCCCCCCCCCCCCCCCCCCACACACCCGTACACCGCTGATAGGCTGGCCCACATTGGCTGATTAGAGAGGGGGGGACCATAAACTTACCGCAAATACATAGCATTTAACGCACAACAACAACAATATAAAACAGA